>NC_072735.1:152164124-152764124 GCF_026930045.1 Uloborus diversus
TTGGATTATCGTTTCCTTTCCCAGAAAAGTTAATCTGTAGGAAACAACCACTTAAAGCAGAACCATATTGTGGTGTACTGTATTTCATTTTTAATTCACCGACAACATTTATTCCTTTATCGGTTAAAAAGATATGTACTACCTTGTGAAGGTAAAGCGCAGGATCTGCAGAAATGAGTTTTTTGAGACATTTGAAGAAACGCGTTTTGGATTCCATACTTACAATAAGGAAATATTGGAATGTAACATTTTTTTCGTGCTTATTTTCAGTGGAAACCAATTAAGCAAGCTTGTACAATAAAGCTTAAGAACAAAAAAAATCAAAGATGCAAAAAAAAAAAAAAAAAAAACTGTGCAGCTTCTGCTTTTTACTTTCCCACTGCAGTGTATGTCAGAGGTATCAGAGGGAAAAGGACAGTTCTGGGCCAGGAGGGGCAATCGGGCAATGCATTGCCCCTCCACCCCCTGCCGCCTCCCACTCCCCCTCCGACCTTGGGGTTGCGCGTGAAACTTGAAGAAGCTGACGAGGGTTTTTTCCGAGATTTCGCCCTTCCTCGTTTTCGCTCGGCTACATTTTCGCCCTTCCTCGTTTTCGCTCGGCTACATTTTTGCCCTTCCTCGTTTTCCCTCGGCTACATTTTCGCTCGAGTTTTTGCTCTTCCTCGTTTTTGCTCGCGTTTTTACCGTGAAAGGTTACAGGGATATTTTTAGACTTTGTCGTTTTTACCGTGAAAAGTTTTTGGACTTAGAATATTTTTCCGTAACCTTATACGATGGTTTTCGAGTGGCAACCTGTTTAGGGTATGACAAAACGTCACAATTGTTGTCATAAGAATGTGTGATACTTTTTGTCATGCCATCCTCATGAAGTTGTACAGAGCTATTTCTAGTGTTTTTTTTTTTTTTTTACAAACATACTGGACTTTGTCGTTTTTTTTTTTACCGTGAAAGATTTTCCCTACGTTTCTGAACTTTGTTACAAAATAAATTTATGTTTTAAGTTGACGGTCCCACCAACCAGCCCGGTGTATTAAATACACCCCATCAACTTCTTTTCATCTGCCAATGCAATTTGCATACAAATGCAGATCAATTTTGAAGATTTTTCACAAGTTAGATCAATCAGCTTTAATATTCAATATGATTTATACATTTTCATGAGTTATGTTTTAATCGCGTTATTAATCGTTTACACTGTCATTTTATTATTTTCATGCATTTATTATACTTGTAAAAATAAATCCCAACTCTGTTATATTTATCATTCTTTCGGTGATTCTTTTTTTTTTCGGACTTTGAATAATTTTGACGAATGGTTGTCAAGACAACCAAAGTTTCGCGAATTTAATTATTTTTTGAATATTTTTCGCGAATTTGATTATTTCAATGCTTTATGAACTTGGATTATTTTTCATGAATTTGATTATTCATTTTAGAGTTCGAATATTTTTTACATTCAGGTCTTAGACTAATTCGACGTCTTTCGTTCTTTTGATTATTTTCGAGCGTTTTCAAACTTTAAATATTTTTCATAAAACTTTTTTTTTTTTTCATAGTACCAATCAGCTTTAATATTCAATATGATTTATACATTTTCATGAGTTATGTTTTAATCGCGTTATTAATCGTTTACACTGTCATTTTATTATTTTCATGCATTTATTATACTTGTAAAAATAAATCCCAACTCTGTTATATTTATCATTCTTTCGGTGATTCTTTTTTTTTTTTCGGACTTTGAATAATTTCGACGAATGGTTGTCAAGACAACCAAAGTTTCGCGAATTTAATTATTTTTATTTTACAGAGTGTCGGGAATCGAACACCCAAACTTTGAGTTAGCAAAAACGTATGCTAACCACTATGAATTTCCCATTACACTTTCAGTCTTAATGTGAATCTGTACCATGACAACGAATATTACAATTAAATTAATTTTAAAACCATCAGTTAATTCACTCTTTAGTACTAATCATGGCATATCATTAACTGTATTTCAGCTCATAATTGAAACTATCATCATTATTATTATTTTTCATAATAACAAAGTTTTCACTTAAGTAAAGATTTATTTAAATACAACCCATTCGAGATTTTAGATTTGGTTCAATGCTTTGTGGACTTGAAATATATTTTAAACTTTGATTTTCTTTTTCACGCATTTCAAACTTTATCATTTTTATTTTTTCTAACTTGTTAAATTTTCTTAACTAATTTCTTTTTTCTTTGTCAAATTGACAAATATTTTTTCTAACTTGTAAAAATTTCGAAGAAATAATTTTCTTAACTAATTTTTTTTTGACTTTCATACAACAAAATATTTTTTCTTACTTGTTAAATTTTCGAAGAAATAATTAACTTAAATATTCTTTCACACATTTTGAACTTTAACGTTTTTTCCTGTCATTTAGCACTTTGATTTTTTTTTTTTTTTCACTATTTTAGCGTTTTTCAATTATTTTCAGTCTTTAACTATTTTCTTAACTTTTTAGTCTTTAACTAATTTCAAGCATTTCAGACTTAGATTATTTTTTCGTGATTTCGATTTTTTTTAGTATATTTTAGAGTTTGATCATTTTCTCGCTTGTTTTTACTTTATCGTTTTTTTTTCCCCGATATTTTTAAACTTAGAAATTTTTCACAAGTAGTGACAGGAATCGAACCTTCAAATTTTTCAAAACGTTATCATGTCTTCAATTTTTACAATCATATCAAACTTGCAATCAATTTACTCGTAGTAGTAATTAACACTTATCATTAACAAATTTTCTCAGATTTTAAAAAATCAACTTAATTAATTTTTCCCAGTAAGCAAATTGCGCACTCAAGTTACATTCCAACACTGCATATACGTTTCAAGAGTTTCATTGAATTTATCACATTGAATTTAATTAACTAATAATTACCTTTTCATTAATACTTAACTTAATCATTTTATCATACATTTATTCCAGTTACAAAATTATGCTTAAAAGTTATTTATTTTTCTTAGCACAAGAGATTTTAACATGTTCCTACTAAAATGCTTTTCACTCTAGTTTGAGTTTACTAAAATAGCAACTCATTTACGATTTAGATTCATTTAATCGTCTTTGATTCTTTTTCATTGTTAATATTTTAAATTATTACATACGTTATTATTTTTATACATTTATCCATTTAATTTTCCAAAATCTACAATCAATTTACTTTTCGTATTAATTAACACTTATCACTATCAAATATTTTCATGAATTTTAAAAATTATCTTCTTAAATAATTTTTTACTGTAACCAAATTTCCCACTCAAGTTATATTTTATCACTACATATGCTTTTCATGAGTTTCACTTAATTTATCGCATTTCATTTAATTAACTCTAATAATTATTTTTTTATCATCGATATTTAAGTTAATCATATTTTCCTTTCTTTATTTTTTTTTTTTCATGCAAACACTCTTGATGGAATAAAACAAAATTTTCAACTTTCATGAATTAAATCCCCTCCGAATATTTTATTTTACTTTACCATACTTTACTATTTTACTTACTGCGTTTTACTATTTATCATTCATTACAGCTTTTCCAAAATATTACTTTACAACCAACCAATTTCATTAACAGAATTTTCATTACAATTTATAAATTTCACTTTTATTTAATTATTTTTACCTACGGTAAAATAAAACACATAACACAAAAATGTTAAACATCAATGAAGTACCCAAGAAATGTTAAAATTATAAGTCGAGTATCAAAACTTCATGTCAGCAAATTTTAAAAATAGACTTACCGAAAAATAACTTCTACTGAAATTCATTTCAAAACTTGGAATCAATTTACTCTTAGCATTAATAAACACTTATCATTAAGAAATTTTCATGGATTTAAAAAATCAACTTATTTAATTTTTTTCCAGTAAGCAAATTTCGCACTCAAGTTACATTTTATCACATTTTATTTAATTCTTTTTTGTTTAGTATTAAACTTAGTCATTTTATCGCTTAGTATTTAACTTAATCATTTTCTTGCTTGTTTTTACTTTATCGTTTTTTTTCCCCGTTATTTTTAAACTTAGAAATTTTTCACAATTAGTAACAGGAATCGAACACACAAATTTTTCGAAACATTATCAAGTCTACAATTTTCATCCAACTAAGTTAATTTAAAAACTTGCAATCAATTTACTCTTAGTAGTAATTAACACTTATCATTATCAAATCTTCACGATTTTAAAAAAATCAACTTATTTAATTTTTTTCCAGTAAGCAAATTTCGCACTCAAGTTACATTTCATCACTTTATATGCTTTTCAAGAGTTTCATTTAATTTATCACATTTTATTTAATCAACTCTATTAATTATTTTTTGATTAGTATTTAACTTAGTCATTTTATCGCATAGTGGTTTACTTTATTATTATTTTTTTTTCATACAAGCACTCTTGTTAGAATAAAACAAAATTTTCAACCTTCATGAATTAGAATCACTTTGACTATTTCATTTTCCCAATAATATTTTACTTTAACAACTAATTTCTTTAACAAAATCGATATCATTTATTTTAGTCTTTATCCTTTTCGAACGATACATTCAAATGGACAGCTATACGTTAGATTAAGAAACTTAATCTAAAATTTGACAAATTAAGTTAAAGCTAAATACTGACTAAAATTAAGTACAAAAGACTAACCTTTTTGGGGTGAAATCTCTCAAGTACCAGCTATCGCGAAGTTATTTAAAAACAGTGAATGAAATTGTAATAAGTGGATTGTTAATTATAACTCAATCTCACAAATTACAACTACACGCATGTTTTATTTGAAATCGCTGCATACGGCTGTTTGCCCATCGTCGATTTGCAGAAGGCATGCCGTAAAATCGCAAATCAACTCGGCTGTTGAAAAAAACTACCGTAATCCTACAGCACTTCGGATGGTCCACACACAACGGTGCGAATTGAGGAAATGACTTTATCAATATTTCTATCTACCCTTTACCGATAACAGATAACAAACCCCACGTGCGAGTATGATTCACCCCTTAGCAAGTACGTCTTGTAAGTGATGTCACTGTTTCTGACCAATTAAAATTAGTTCACGTTTCTCAAATATCAAGCACATAGATCGACAATAGTCTGATGTCAGGTTTTCCAAACAAAATTTTAGATTTTAATTCGTAGTTTCGAATTAATTTCTTTTTTCATTTCAAACTTATAAAAAAAAATTTCCAGCTTGTAAGAATATTTCTTTCAAAAACAGATTTTTGATTCAAAACAGTATTTTTTCAAACTTGTAATATTTTTCTACTTAGAAAATGAAATCAAAAATTTTTGTTTTCTTTAATCATATAAAATGTTTTTAAGAAATAATTTCTCAAACTTGTAATATTTTTCCACTAATTAAAAAAAATCAATTTTTTTTCAATCATATAAAAATAAATTTTTAATCTTACAACAATAAATTTTTCCGCAAAAATATTTTTTTTCAAATCAAAATAATAATAATATTTTTGTAACATATTATTTTTTTTTCTTTTCAATCTTTTTTTTTTTTCGCAAAACTATTTTCTTTTTTTTTTTTTTTCAAAAATTTTCAAACTTACAAAATAAAATTTTTTCAACTGAATCTTTAAACGAAATGCTTTAATTAAATTTAAAACTCAATATCACTTTACTCTTAGTATTAATAACCAATAGCACTTAACCATTTACTCTTTGCACTCTAAGTATTAATTAACACACATGCATTAGAAATAATAATAATAATGTTTAAGATACTTACAAATCATCCACTCAAGCTTTCAAATATCCATCTAGCATGTTATTGTTCATTCGTGTGAGGGAACTTGTAATAAAACTTTACACATCAACCGAAATTATAAGCGAAAATATCACATTTTTAGCACTTAATATAATCCTACAATTAACAAATTGGTTTTAACTTTGAATTTAAGAAAAATAAAAACTATTACACACTTAGTAACATATCTATCGATGTATATTATTTCATGACAAATCACAAATAGGTGAGGATCTTTTATCGATCATGTGACCAACTAAGTTAAGAAAGAGCGTTCTTATCTCATATGAGAATTTATAAGTCTTTAATATTTCTCTTTAACGTAAGTGTATTGATACGTACGAGTTTGTGTATGTGAATATAACTGTGTATTGTTTTCAAACCATTGACATGTTTAAGCTTTACGGTTCTAATTTTGACTTTCCACTTAGCATTAGTCGAAGTCCTTCGCATGTATTAAACTATAGAAATATTACAAAAATTATATTTTCACTCAGTCTTAATTACAAAACCATACAATAAGATGAAGACAACACCGATAGTATAAAGATTACTTACAATAAAGTGCATATAAAAAATATATGTAAGAGTGATTTCAAAGTATAATCCATCAACCATATTCAACAACTCAATCAAAACACAAGTCTCTTTTAAAATGATAAACACAATTTATTCACACACACAGTAAAAGACAATTAAAAAATATATGTAAGAGTGATTTCAAAGTATAATCCATCAACCATATTCAACAACTCAATCAAAACACAAGTCTCTTTTAAAATGATAAACACAATTTATTCACACACACAGTAAAAGACAATTAAAAAAACTTTCATCTTTAAGTAAAACTCTTCAAAACTTTCAAGCGTATTTTTAACATCGATTGCATCAAATAAATCAGACACATGACATTTTAAACATGGACTATCAACATTCAAAGTAACGAAGTCACGAGTCAAGTTTTCCCAATTAACATTAAAAAGAGCCTGTTCGAAAAAAGTGTCGAACTTTCGACCCCTTGTTAATGATTCACATTCATGCACTCTCTCTCATGTAAAAAATGAATCCATTTTTACAATCCACACATTCTTTTTTTAGAAAGGTAGTTTATGTTGCATATGAGCTCATCAAATAGTCACTTACGTAGAGAATCAGCCAGTTTACGAACTTCTTGTGATGTATATGTGCTGATTTTATCACATCGACAATCACAGGGATATTTTTTCTCAATTTCCGAAAGGATGTACTCTTTTAGAGTATAAGTCATAAGTTTGTCTTTGACACTACGTGAGATACAAGGGGACGCGTAGCACAATTTGTCAATCTGGCTTCATTGGCGTCGTCAGCTGAAATTTATTGGGGGGGACCATTCTGACACTGTTATTTTTAAGTTGTATCAAGAAAAATGCGTATATATATATATATATATATATATATATATATATATATATATATAGTAAATGAGATAAAAACTTGACATCAAATAGAAATGGGTTTATATTTAAGATAAAAAATACAGGTACATCTTGATTTACATATTTACACAATAAGAAAAAAAATTTAATTCCACCAAATACATTTTTTCTAGACTGCACATGGGATACGAATATCCGTGCTATTTTTTTGTGATCAATTTCATCCAAGATATTTTTGTGAACGTAACATAAAGCTACATGATTTAACCGCTTTTGTGTCATAGTCGACCTTAGATACATTTTGAGCTTTCTCAGCGCACTAAAGCTTCTTTCAGCTTCACACGACGAAGCGGGGCACACCAAAAGCAGCCGCACCAAATTTTCAACATTTTGAAATAGACCCCTAACTTCTTTAACGGCTGACGACAAAGCTTTCTTTGCTTCATCTAAGCAGTTAACTTTAAAGTTTTTATGGAATAGTTGAAGCTCAGTTTTTAAAGCAGCTATGTTAATTTCAGGATAGGGAGCTAACTGTTCTACGTCCTCTACTTTTAAAAGGATATTTTCCAGCAAAAGTTGTTTCTTAACCCCTGGTTGATCCAAAATTCGGTTCTTCAAGCCATTAGTTGCAGTATCTATCATTTCATAGTACTGCTGACGGTAGAATTCTTCACCGGAATTAAACTCATGCGAAAGAGCAGGACCACAGAATCGTTTTGGTGGTTTCTTTTTCCTGGGTACAGATAATGGTTCCAGATCATGTTTTTCTACTGCCTTTAAACATTCTTCAAAAATTGAAGAAAAGTTTTCTTCTTTTCGCAAATCCGTTAATAATCACTTCAATTGATTTACATAAACCTGCCAAAGTATTATTCCTCCCCTGAAATGCCTTATTTGTTTTCTCTAGCATTTCGATTACGTCTTTGCCCATAATCAGTCCTAAATATGTGGCTGCTTTTTCAAAAATACTCAATAAGCCACTTGCTCCCTCATATTTTTTTGCCGTTAATTCTTTTAATGTTCTCAAAATTTTATCGTAATTTTTAAGCACCTCAGTAACTTGAGAATGCCTATATATCCAGCGTGTGGGGCACAGAGGTTTTATTTTGGCAATATTGTTCACTGGGCGTTGTGCTGAATCTTCATGAACGAAAGCTAAGACAGATTTAACTTTTGCGTTTGAAAAAAAAATCCCTAACTGATGCAAATAGTCCAAAGAATTTCTTACTGCTCTTGAAGAATCACAAGCAGCTTTCATTATTAGGTTGCAACAATGAGCACCACAATGAACAAAATCAGCTAGTGGTTGTTTATCTATTATAATACTTTGAACACCTATTTTACTTCCGCTCATGTTTGATGCCCCGTCATAAGTCTGTCCCCGCAATCCTTCTAAGGGAAGTTGAAGCCGCAATAAAACATCAGTTATGAGAAATGCAATGTCTTCTCCTGTTGTAGCAGGAGTTTTGTAGAATCCCAGAAAGGTTTCCTGAGGATCCAAATCGTCTTCTAACCACCTTACACAGACGCTTTCCTGCTCGTCCCCTGAAATGTCTCTTGTTCCATCACATATCACGGAGAAAATAAAAGGTGATTTTGATTTTATTTTTTCTATGAGAGTTAAACTAATTTCTCGCCCAAATATTTGAAGAATCTCATTTTGAATTTCCGGGTGAGTAAATTTTATCTCTTTTTGAAGCCACTGTTTGAGGCTTACGTTATCCTCAGTGCGAAGTCTCAGTAACTCCATGAGGTTTCCTTCATCATTGGCGTGGCCTCTAATGGCTAATCCTTGTCTTACGAGGTATTTTAGACTGCTGATAATAGTTAGCAGCGCTTCAGCAGCAATTCTTTGCTCCTCAGCTTTCATTGCAGAAAGTTGCTTTTCGATGGGGGCTTTTTGCTGTACATGACTCAATACAGCTTGAGAATGAGCCGCACTTTTTTCATGACTGTTAAACCTCTCCAGGGCTTTTTTCCAATTTTTAAAGCCCTTTCGATAAAAAGTTTCATCTGCTTTTGAGGCAAGCGTTTTTTCCGGTGACATATGAAAATATTTGGTGCAATAAAAACATCCGATACCGTCGAATCCAGCAACATGCAACCACGGAAATTGTTTAAACCAATGCTTCTGAAAGCTTAAGGTTTTTCTGGCTAAATGTTGGTGAACGGGAAAGTCATCAGGCAATATATCGGGTTGATATGGTTGACTAATACTGAGCAATGCTGCAGAGGTCGTGCTAGTCGAGCTTTCATCTTCATTAAAATTACCACTCCGTTCTGTTTCCAGAATTTCTATTTCATTAGTTTTTATTTCGGGCTTGTTTGTTTCAAGATCAGAATTTTCTGGAAGGAAAAATCATAAAATTTATTGCTCTACATCAATCGGAACAACAAAGGCTTTATTGATAAATCTAATGATGGTGTAGCAGCAAATGCAATAGTTGAAACGTCATGACGTAGAAAAGTCAGGTTGAATTTAAAAACCAACAATAAAAATTTTAAGCTAAGACTGAAACAGATCAATGCTATAGTTTGTAATAGATTAAAATAATACTGGAGTAGCACCGTTACACAAATTTATTACACTAGGGGGCTCTGCCCCCTGCTCGCTGACGCTCCCCAACCCTCGAAGATTGCTTCGCAATCTTATTTGATTCACAAAGATTTAAATCGTCAATTAGAAAGAAACAGATTAAAAACGCATTATGAGCTCTCTTTGGGTCAAAAGGCACCCCTTCCCCGAGTTTCAAAATAACTTGTACCAACTTGCAGAGCCGTAGGGGCTAAGGTGCTCCTGAACATTGAAAAATTGCAGTTTTGTACGTTTGAAAAGTCGCTTTCATACTCGTGATCTCTAGTAACATATTTTGCTCTTTAGCTCGGGGCTTGAATTGAATTTAGCCTATGATTTTTCGTTTAAAATGAAAACCTTAAAGTTTGTGAATAAGAAAGAAGAAACATGCAAATCGAAAAGACATGACTATGGCAACGCCAAATATAACATCAATAATTTTAATGAAGATGAGATTATACTAACTTGATTTTTAACTGCTTGTAACTTTTTTTCCTTTTGGAGACAGAAGCTCCCCACCATGGGTCGGGTTAGATCTGAAGTAAAAAAAGCCGCTTTTACCAATGGCGTCAAAAAGAAAACTGTGGGACAATTCCTTCGCGTTTTACTGATAGATTTGATAAAAAAAAGTAGTGCCCAAATTTTAGCTTAGCCTAAAAAAAATCGAGCTAAAAACGCAAATAACTCCCGCCGTATTTAAGTTAGAGCAGAAACAATTTGCGTAGAACGCGGAAAATTCTACCCTTTCCAACGATGTATAATATTAATATGTGCAAGTAATTTTTCACCTCTATAATAGGCAATTTACGCGAAATTTGATCTTAAAAAATTAATTACCAAAAAACTAATTCGAATTTTAAAAAAAATAAAACCCCAGGTGCACACCCCTGGGGCTCGAAGTAATTTTGTACAAAATTTCAACTCTGTAGGTGCTATGGGGTCTCCTGGACGCACGTCCGCCACAGACTTCCTTCCAGAATTTCTTTGAAACCTTACTTTTATTTACTATAAAGAGATAATGTTTTTGTATTTATTCAACAACACCATTTCACGTAAGCGCCCAATAGTATGGAATATTTTTATCCTTGTGATTTTGGCACAACCGCCAAATTTTTAATCGATTATCGTTTCATTCGGGCAAGATGGACGAGTCCGAAAGATTTCATGTCCAGAATATATTGGTATTAGGAGTAAACATTCTATTGAACTCGCACTAGCTAAACTATGATGGTTTGGTGTGTGGGGAACGAGTGCAACGAGCTTGAAACGCGAAGAGATTTGAATGTAACTGCTTGCAGTTCCTGACGATTTTGAGGAGCGATAGCGAGCAGGGGCGCAAACCCTTAGTATAAAAATATTTTAACTAAACCTGATTCAGTATACAATATTGATTAGTTCCTTTATTTGATGGCAATCATTTGTTTAATTTAGAGGAGAAATGTCCACATTGAAAAAATAATAATTTCGTATTTTTATAAGGCATAATTTTAAAAGGATGCGGGTCATTTCCATGAAAGTAGTACAAACCATGTCCAAATTTTTTGAACTTCGCATATTAGTTTTAATAATTTTCACCTATTAATCATATTTCAAAATTGATTGCCCGTTAATTTGGGTAAAGTAAAGTATTAATGATTTGTATAAAAGTAATTCGAAAGGAAAATTCGTTCTTTATGAAAAATCGTTCCAATCATAAAGAAAAATTAAAATTGCAGAACAAGCATAAAATGAAATAATAATTCCAAAACTTAGTTAGTCAGCAAATTCAAGAAGAAAAAAGAAACTTTCAGTGACTAACTAAGCACGGAAGCTATATACGACTTAGTTTTCTGTAAAATATTACCAGATTCAATGTAATTGTTCAATTTTCCAAGTGGCTGTAACATTGTGGAGAGTGCGAAACAAAGAAAACGTTGGGACATGAATGTAAACATATTGCTTTTTCTTTCTCAAGTTGTGCTGCTACTTCATTGTTATGTTAAGTATATGATACAGCTGATAATTTTATATTGTTGCTGCAGTTCAACACCATCTTTAATCACATTTAAGATTGTGCTGAAATGTTCCTAATGTTTAGATGCAACGGCACGTAAAATTCCCCTTCTTGTTCTAATGCAAAATATTTTTTACAACCTTTCAACCACTTAGGGATAAACAATTGATACTTGATTGCGAGCAATTAAAAGTCGATCTAAAAAATATGATGAATTTGTGGTGCTTATTAAACTTCAGGAAAAAAAACTCATTAGACTTGGACATGATTTGTACAATTTTCGCGACATTGACCCATGCACTTATCTTTAAAAGAAATTATTGGATTTTGAGTGAACAGTCACTTAATTCCATCATTAATCTACAAGGGTCCCTACCCGCTGTTCACTTTGCTTGCCAACGTCAGTTCGCCATCCGCGGTGCTCGCTTCGCTAAACAACTCCTGTACACTTGAGCTTTTGGAATTAACTATTCCATCAAGATTCTGTCAGCAATATTACTAATAATAATGAGTAGTTCCGAGCCGGGTTCTTCCAAGGGCCAGGGCTCTATTTTCCGATTAGGTTAACATTAAGGTCTTTCGTCTGCCTTGTTTTACCAAATGTCGGGAAATACTTTTAAAATATCCTGGCAACACCAGCAAGGCCAAAACAACTACATAAATTTATTGACACCAATTTCGCTAGCGGCAGCGACGCCATCATTAGATTTTTGTACAACACATTCAAAGATAAGAGTGATTCAAGTCAATGAACGACTTGACTTTTTTTTCTCAAAAATTTTAATATCAGCTACGCGTGCGTGCTTCCTTTACCTTCTTTTTTCCATGTCTCCCTAGGGACGTCACTTGAAATGTTTTCCAAGGAAGGGGGGGGGATTCAAAGGTTATATGGGTGATTCTACAAAAGCAGGAAAGGTTAGGTTCCACACTGATTTTTATTCTGTTTAATTTTCTTAAAAGCTTTTTTCTTGAAACTTTCATACTTCTTGAGCACTTTAATTTCAATACAGTAAAAACTCGATGCAACGCTATCCGATACAACGATAATCCCTCTACTACGATAATATTTCGTGGTTCCGGTGAACTCACATAGGAATTAATGTTGTCCTTCTCTCAATATTGCGATATTCTCTACAGCAATAAACTCCCGTAAAACGATATTTTTTTTAAATTTTCAACCCCCCCCCTTTATTACGATAATTTGGTTTTTAAATAATGAAAAATATCTTATTTTATCAACTTTTGCCCTTTTTTTCGGTTTTTCCGAACAAGAGAAGACTTACTGCTAATTACGTACTTATTCCTTTTTACCACCGCAAGAACTACTAAAAATGTTACATACCCATTTTTGAACTTCAAGTTTTAGTAAGAACAGCAGATAAATCATATTAACAAAATGCTCATGGAATCCAACAAAATGGTGATAAGAAACAGAGTTATAGTACAACAAATTAAAAATTCCTTTTTTAAATCTATAATAATTGAACTCAATCCTAGGACAGGAGAATGACATGAAACCTGGGGACAAACTTTAAAATGACGTACCTTGATTATTTAAATAATTAAATTTAGTTCAAGGATGTTCTTTTACACCTTTAAGTATGCTTAATTTAGTACTACAAATTAGATTTGTGGAATGTTGATATAACATTTTTAAACAACTTAAGTATATTTGAGAAACGAATGGGGACACGCCAAAAGAGTGACTTTCTGGTTTTTCAAAAAAATTTCTAGCCAAAAATAAATGAGTTATTGTTTTAATAGGAATGGAATAACATCGAAAAAGTTATTTCTAACTATTAAAAAAAAAAAAAAAAAAAGAAAAATTCTAGGCCAAACAATCCTTTGTGTTATGCTCTTGGGACATAATATTGTTAGGATTTCGGAGAATAACCCAAATACATTTAAACTTAGGTAGTGCATGTACTATAAATAACTACTAATTTTGACTACTAATTTAATAATAACTACTAATACTAATTTTGTCTGACCAGTCCAAATTTAGAGTAGTTTTTTGTGAAATATTGCATTAAAAAGATACTCTCATAAGATGTACAGTGGCTCCCAAAAGTGTTCGTACACCTTGAAATTTTGTAGTAAAACTAAATTAACGCAAAACTAAATTCGAATATGAAGTCCTTTTTTTTTTCACATCACAACTGATTTTATTTTTGAAATTTGTCAAAAAACGAAGAGATAGAGAAACACTACGCCACAAAAGTCACCGTACGCTGAAATATTTTGGAATAAATTCATGATAAAAATTTTCATAGGTCATTTTTTAAAATTATTTTTGCATTGTGTTGACACTATAGAGTCATTTGACTTGATTTTTTTGTGCATTTTTTCCCTAATATTCTGCTTATTATTTTTAAATGGCTAATATTCGTGAAAAAGCAACAAAGAGCATTCGAAATTTGATTTTCCAAAGTTTCTGCAGAATTCAATGAAAAATTTTGCGTTTAATTTTCTCCTAAAATTGTTCGCCGAGTTCTCTGATTAGCTGGATCAAATAAGACCTTTTCCCGCAGAAATTTTCTCGTTCTTGCGAAAAACAGAAAACTTACGCTTACCGCTGCAAAATCAATGATAAATAAGCTCAAAATGTTTTGGAATAACGTCTTACTTACAGATGAAAATGAATTCAACTTTTTAGGTTAAATTGTTGTAATTGTAAATAGAAGAAAAAATGAGGAATTTAATCTTAAAACTAAGTTGGATTAGTTTATCAGGACGGTGAAGGTGTTCTTGTGTGAGGGTACATATCAGCATCAGGACTTGTTAGTTTGGAATTTTTCGATGAAATAGTGTATCATGCTGTTCATTTGAATATTTTGAAAAACAATTTTCAACTATTAGCCCAAAATTTGGCTATCGGGAACAACTTTGTATTTTATCAAGATAAAGATGAGAAGCACACGGTTTTCAATGTTTGCGTCTGGTGCGTAAAAAATTGTCCTTAATCTTAGAAATATCTCCTCAATCCCCAGATTTAAACTTAATGTAGCATATTTAGAGATATCTGGTGGCTAGATTACGAAAATACGGCATTGAAACGAAAAGCGAACTAGAAACATTAAGACTCGAAGTGCGGTTGAACACTTACTCAGAAATTGCACAAAAAAAAAAAAAAAAAGAAAGGAAGAACAATGAAATCTATTCTCAGACGTTTAAAAGGTGTTGTTGGTATACTGCACGAACTTAGTAAAAAGTTAGATTATTTTTCTAATATATAGATATTTTTTCAAAGTGTACGAAGACTTTTGTGAGATAAAGTTTCTTGCACTTTTTGATTTTTGATTTCTTAAAAATCAAGTTTTATTATGTTATTAAAACTTTTCATGCAGTTTTGTTGAAAATAGATCATGATCTTATAATTAAATACCTATTCCAAAATATTACTTTTAACCAATGAATAGGGGCGTATTTCATTGAAAATCGTAAGTGTATGAACACTTTTGGAGCCACTGTTTAGGAATTTCATTCGGAAAATTGAAAAGTAACCCCATCTGAATGGTATAAAACAGGGGCGCCCCTGCAGGCATTACACTTAACAGATAGGTACTTACCAATCATTGTCTTTTGCCTTTTTGAAGACGGTTCCGTGGGATGTTGATAGTAGCATCTGGATGTGGATGGTGGTTCAGTCGATAAAAAATGCTCAGGTTCATTTGATGTAGAAGGTTTGCTACATTTTCCCGTTTTAAGCCACCTCTCCATAGTTGTAATCGAATGTGTAAAAAAAGTATAATAACCAAAATAGAAGCGCTCTTCAGGTCACTACTCTCAAAGAAATCAAAAGATCACATGAAATTATCTTAATTTTTCTTGCAACTTTTCCCAACAGAAGAAGCGTATTTTATTTCTGTCTTTTTTTTCTGGTCATCTTGAGCTTCTTTTTTCGTTGGTCAATTGGAAGTGACATCACATTATCCATCTTTCTGCTGGCTTACGATTTGCTTTTGAAATTACTCCTTAATTTTTAGACTCCTCCCCTTTTTTTCCTGTAACATAACGCTTTTTCGGTTAAATTTGAGATGCCGCAAACAGATTTAAGAAACCTCGCTTCGGCGAGGTACTTTGAAGCCACGTGTTGAATAGTTTTAAACACATGAAGCGTCCTTTCCCTTTCTACCCCAAATTTAACCTTTGACCAGAAAAGTGGTCTTCTAAATTTCTTAGCATCCTTTGGCCAGGGTGTTCTTGCCAGCTGCAAAAAACCGCCAAAGAGGTCTGGTGTCTCATTTTGTTTGGGTAACATTGGGGTCGATATAAATTGAATCGAATTGGAGAAACAAACACTGCAAAACTCGAAACAGAACCTTGCAAGCGCCGAGAAACGAGATAAGAAAGAAAGGAGCCGAAACTCAGATCCCCCTCTTCTGCTGACTTATTAGCGCTTTAAGCGCGAGAGCCGAAAAAAAAGGGGCGGGAGGGGAATTGTCCATCTGATTTCAGTACCTCAAAGTTGTCCAGTTGTTTCCCCCCAAATAGCAACAAAAACGCTGGAATCACTTCCAAGCTGGGAACGCCGGGGTCACGACTTGTGTTTTCAATACGGGACCGGACATAGGATACTTTTTGTGAGTTAAGGCAGGGCTTCCTGCCATGGTTAAGGGATCCCCCTGTTAACAATTTATTATCCCGCTAACACATCTCTACTCTGTGAATGGTTGACATTGCACTCGGAAGAAAGTGTCACCTTTCTTCGTGAAACTATGCGCTGAAGCTGTGCGCTGAGAGCAGAGCAATGCTTTGTCATTGGATTTCACTTTCCGTTCACTTTACACATCGCCTATTTTGTTTTACAGTTCTTTTTTTCGATGTTCATTTCGTTTTGTTTGATATGAATTAAACATGGTAAATTATGTATTATGCAACTGATCAAAGTTTTTTTTTTTTTGTCAAAACAATAATAATTTCCTCCAAAATAATGAATTTCATCTTGACAATTATCGATGGGGTCCAAATTTCAAATATTGAGGGGGTCCGGTTCTCAAATATTGGGGGGGTCCGGACCCCTTGGACCCCCCCGGCCACGACGCCCATGTCTGGCTTTCCAAAAGTAGAATTCTATCAGGCATCAACTGGAACACTTCTCGTTTCAGTTTGAACAATCTTTGCACACTAACACAGATGTTACCATTCGCACTCGACTCTCCTTTTTTTTATAACAAAAGCGAAATCACGGTCTTCGATTAATTTTTGATTTATATTTTTACGTAGGCTTGAAATAAGTGATCTCCACACATCTGGTTCTAAGGAAATACCATCCTTAGTTGGTCGAAGAATACCATCTTTCCCACACGTATATCTTCTAATATGCACGCATGTACGTTTCCGAAAAGTATTCACCTAAAGTGAAAATACAATCACCCAAGTGTATCATATCATCAGGCTGTGGAGAAGCCTCAGTGTTCATTTTCATGCTCGTTGCATCCCATCTGTTCATCTTCAGGCTTCAAAGTTTCAGAATGATTTTCACCAGCCTTAGTCATTCTTAACTCTCATAGGATTAAGAGTCACAATACTAAAACAACTTCCTGCGAACTTAAAAAATAAATCAAACTAGGTTTTAACACTAGCGGGTGAAGAAAAATCCTAAGTACATAGAATAAAATTTCACGACGTCTTTCAAAGCTCAGAATCACTCTGAAAATGATTCTCCAAACATCCACTATAAACCAATGAATATTCACTTTAACCAATGAGAAGTGTACATAAATCTCTTGCTACTGACGTCATAGAATATCACACGAACTTTTGAGCAGAATTGAGTTGTTTTACACAGTATTCAGATTTTTAGAAAATGCCAACACTTTGACTTCCAAATTCATCCTGACCTACTACGAGTAATTTTAAGATGGTAGCAGGTTTTCACATCACACCGAATGTCGATGACGGTTTTGCATCTCATGCAAATTGACATGATCAATTACACGTGATTGACCATGTCATGCGCGAGATGCGAAACCGTCATCGACATTCGGTGTGATGTGAAAACCTGCTACCATCTTAAAATTACTCGTAGTAGGTCAGGATGAATTTGGAAGTCAAAGTGTTAGCATTTTCTAAAAATCTGAATACTGTGTAAAACAACTCAATTCTGCTCAAAAGTTCGTGTGATATTCTATGACGTCAGTAGCAAGAGATTTATGTACACTTCTCATTGGTTAAAGTGAATATTCATTGGTTTATAGTGGATGTTTGGAGAATCATTTTCAGAGTGATTCTGAGCTTTGAAAGACGTCGTGAAATTTTATTCTATGTACTTAGGATTTTTCTTCACCCGCTAGTAATAAAACCTAGTTTGATTTATTTTTTAAGTTCGCAGGAAGTTGTTTTAGTATTGTGACTCTTAATCCTATGAGAGTTAAGAATGACTAAGGCTGGTGAAAATCATTCTGAAACTTTGAAGCCTGAAGATGAACAGATGGGATGCAACGAGCATGAAAATGAACACTGAGGCTTCTCCACAGCCTGATGATATGATACACTTGGGTGATTGTATTTTCACTTTAGGTGAATACTTTTCGGAAACGTACATGCGTGCATATTAGAAGATATACGTGTGGGAAAGATGGTATTCTTCGACCAACTAAGGATGGTATTTCCTTAGAACCAGATGTGTGGAGATCACTTATTTCAAGCCTACGTAAAAATATAAATCAAAAATTAATCGAAGACCGTGATTTCGCTTTTGTTATAAAAAAAAGGAGAGTCGAGTGCGAATGGTAACATCTGTGTTAGTGTGCAAAGATTGTTCAAACTGAAACGAGAAGTGTTCCAGTTGATGCCTGATAGAATTCTACTTTTGGAAAGCCAGATTGACAAATTGTGCTACGCGTCCCCTTGTATCTCACGTAGTGTCAAAGACAAACTTATGACTTATACTCTAAAAGGTACATCCTTTCGGAAATTGAGAAAAAATATCCCTGTGATTGTCGATGTGATAAAATCAGCACATATACATCATAAGAAGTTCGTAAACTGGCTGATTCTCTACGTAAGTGACTATTTGATGAGCTCATATGCAACATAAACTACCTTTCTAAAAAAAGAATGTGTGGATTGTAAAAATGGATTCATTTTTTACATGAGAGAGAGTGCATGAATGTGAATCATTAACAAGGGGTCGAAAGTTCGACACTTTTTTCGAACAGGCTCTTTTTAATGTTAATTGGGAAAACTTGACTCGTGACATCGTTACTTTGAATGTTGATAGTCCATGTTTAAAATGTCATGTGTCTGATTTATTTGATGCAATCGATGTTAAAAATACGCTTGAAAGTTTTGAAGAGTTTTACTTAAAGATGAAAGTTTTTTTAATTGTCTTTTACTGTGTGTGTGAATAAATTGTGTTTATCATTTTAAAAGAGACTTGTGTTTTGATTGAGTTGTTGAATATGGTTGATGGATTATACTTTGAAATCACTCTTACATATATTTTTTAATTGTCTTTTACTGTGTGTGTGAATAAATTGTGTTTATCATTTTAAAAGAGACTTGTGTTTTGATTGAGTTGTTGAATATGGTTGATGGATTATACTTTGAAATCACTCTTACATATATTTTTTATATGCACTTTATTGTAAGTAATCTTTATACTATCGGTGTTGTCTTCATCTTATTGTATGGTTTTGTAATTAAGACTGAGTGAAAATATAATTTTTGTAATATTTCTATAGTTTAATACATGCGAAGGACTTCGACTAATGCTAAGTGGAAAGTCAAAATTAGAACCGTAAAGCTTAAACATGTCAATGGTTTGAAAACAATACACAGTTATATTCACATACACAAACTCGTACGTATCAATACACTTACATTAAAGAGAAATATTAAAGACTTATAAATTCTCATATGAGATAAGAACGCTCTTTCTTAACTTAGTTGGTCACATGATCGATAAAAGATCCTCACCTATTTGTGATTTGTCATGAAATAATATACATCGATAGATATGTTACTAAGTGTGTAATAGTTTTTATTTTTCTTAAATTCAAAGTTAAAACCAATTTGTTAATTGTAGGATTATATTAAGTGCTAAAAATGTGATATTTTCGCTTATAATTTCGGTTGATGTGTAAAGTTTTATTACAAGTTCCCTCACACGAATGAACAATAACATGCTAGATGGATATTTGAAAGCTTGAGTGGATGATTTGTAAGTATCTTAAACATTATTATTATTATTTCTAATGCATGTGTGTTAATTAATACTTAGAGTGCAAAGAGTAAATGGTTAAGTGCTATTGGTTATTAATACTAAGAGTAAAGTGATATTGAGTTTTAAATTTAATTAAAGCATTTCGTTTAAAGATTCAGTTGAAAAAATTTTATTTTGTAAGTTTGAAAATTTTTGAAAAAAAAAAAAAAGAAAATAGTTTTGCGAAAAAAAAAAAAAAGATTGAAAAGAAAAAAAAATAATATGTTACAAAAATATTATTATTATTTTGATTTGAAAAAAAATATTTTTGCGGAAAAATTTATTGTTGTAAGATTAAAAATTTATTTTTATATGATTGAAAAAAAATTGATTTTTTTTAATTAGTGGAAAAATATTACAAGTTTGAGAAATTATTTCTTAAAAACATTTTATATGATTAAAGAAAACAAAAATTTTTGATTTCATTTTCTAAGTAGAAAAATATCACAAGTTTGAAAAAATATTGTTTTGAATCAAAAATCTGTTTTTGAAAGAAATATTCTTACAAGCTGGAAATTTTTTTTTATAAGTTTGAAATGAAAAAAGAAATTAATTCGAAACTACGAATTAAAATCTAAAATTTTGTTTGGAAAACCTGACATCAGACTATTGTCGATCTATGTGCTTGATATTTGAGAAACGTGAACTAATTTTAATTGGTCAGAAAGAGTGACATCACTTACAAGACGTACTTGCTAAGGGGTGAATCATACTCGCACGTGGGGTTTGTTATCTGTTATCGGTAAAGGGTAGATAGAAATATTGATAAAGTCATTTCCTCAATTCGCACCGTTGTGTGTGGACCATCCGAAGTGCTGTAGGATTACGGTAGTTTTTTTCAACAGCCGAGTTGATTTGCGATTTTACGGCATGCCTTCTGCAAATCGACGATGGGCAAACAGCCGTATGCAGCGATTTCAAATAAAACATGCGTGTAGTTGTAATTTGTGAGATTGAGTTATAATTAACAATCCACTTATTACAATTTCATTCACTGTTTTTAAATAACTTCGCGATAGCTGGTACTTGAGAGATTTCACCCCAAAAAGGTTAGTCTTTTGTACTTAATTTTAGTCAGTATTTAGCTTTAACTTAATTTGTCAAATTTTAGATTAAGTTTCTTAATCTAACGTATAGCTGTCCATTTGAATGTATCGTTCGAAAAGGATAAAGACTAAAATAAATGATATCGATTTTGTTAAAGAAATTAGTTGTTAAAATAAAATATTATTGGGAAAATGAAATAGTCAAAGTGATTCTAATTCATGAAGGTTGAAAATTTTGTTTTATTCTAACAAGAGTGCTTGTATGAAAAAAAAATAATAATAAAGTAAACCACTATGCGATAAAATGACTAAGTTAAATACTAATCAAAAAATAATTAATAGAGTTGATTAAATAAAATGTGATAAATTAAATGAAACTCTTGAAAAGCATATAAAGTGATGAAATGTAACTTGAGTGCGAAATTTGCTTACTGGAAAAAAATTAAATAAGTTGATTTTTTTAAAATCGTGAAAATTTGATAATGATAAGTGTTAATTACTACTAAGAGTAAATTGATTGCAAGTTTTTAAATTAACTTAGTTGGATGAAAATTGTAGACTTGATAATGTTTCGAAAAATTTGTGTGTTCGATTCCTGTTACTAATTGTGAAAAATTTCTAAGTTTAAAAATAACGGGGAAAAAAAACGATAAAGTAAAAACAAGCAAGAAAATGATTAAGTTAAATACTAAGCGATAAAATGACTAAGTTTAATACTAAACAAAAAAGAATTAAATAAAATGTGATAAAATGTAACTTGAGTGCGAAATTTGCTTACTGGAAAAAAATTAAATAAGTTGATTTTTAAAATCCATGAAAATTTCTTAATGATAAGTGTTTATTAATGCTAAGAGTAAATTGATTCCAAGTTTTGAAATGAATTTCAGTAGAAGTTATTTTTCGGTAAGTCTATTTTTAAAATTTGCTGACATGAAGTTTTGATACTCGACTTATAATTTTAACATTTCTTGGGTACTTCATTGATGTTTAACATTTTTGTGTTATGTGTTTTATTTTACCGTAGGTAAAAATAATTAAATAAAAGTGAAATTTATAAATTGTAATGAAAATTCTGTTAATGAAATTGGTTGGTTGTAAAGTAATATTTTGGAAAAGCTGTAATGAATGATAAATAGTAAAACGCAGTAAGTAAAATAGTAAAGTATGGTAAAGTAAAATAAAATATTCAGAGGGGATTTAATTCATGAAAGTTGAAAATTTTGTTTCATTCCATCAAGAGTGTTTGCATGAAAAAAAAAAATAAAGAAAGGAAAATATGATTAACTTAAATATCGATGATAAAAAAATAATTATTAGAGTTAATTAAATGAAATGCGATAAATTAAGTGAAACTCATGAAAAGCATATGTAGTGATAAAATATAACTTGAGTGGGAAATTTGGTTACAGTAAAAAATTATTTAAGAAGATAATTTTTAAAATTCATGAAAATATTTGATAGTGATAAGTGTTAATTAATACGAAAAGTAAATTGATTGTAGATTTTGGAAAATTAAATGGATAAATGTATAAAAATAATAACGTATGTGATAATTTAAAATATTAACAATGAAAAAGAATCAAAGACGATTAAATGAATCTAAATCGTAAATGAGTTGCTATTTTAGTAAACTCAAACTAGAGTGAAAAGCATTTTAGTAGGAACATGTTAAAATCTCTTGTGCTAAGAAAAATAAATAACTTTTAAGCATAATTTTGTAACTGGAATAAATGTATGATAAAATGATTAAGTTAAGTATTAATGAAAAAGTAATTATTAGAGTTAATTAAATGGAATGTGATAAATTCAATGAAACTCTTGAAACGTATATGCAGTGTTGGAATGTAACTTGAGTGCGCAATTTGCTTACTGGAAAAAATTAATTAAGTTGATTTTTTAAAATCTGAGAAAATTTGTTAATGATAAGTGTTAATTACTACTACGAGTAAATTGATTGCAAGTTTGACATGATTGTAAAAATTGAAGACATGATAACGTTTTGAAAAATTTGAAGGTTCGATTCCTGTCACTACTTGTGAAAAATTTCTAAGTTTAAAAATATCGGGGAAAAAAAAACGATAAAGTAAAAACAAGCGAGAAAATGATCAAACTCTAAAATATACTAAAAAAAATCGAAATCACGAAAAAATAATCTAAGTCTGAAATGCTTGAAATTAGTTAAAGACTAAAAAGTTAAGAAAATAGTTAAAGACTGAAAATAATTAAAAAACGCTAAAATAGTGAAAAAAAAAAAAAAAAAAAATCAAAGTGCTAAATGACAGGAAAAAACGTTAAAGTTCAAAATGTGTGAAAGAATATTTAAGTTAATTATTTCTTCGAAAATTTAACAAGTAAGAAAAAATATTTTGTTGTATGAAAGTCAAAAAAAAATTAGTTAAGAAAATTATTTCTTCGAAATTTTTACAAGTTAGAAAAAATATTTGTCAATTTGACAAAGAAAAAAGAAATTAGTTAAGAAAATTTAACAAGTTAGAAAAAATAAAAATGATAAAGTTTGAAATGCATGAAAAAGAAAATCAAAGTTTAAAATATATTTCAAGTCCACAAAGCATTGAACCAAATCTAAAATCTCGAATGGGTTGTATTTAAATAAATCTTTACTTAAGTGAAAACTTTGTTATTATGAAAAATAATAATAATGATGATAGTTTCAATTATGAGCTGAAATACAGTTAATGATATGCCATGATTAGTACTAAAGAGTGAATTAACTGATGGTTTTAAAATTAATTTAATTGTAATATTCGTTGTCATGGTACAGATTCACATTAAGACTGAAAGTGTAATGGGAAATATAGCATAGTGGTTAGCATACGTTTTTGCTAACTCAAAGTTTGGGTGTTCGATTCCCGACACTCTGTAAAATAAAAATAATTAAATTTGCGAAACTTTGGTTGTCTTGACAACCATTCGTCGAAATTATTCAAAGTCCGAAAAAAAAAAAAGAATCACCGAAAGAATGATAAATATAACAGAGTTGGGATTTATTTTTACAAGTATAATAAATGCATGAAAATAATAAAATGACAGTGTAAACGATTAATAACGCGATTAAAACATAACTCATGAAAATGTATAAATCATATTGAATATTAAAGCTGATTGATCTAACTTGCGAAAAATCTTCAAAATTGATCTGCATTTGTATTCAAATTGCATTGGCAGATGAAAAGAAGTTGATGGGGTGTATTTAATACACCGGGCTGGTTGGTGGGACCGTCAACTTAAAACATAAATTTATTTTGTAACAAAGTTCAGAAACGTAGGGAAAATCTTTCACGGTAAAAAAAAAAACGACAAAGTCCAGTATGTTTGTAAAAAAAAAAAAAAAAACACTAGAAATAGCTCTGTACAACTTCATGAGGATGGCATGACAAAAAGTATCACACATTCTTATGACAACAATTGTGACGTTTTGTCATACCCTAAACAGGTTGCCACTCGAAAACCATCGTATAAGGTTACGGAAAAATATTCTAAGTCCAAAAACTTTTCACGGTAAAAACGACAAAGTCTAAAAATATCCCTGTAACCTTTCACGGTAAAAACGCGAGCAAAAACGAGGAAGAGCAAAAACTCGAGCGAAAATGTAGCCGAGCGAAAACGAGGAAGGGCGAAAATGTAGCCGAGCGAAAACGAGGAAGGGCGAAATCTCGGGAAAAAACCCTCGTCACCTTCTTCAAGTTTCACGCGCAACCCCAAGGTCGGAGGGGGAGTGGGAGGCGGCAGGGGGTGGAGGGGCAATGCATTGCCCGATTGCCCCTCCTGGCCCAGAACTGTCCTTTTCCCTCTACTGGTATCCACCTCCCACAAGCAATGATATCCCCCAAATTCTACGAAGTTCCCAAGCCTTTCAAAAAAGTAGGAAAAAAAAATCTCTATAAACAGTCTCTAAACATTTCAATGACCTAGTCTGTGCCTCCTCTCATTCCCCGGTGAACACCCAAGTATGTGCAGTAAAACCATAAATTTTACAAAAATTTTCGATGCCTGTGGTCCTAAATAGTGAGATGGATCTCCAAGTAAATATTTAGGAGAAAAAACACTACCAACGTAAAGAAAAGCACTTAATGACCAACTAATGAAATGAAGGAATGTAATGACAGCAGAACAAAGATCGTTAACTTTGAAGGACGATGGCATCAAGTTATCATCTCATCCTGATAACTAGGCCCGTTCTCATGGGCCTACAAAGAAATTAAAGGGCCTCCTCATTTTCCTCTGTGCTTATACATATCATGATGTAGCATATAGCGTCCGTATTTGTCTAAGAAGAGTGCCACTTATCCCTCTTGAAATGGCCGGAGGCACCTCAGAATCCAAGTCACGATTCGATGGAACAGGTTGGTTGGGCAACGAGGATCAGACCAATCCCCCCCCCCCCCCCCGCCCTGTGCCGTAGAGCAAATGACTGGTTTTCCAAGCGAATCGGGCTGCCACACTGTGATTACCGTGCATAGAGTGTAATCAGGGTGTCAACATACACCATATGATACGTTTCATCATTATATTTACTCAAAGATACACGTCTCTGTAGCCCAGCGCGGAATCACCATCTGCCTCGCTCGCCAGCCTTCTCGATCGCTGTCATCAGGATCATGCCTGTTGCGTTGCCTGAGCTAGTTGAAGTGGCCGCCATTAAGGACCACGGTTCGTCGCTCAATTGTTGGCAATTAAAATTAAAAGAGAGAAGTATGAATGAGGAATTTTCAAAAAGTAACTCAAAATAAAACTTTATTTCTTTCAAAAGTAGAAAAAAATTTTATTTTAAAGATTGCTCAGAAAATTTATTTTTCCTGCCCTAATTAGGTATGTGGTTCAGACGGCAAAAGTAAGAGGAAGAAATAATTTTCTTTAAATAAAGTTTAGTAATAATTTTTACTTTCTGATGAAAAACTACATTTGACATACGTTTTCAGACATCCCTTCATTTTTCAATGCATGAAACCTTCGTAGGAATGCCCATAACTTCTTCTGACATTAAATTTTGACCTGAATTAGTTTCAAAAAAGAACTTTTTTTTTGCTGTTTCATTCAGTTTAAACGTAGAAATATTTCTACAGACAGACAGACGCTATCTATGAAACAAACAAAAGGTGTTCCAAAAAAAAAAAAAGTTGGCACTTGTCCTGAATCAGACGAAATTCAAGTTCGATTAGAAACTGAGCACCACGCATCAGTCTTTTTATACAGATCAGGGGTCTCCAAACTACGGCCCGCGGGTCGCATCTGTCCCGCGAACAGATTTTTTCCTCCTCCTACAGATCGCTTAGAATTGCAAAAACAATTTAAAAAAAAATATTTGATAATATATCTGCTTTGAAGCACTTTTTAAGAAAACAAAGCCCAGAAAATTTCAAAAACCACCACTAACCGCTTGATTAAAAAATTAAAAAATCGTGGGTTATGGGAAGCGGGGGGGGGGGGGCTAGCGTTAACTACAGTTGGGGCAAACTTAACCTGGAAGCATTGCGAAGGTTACGTAGCTCCTAATCACAGCATAACGACGCTGCCAGGTTAGGTTTACTCCAACTAGAGAGCATCTGAGCTGAAATATTGTTGACCCGACTCCTCTCCAAAAATGTTCAATGTGCCTCTTGAGTGAAAAAGATTGGAGACCCCCCTGAATTAGATGAAACGATGAAAGCATTTTATCCAATCAAAGGAGGTCAGGAGAAAATATTGAAAAAAGGATTCGCTGTTAGGTAATTTGCATAACTGAGAATGCAATATAAGATAATGATTGGAAGATGGAGATTTGGAGGAATATAAAATAAAACTAGTGGTACCCGCACGGCTTTGCCCGTAGTAGAAAATGAAAAGGTCATTTGGTTCGCCTCTATCTTTACAAATATTGGATAATGATTCTCACGCCAATTTGCTATATTCATTCGCTTGCCCATGTTATGGTTCCACGTTATGATAATTTCGTAATTTATCATAACGTGAAACCGTATACCACATTGTGATGATTTGCTCGGTAACATGTTCTTAAAACTAGAATAGAAAAAGAACAAAATCGAATTCTCGAAAAATCTCTTCGAGGTGCACACCCCCATGCTACAAACTAACTTTGTACCAAATTTCATGAAAATCGGCCGAACGGTCAAGGCGCTATGCGCGTCACAGAGATCCAGACAGAAATCCAGACTTTCAGCTTTATTATTAGTAGAGAAGAGAAGAGATAAAAGCAAAGAAAAAAAAATTCAAATATTACTGAACTGATAGAGTACTATGGTACTGCAATTCAGTTACACGTATCGGGAATTCATATATTAGGTTTTCAATTGATGAAATTATTAATTGCATTGTAGAATTCAATTGATGTAGTTGATGATCATGAAAGATTTGCATCATTGAAAATTTTAACGTAGTACCATCGTCAAGACCTTCGGCTGACCATCAAGACCTTCGGTGGGAGGGGTCCCCCCCCCCGATATAATTCACGAACAAGACAAAGAAATGAGGATAAGATCACTTTACATGCACATAATGGTACACTCAAAAATCTTTTTTAAGTAAGTACATGATTTGATGGATATTTGATAAGTAAATATTGGAAAAGGCTCATATCAATCCATTTTCAGAAAGAAAAAAAAAGTTTTTTGAGTACTCTTGCTTCAAAACTCGTATTTTTTGAAAAGTATTATATTTTGAAACTCAGTTTCAAAGGCTGAATACATAGGCAGTAGCGGATTTTAGGGGGGGGGGGCACAGGGGCACGTGCCCCCCAAAAGGAATAATTAATTTCGCTATTTTATTTATTACTTCTTAACTGACCTTTCCTTTGCACTTTTTTTACATAGCTAATTAAAAAGAACACAAAACACACACACACAGCATATTTTGAATAAAAGTATTTTTATTTGCTAAAGAAGTATTACTGGAGTCAGAGGCCCAGGGTTGCAGAATACATTTAACTCATTGGCTTCAAATTCAAGAGACCGCATTATCGCGATTCGTCCATTAATTCTTCTTTGATGGAATCAATAATTAACATTTTTTTTTTTAATGTGTAGGCGCACCTAAAAGAATCATTTTGATCTAGTAACCTATTTGCGAAATAATAGATTTCTTTCTCAGCTAATAAAAGATGAAAAATTAAAGAAATCATCTAGTAGTTTCTTAGAAAAACCATGATTTTTAATAGAAACGGCATGTAGTATCAATATGCTATCTCAACTGTATCATGGCTTTAAGAACAAATCAGCAATTGTTTTGAAATTCACACAGAAATAGTTTCTGAATTCTTCAGTGAAACTTATATATGTTATGAAGTTATGATTAAATTAATTTTAAAAAAACTCAAGAGAGGTATGGGTTTATTTAATAACCTTGCCCTCGTGTTATAATCATTATGACAATGTTCCAGGTAAAGCCGCTCATTGTCTAGCATCTTGGTGACATTATATTGGGTTTAGTATTTAAATGGCTTGAAACGTTAAAGATGTATTCCGTCCACATTCGAAGTATATTAGTGCATAATATTCATGTACTTAGAAGTAGATTCATTAATCTTAAGGAATCCTTAAAAAATAATAATAATAATAATAAATAAATAAAAAAACACGTAGATTTAAAAATAAAGTCGTCAAAACTTAGTTATGAAACATCGAAGGCGGGGGGGGGGGTATTCAATTTCCCGTGCCCCCTCCAAAAGATTTTTCTGTATCCGCTCCTGTACATAGGTTTGCAAATAAATATGGTTTGAAATTTTCGTAAAAGAAATTTAGAATGCAATCTCAGTTCGTTTTTTTTTTTTCTCCTTTCTTCAAAGGAGCAAAAATTCGTGAAAGCTGTGATAGTGCAATTTTTCACTCGCCCCCCTTTTTTTTCATATCAACTAGTCAACTAGATTCTATCCAAATAGATTTTCAAAAATTATGTCAAAACAAAATACTCAGTTACGCATTGAAAAAAAATATATTGATCGAATTGGCTAACTGTCCATTTCAAAATGAGAGTTCGGCTGATCATCAGAAAATAGGTAATTTTGTTTTGAATTTTAAAAGGTTGAAATAGGGAAAAAAAATCCTTTGAAATTCATTTAGAATACTTTATTTGTCCATAAATTGTAGCTACTAATTAAAAAAAAAACGATTTGTGATGGTCATGTGTCACTACAGAACTGCCTGTTTCATTCGTAATGGAATGGCACTACAGTAGATTCTCTCTATTCTAAACACTCATGGAACCTAACAAAAGTGTTCAGATTACGGGAGTGTTCATTATAGAGGGAGAGTGGATAATGAATATTGTATTCGCTGAAAGTATGAAAATGTTCAGAATATCGGGGTGTTCACATTAGGGAGTGTTCAGAGTTCAGATAGTCCAGTGTATTTATGTTTGTAAAATAATCGAAGTTTTAAAATTCTGGGATCTGAATCGGCCAATTTTTTCCCCGACTCTGCAGCCCTGGTTCCGAGTTAGCACCATGTTTCAGGTTCCATTTTAGGTTAATCGAGGCCTTTTTACATCATTCCTCTTCTAACAGACTTTTCTTCTGCATTACAACTCACAATGGGCTCAACATAGTCATCACGCATTAAGATGACCAAATATGGCAGCTGCGCGCTACCTTGAATCGCGTTTTTTCTTTCATCCCAAACCCTCTTTATACACCGATTAAATTTATCCTTCAACATTTTGATGGCTGCCAGATAACTCAGACAAGTACTTAAAAAAGATGATACGGCTGAATAATGAACGTTGAAGAAGACAAACACACCCTGAAATTTCCTTTGCCGAAATACCGCTGATGACCGAAAATGATTCGCTGAATATGCAAAGTCGACGCTGCCCGGGAAAAGGTGGATGCAGATGAAATTAGTCCCCCCCCCCCCCGACGAGTAGGACATCACTTATGTAAACACTCAACATGCTTTTTCATCATATTTCTGGAAAGTTATAATTACATAAGATGAGACTAATGATTCTCGTCGAACAAGATTCTCCTTTGGGGTTCTTTCGGAAAGAAAAGGAAAAAAAAAAAAGGAATTTCACTGACTTTGAAAAGGTTTAGAAGTCTATCTACATGGATGTAATTAGATAAAATTAGAATAAATACATATGGTTAAAATAACATTGGTTTAGGTTTCTCATTAAAACGCAATTGCTTATTATTCAAAGCAAATACAGAGGGAGAGGGGGGGGGGGTCTAAAAGACTGAAACGCATAATTTTGAAATATTTCCTTATGATAGTAAATGAGTTGTAATCTTATTCAAATAATTGCTTTAAGAAGAATTTCGGCCTGATTTACCAAAATTATAGATAGAACGCATTATTATAAGGAGGAAAAAAAGCATTTTCTCAGAAATAAGTGATGCTCAGAAAATTGATGGAAATTTTTTTTGCTTGCTAAAAAAATCACAACTGTGGGGTTGACAGACCAATGAAGGAACACTAAAGTGCAATTTGATTTTCATAAAATTAAAAACTAGCATTTGGAAAATGACAGTAAAATATTTTTTTATTGATTTTTGAAATTCTTTTTTAAAACTTGGAAGAATTTTTACGGCTCTGCTTCAGGTTTTTTTTTTTTTTTTTGCTGTTGGAGGGGGGGGGGGGTAGAAAAGAAAAAAAAAGTGCCCTAACCTAGTTAATGAGTAACCCCAACTAGTGCAACACATACAGGATACAAGTGATTGCGAAAAGCAGAATTTGAATTCAAGATGTCAAAACTTCAAATTTTCTTTCTGTTTTTCTCCCAATGAATTTTCTGTATCGGCGGGGTGCCCAAATAGGGGGGTGGGGGTCATGGCGCAGACTTCGCCATTGAAATTTTTAGGGGTGTGCGCCTTTGCTGTTAGGGGGGGGAGGGGGAACCCCTGATACTGGGGCAAGGAACACCCTGTTGTTCAAGTTTCTTGTTGTTCCCTGTTAATGGTCAAGTCTTCAACTTGTTCTACTTTTAGTGCTTTCAACAGAACCAAACAGAAACGCACTATACTGTATTCTAAAGATGAGTATTACAATTTTCTTACATAAAATTCTCAATCACTCAGACCAACTAAAAGCGTCCTAAAACAAATACTTTTTTTTTCAGTATGTCCGACTGCATCTTTTTTGCCTTACTTTCCCAGTAAAGATTAGAGAAAGAAGAAAACGAGCATGAGAAAGAAGGTTTAATGCATATTTAAAATATCGCGGAAAAAAAGGTCAAAAATCAATAAAATAATTAAATAAATATCGAAAAATAAAAAATTGGAGTAGGGTATTGAGATGGGGGAAAATGTCTGTCAGTCTGCCCCCCCCCCCAATAACTTTTGAGTGAATAGTCCGATTCGAACATTTTTTTCTTTTTTTTGTTCGAAAGATCTTTTGCTCACTTCATTGCCATATTTCATATTTTGATTTAAATAAATTTGAACAGTTCAAAAAAAATTAAACATAAGCGCCTGTGGGGAAACTCAAGGCAAATATAAATCCCAAACTTATAGAGGCGAATTTTCTTCAAACAAATTTTGTAGGAAAAGTTTTTGAAGAAGAGCATGTATAGAAAATATCTTTTTGATTAGAACAATTTTCCGTTCAATTTTGAACAGTTCAAATCCCTTAACATTAGCGCCTACGGGGAAACTAAAAGTCGATATCGATCCAGAACCGAACTTAAAGGTGGATTTACTTCAAAAAAATTTTGTTGGAAATAGCTGTTGATGACCATCTCCCAACTCCGACTCCTGTTCCCGAAAATTCGTCGGACTCCGACTCCGTAGCTTTGGCAAAAAATGTAGACACGGATTGGAAATGACTGGCTCCGACTTTAGGAAATTTAGTCTTCGATTTCGGCTCCCTTTATCCCAAAATAACTCCGACTCCGCAAACATTGGCAGAGTTGCAGACTTTAAGGAAAAATGTCCGATTCCGACTCTTTGAATTGAAAACCTTAGAATCCCGAATCTGAGTCTTTTACCCCAAAATGCGATTGACTCTGACTCCGCAGCCATAGTTTACTTTGAAATAATTTATTTTTATTTTTACGTTAAAGTTCTAAATATGTATTCAGTTTTAATGAGATTTATTATTTTTCATTGTTTTTTCTTTCTTTTTGAAAGCGATTAAATATTTTTTTTATGATGGAAAAAAAACAAACATATTAACTGCTTTGTTTAAAAAATGCTACTATTTTATTTGTTTATTTATTTTCTACGCATCTATTTCTGGATAGAATAGATGAGCAAAGCGTATTTTATTCACATAAATCGGGTTAAAATGTTAAAAAGTTATGTTTGAAATAATTTGCGATTTTAGCTAATTTTGAGAATATTGATTAGATGCTAGAAAGTCGATATTGGTATACGGGAAAGTAGGCTCGTTTAGTTCTGCACGGAACTTCTCTCTCTCTTTTTTTTTTAAAGACATGAAGGGCAGTATACATTTCTATGAAATGCGTTCCACTCATGGCTCGCCCAATTTTTCTTCCCTTTTAAAAAATAGTATTTTAAAATTGCATATTCTTTTAAATTTTGCGGAAAAAAATACTTTTTGTCACTTTTACGAGTATTACAGTAATGACTAATGGGCAAAAGTATTTTATTTTTTTAAGACTGCTAAGTGTTTCTTTTTTTTTTATTGCGTTACTGAAATGAAATTGGCGATTCTATTTTCGAAAAATGAAAGAGGGGATGCGCAGCCCTACATCCCCCCTGACAACGGCCGTGGTCACAATGGGGTCGTTTCCAAAATTTTAAAAGTTTTTTTTTTTTTTTTTTTGAAACAGCATGCTTAAAAACATAGAATCTGACCATTTTTTAAATAATTTGTTTAAGTTTAATATTTAAAGAAAAATTACTCAAATCGGCGCGCTTTCAATGTTTATGCTTCTGCCCGATGACATCACAAATGATGAAATGACATTCTGTGTTGCCATTCACAGAGCAAAATATTTAATTCGCAGCTTTACTCATGTGTATTGGCAACGATATGGTTGATAGCAAGCGTAGAGTGCAATTTTAATTCGTTTCTAGATTATCATAACGTGGAATCGCGGTAGAAAGATGCGGCAAAGTGCATCGTTTGTGACGTCATCAAGACCACGCCTTGTTTCAAAAAATTAATCAAAAAGTAACTGTTGGGGAAAATGAAAGTATTTTCTGGGTCCATGTTAATATTTTTGCTTATTCTATTAATTTCAGTGACAAAAAGTACTACTTTTGACTGAAGGAAACAACCCCATTGCGAGGGGCCTCCACGACATATGGCCCAGGCACATGAAAAATATTTTTCATAGTTCTGGTCCTCTCTGAGGGGCTCCTAAACCTTAAAATTCGCCACTGACAAAAATCGACAACTGTGGCGTGGCTAACCGTTCCCAATAAGTAGAGAGGGAACAACAATCAGGAAGGTTAGCTCAATATTTAATCTTCGATTACCACCTGTCCTTCATTAAAATTTATGTTTAGGGGGCAGGGAGGTGGGGGTATTCATGATAACACAGTAGATATATTTCAAGTTCAAACAACTTTACAGGATAAACCCTAGTTCAACTAAGCACGCAAATATATATATATATATATATATATAATACATCAGCGTGTTGTATATTAATTAATACTTTAATTTATTTTTCAGCTGGAAGTGAAAGGATAAGGAATGAGCTGAAGGCTAAGATGTTCTGGAATTAAAAGAGGAAAAAGAGATAGCAGGAGAGGACAGAGGAGACAAACCAAAAACTATGCCCCTGAAAACACCAAAATAGATAATTTAAGAAGGATTAAAAATGACACTGTAGATCCTAGTATTATTTGTTTTGGAGCTTTCAAAATCGACTGATGGAAAGTGTTAAAATCAAAAAATAAAACACAGGGACCAACTGGCCAATATTTTTCCAGCGAAAGCTTATCTCAAAAGAGTCATTTTTTTTTTCTTCTTTAGACGATCCTTTTACTAAGAGAATTATTTCTTAGAAGGAATTTTTCTGAACGATTTAAAGATGATTGACGTTTTTTAAAACTTTATGTACAGCCAGCCATAAATTGTTAGATCTTTCCGATCAATCCTGCAGTTTTGTTTGAATCAGATTATCACCTAAAAAGCGATTACCAGGACCTAGAAGTTGATAACCTATAAAAACCAAGACAATGCTGTAAAAATACACGAAAATGTATTTTAAGCATAAGATTAAATTTAAATTGAAAATAGTTTAAATAATTGTTTTTTTGAATTAGAAGTTGAGATGGAACTATTGTTTTCTGAGCTTAATATGCTTTGGTCTTTGAACATTCTGTGCACAGAAAATGGTTTTACTGCTGAAACTCTTCCTCCTTACAGCCATCAGTCGAATATATATTTTCACCAAATTCCCTTACTGGCTGAAGCATGCTTGCAGTTGCATTTGGGCGTTTTACTAAAAATAAAGCACTTAAAGGCACTTCAAGAAACGTTTGTGCTTTTTCAGTATTGTGAAAAAAGTCTAATTCCAAGAAAACGACTGCATTCTGGATCTGAATACAGAAACCTGTTCAGTACCTGATCCCCAGCTTTTTGGCGATCCTTCTCTTGTGAGGCTGCATGTGTTTTTTCATTTCTTTTTCAAGCGAATAATAAAGACTATCTACTCCCACTGATAAGACGACATAATTACTAAGTAGGTTGCACTACCCTTGAAAATTGGTACTGAAAACTTTTTGGTTAAGACTTCCAAAATTTAATAAATAAATCATAATCAGAAATTTAACTCTCCTTCAGGCAGCTATACCAACACACATTTCTTTTTCGCATAAGCCAACTTAATATATATATATATATATATATATATATATATATATATATATATATATAGACTTAATTTTTTTAGAGACTGTTTTATGTGTGATCCATAAGAACTTTCATGCATCAGTTCACTTATTTTACAATTTACAAGTTGTACAAGAAAGTAGGCAAAAAACGATTGATCGAAACCTATAATATTTTACATAAAATACACCAAGGAGGAAAGTGCTTCTATTTGAAAAAAATAAAGCAAACAGAGACAAGGTAACATTAGTAATAAAATTTAATACTTCCAATCAGCCAGATAAATTGATATATTAGTAAAATAATGTACAATATTCATCAACAGCTGTTAAGAAATAAGATTGAATGTAATATACATGATATTTCCAACGCATCTGATAACAGAACAAGTATGAAATAAAAATGAAAACAAACTGATGTATCTTAAAAGTCTAGATATAAGTCAGCTTGAGTAAATGACACAACTGCTAACTACAGTTTTGAAGGGGAAAAAAAAGCAGCCTCTTTAATGCAATGTAAAACACTGAATTTGAAGAGAATAGGGAAGTTGCAACCTATTAAATGTTCATATTTTGGCTATTGGATATTGTTAAGTGACCCTCAAAACTAAAAAATTCACCATCGCCGAATTTTAAAACACCATGGTTGATTTTTAATGAATTTTTAAAAATCCACGCGCAAAAGTGCGCGCTTCTGAAACGTCATGAGCCTACGTCACAGGGCGCGAATGTGCAGTCTTCCGCCGAAGATCCCTTGTTTTTGCTAGGAACATTTTGAGCGCGCTGATATTTTTATTTTTTAGAAATTCAATAATCCTTTTAAACACACTATGGAGACCGGATTCGTTAAAGCACAATCTAAATAATCTTCCTCGTGTAACATCAATGATTTTATTCGAATATTTCCGAGAGGATGAGAGGTTTAATGTTCCAGAAACGCGAGGAGTTAAATGCAAGGAGATAAGCCTTTTACGTTTCGTTTTCGAAGTCGAATGCGTGACCTTCGGCTTCTCTCCTATCGGAAGAGGGCATGACGACACTTCCTATGCTATTTGACGTCACAAGAGCTTGAACTTTAAAAATTAATTTAAAAAAAACTACTTATCGTATCGCAAATTTTTTTTTTATCTATGATGTTCATACATGTTACTCTATCATATAAAAATAAAATTGAAAAATCGAAAACTTCCCTATTGTATCTCTGCTGAAAAATAAAGGCAGTTCATAAGAGTTACTAATGCATTAAATATGTCCTCAAAAGGCCTGCTTGTGTTTACTTTTCTGCTATACATCTCTTTCAATTGATAAAACAATAATACAAATTATAGCATGTAGGTGTGTAGGGGCCTGTTTTTGACTTTTCTAGACTAATCATCACCGAGCATGCCAATGATCAGGGTAAGATGTTGATGGGAAATGAATTTTTTTATCATTTCCTTCACACGGCATTACTCATGATTTTTTGGTCTTTTTTCAGATATTTTAATATTAGTTTTTCTTTTGCAAAAAAAAAAAAAAAATAATGAACTTGCTACAAAGAGGAGGTAACTCTAAATTTCAATTTTCAAAAGACCAAAAAAACACCACCCCACTTAATTTTTTTTAATTTTAATAACTCCCTTTGAATTTTTTTCTAACCCACCTTTAAAAAATAAACAAATGTGGTTTGGTGTTTTAAGTATTAATACGAACCTTTTGAAAATTTGACGCTACCCCCTTTTTTGTAGCAAGTCTTTCAATTTTGGACACTTTAACTAAACAAAAATAAAAATTTGAAACAGAAGAAAAGATTTTTTCAATTGGATTACTTTGCAAATCCATTTTGCATTTGGATGTTTTCCTTATAAGGTTATTGCATTTTTGAGAGCTTTATGAAGCATTTTTTGATCATCAGTATCCTAGCCAGAATTATGATACTGACATTACAATGAACGATAGTAGCCAAGGAAATGCTTCTTGGTTAAAACAATGAACATGATATACATATCATATGTTATCGTTTTGACTAATAGGATATTGAAAATGTCAAGTAAATACTTAATGAAGGCTATTCTAGGAAAACAAACAGGTCCCGTTTTGTTCTACAAAAAAGAGAATTAATACAAATGTTTGAGATTCTTTTTTAACGCAAGTAACACATTTGCATGACTAGCTTAAAATTTGTTAATGCATAAAATTTTCTCTTTTTTTCGTAAACTTAACATACCACAAATATAAACAATTCTTCACACGTTTTCATAAAATTCAAAGGGATTCAACTAAGTTTAATGATAGCTACACACACTCTAAGCAATTTATTAATATAAAAATATATTATTTTATTATATGGATACTAGTAATTATAGCTATAATGCTTCAGAAATATATATTACTCATATATATACATACAATGAATTTTTAAAATACATTGTAAAATAAATATTTTACATGGCTACATATTGCTTTTAATTACTTGTGAAGCATTTTCATAGCAATATATTTAAAGCATTTTCAAAGAATTTCTCTGGGTGAACAGAAGAAAAAGTTTCGACAGAAATACCTATAACATAAGTTAGATTTGAATGAAATTTTGGTAGATCAAGTATTTTGCACAAAAAATTGATTAGAAAAAATTCAAAAGATATTGCTAAACATTATTATAATTGATTTATATGAATTAAGTCAAAATAGTACATAGCTTCAATTTCAACTAGGTTATTGCCAAAGCGATTAGTCTAGGTGGAAAATAGGTTGCCACAAGAATGAAGTACAGTTCAAGTTTGGAAAAATCTATTTTGAATTTCAGTAAAATGATTTTAAATTTTCTGGTTAAAATAAATACACCAGAGTAAATCTGAAAATGAAATATTGGGATAGAAATTCTTCCTTCAATACATCATAGATTTATTAAATTCTACATGCGCACATATTTCTGAAAACATCATTTATCACAAGATTTACACGTCAAATGATAAGCATTTTATTTTACACAGGAACTAGGCAACAGCACAATGCTTTAAAACACAAAAAAGCTTCTGAAGACAAAACATAATTCAAATGAAGAGCATGATATTTTAAAAATTTATACATATCATATAAATGCTTTCACATATGTACAATCACTAATTCATAAAATCAAGGATAAACTTGATTTAACACCAAAAGCACCCAGTTTAAATCTTTTTTCTAATTAGAGGCATATCTCAAAACATTCTCTTAATTAATTTTTTTTTCAAAAAAAAAAAAAAAATATATATATATATATATATATATATATATATATATATATATATATATATATATATATATATATATATATATATATATATAGGATCCTCACAAGATAATGAAGTTATCAGAAAAATAAAACTTTTGAATCAAAATGAGACGAATTTTAACTAAGAATATGTCAAACAGTACAACATTTTACTGAGCCTTCAATGTGGATAAATTTTGACACAGAAATATCAAATTTTTATTATTTTCAAATCAAAAAACAATTGAAATAATTTATACTGTAAGACAAATTATGAAATACAATGAGAGAAAAAAAAATGTTTTGTTATTAAATCAATAATAATAATAATAAATATAAAAATAATAAAATGTTCACTTAATGTTTTCCAAAATAAAATGTAGAAAATAAATTTAAAAAAAATACAAAGGATTAATAAATTTTAAATTGCAAATCTTTTACGTACTTATTGGCTATAGAGACCATGAAATCCAGCTTAACAATGCACAAAACCATAGACAGAAAATATTTTTTAGAGGGACACCATATTAGAAGTACATCAAAGCAAGTATATATACATATAAGGGGGTAAATATAGCCTCTGCAGAATACAGTCGACTCCCGCTATAACGCACCAGGAACTAATTTTCAAGGTTCATCCTCTTTCAGACAAAATGAATTTCAGGAGTGAAAAACAAAATTTTCAGGAGTAATAAGACGAGCCATTTTTACAAGAAAATTAGTTTCAGCAACATTTAATCTACTTCACTGTCAAAATTTTAAAAAGAAAAAATGTATTATGTTTTTAATTGATTAGTAATTTTTTTAAAACACACTATTCAATCAAATAAAAAAAATAATTAAGAATTGGATTGAAAATATTTGAAAATAACAGGAATACACAAATTATTAACAAAACCCCCAATATATATATCAGCATATTATCAATACTGCAAATGCTACAAAATAGCAATAGTACTACTAATTAGCAATATCGAAAATATGCTTAATAGCTGTTAGCACAAAACCTAGCACATGCTCTTGGTTCGTTCTCTAGTGTCAGTTACGATCAGTAAATGTAATGGGCATGTTCTAACATACCCCAAGTCTTTGTGAAATGCACTGGGTGCTCTGTATAATACGAGAATTTGATTGGCTGCCACAGATTCAATATGGTCGCCTAAACGGAGATGACGTTGAATTAAAATTGGTGATTGTTAAAGTTTTATTTTGAGACTGATGAAGCACTTTTACTAGTAAAAATTATTTTCAGGAGAGAGGGAAAATTAGGGGGTTAAAACAAAAATTCAGGAGTTTTAAGGGCCCTTAAAAGAAAAAATTATATTTCAAGAGTTTTTCAGGAGGGGTACGAACCCTGAATTTTAGACTTAATGTGAATTCCTCGCGCGCAACATGAAATTTTTCAGAAGGGAATCAAGGTGTGAAAGTATTGGCTTTGTCATTGGCTACTTAAAGTATTTTTTTTGTGAATGGACCTTCATTCCTTTAGCATCACAAGCAGCAAAGGTTTTCCCACCGTACTAGTCTGAACATAGCTTTGTTTTGTATACAAATAACTTCTCCGCATTTACCGTTTTTGTTTTCCATTCTAAATGTGAAAGTTGATGAAATATGATGACACCTAAAAGCCACTGTTCTATCTAAAGTTTTTCAAGAAAGAAAGAAAAAGAGAAAGTTTCTGACAATTAAAGAAAAACAAATAGTTCTCCATATGCTTGAACAACTAAAAAAATGCGTCTAAGGTAGCACGACAATATTAGGGGTGAGTGAATCTTACATATGTATAATTAAAAGTCAAGATAAGGAAATCCATAAAAATTTGCCGAATTGTGTCTATGCAAAATGTAAAAATTATGAAAACAGAAGCTCCTCTTTGAGAATTAAAGAAACCAAGAAGAGTTTGTTGCCTTAAATGGAAATGTTATAAAAGAACTAGCGAAGCAACAGTATTTAAAAATACATTAGAATAAGGATTTGATCCCACTGCATAAATCATCAACATCTTCATGTATTAAAGTTACAAATATCATTACTGAATCTATTGCATAGTATTATTGTAGAACATCATTTTATTATCACTACATACTGTACGTACCGTACTGGTTTATTTTATGTCTCTCTTTCCTGTTGATCACTGATTTTGTGTATCGTAACAGCATTTTATGTTGATTAAGACAGCTTTTTTAAAAATAGAAATAAAAATTTAGTTCTTTATGTAAGAAATGGTAATGTATAACTAAGGAATGGTTTAAAACAGTTTGAGGGGGTGTTAACAAGTGTCTAAAACAATTAGGTATGTTTATACGAAAATTTACACATTCCCTTTTCCACAACGCAAAATTTCAACTAAACCGAGGGGTTTTGGAACGCATCCCTCGCATAAGTCGGGATTCGACTGTACCCTTTAGTATAATTTGAGTGGGTACAGAGCAGTAATCCCCCCCCTCTGGGTATGGCTCTGACAATGCACATTCTGGTTTGCCCAAGTTACCAACATATGGAGCTTATTTTCAATTACCAGCAATCTGACAATTGTAGTTTTTTCAATTTAGTGCCATTTTGAGTCAAATATCATCCAAATTGCCTATATTCATGTTGGTGACCATTCACAAAAGTAATAATTACCATATGGTCCCTATAGCCAATAACTATTCTACGTGTTGACAAAATCTATTTTCAAAATATTTTATAGTATCAAACATAACTTTATCATTCATCAATGATAGGAAAAAAATACCATTCTTATAATCTAAAATCAAGCACTTTTTTTAGATCAATAAACAATATCATATTAATACAATTGCACAGTTAAAACGGCACAAATTCAAAATTTGTTCTGAAAGACAATTCCAGGCACACAAAAGATTTTATTGGAAGAAGTTTAAGGTTAAATAGATACCAAGAGAAAATGATTATTAGGGAAAAGGTTTATTAAACTATTTAGGTTTGAACATCCAGTCAAAACAAACACATTTATAAAGAACATTTTGATTGTAAATTGTTTAAAGGAAGGACAACTGATAAAACACTGAATGAATTTTTATCCCTTTCCCCGATCCTCGATTTAAACGGTAATAGTAACCTAAGATAACAAGTTTAGTTTAACCAAGTCCTGGTATAATTCTAGTATGGTTTGGTATAGCTCAGGGATTTTCAACAACAGGTCCAATAGACAGGCACTGGTACACAAAAAACGTGGACCAGCCTCCCAATTTTTACCCGTCTCTGCTAATTTGCAAAAATAAAAGTTTTAAAAAATAAATTAAAACAATAAACTTTTGTATGATATTTTTTATGCAAATGGAGATAGTTTTGAGATCTAGAATACATATTTTTTTCTTTGAAAGTTGGAAGCACTGGAGAGTGTTTACATTTACTCTTTTTTTTTTTTTTTACTGAACTGGAGTTATTGTAGATAAAAGTCTAACAACTGAGTTTAAATATTTTTGACAGAAAATCCTAGTTAAAATTTGCTAGTAACTCATTTAATATTTTTTTATAATACCTAGCATTTTTTTTTTTTTTTTTTTTTTGTAAAGAAAAAGTCTGAAGATTTTTTTTTTTTTGCAATTTTTATTGATCTGTCGAAAAAAAAAAACAGGTCGAGAAACTGGTATAGCTTATTTTTGCTATCTGCCATAACAAGCAGACGTGTTCATGGTTAATGACTAACAATACTCACAATTAAAAAAGGCTTTAAAAATTTAAATTTGCATTGCTGCATATGGAATATCATTCATTTTAATATTATTAGCAATACAAATAAGGAATTTGCATTCATGTTTAAAAGGCCAAAATTTATTGAATATTTTAAAATAGTTAATATATGATCAAGTAAATATGGAACTGTATTTAAACTTTGTAGAATAAAAAAAAATTGTTTGGAATAATTTATTAAATCACTTTCTCTATTAGCTTATGTATCATTTTTTCATTAAAACTAAAAGCTGGGAGTTGACCGAGTAGCAGGAGGTTAGTAATGTTCTGAAACAGACCTTTAACTGATTGATAACATTCTGCAACATTTACACATGATACAAATTCAAACCTATGATAAACACAAAATAAAATGTTATATTATTTTGGGTGTCATTCCAAGATTCGTGGCATATATTCTTTTCTTAGAATGTTCAGGAAAAAAGGGATTATTTCTGAAATAGTCTTGAGCTGCTTGCTTCCAATCAATATTAAATCATTCAGTAATTTATTGTAATTTTTCTGCAACATACGTTCCACTTTTCTGAACTGTCATATGAGGGCAACACCAGATAATTTTTTTTCAACAATTAACTTTCTTCAGTATTTGAACAATTTTCAGCACTTTTAATGCTAATAATATCTCTCCAGAGTCAACATTTCCGGCATTGAAAATGCTTCAGGATCTGAAACAAAAACAACAAACAAAGAGATGGGGGGAGGGGGAGCATATTCTGTTCTTCTTGCTACAACTAGGATCACCAAAAAAAAAAAAAGTTAACTTAATTTTCATGCAACATGATTTTTGTTCTGTGCAATTAGAGTTAGAGAACCAAGGATTTTCTGATTTACACATTTTTAAAATTATCAGATAAAATCTATAAAAACATGTTTCAGAAATTGCATACATATGACATATTTAATGAACGCTTAAAATGTATGAGGAAAATTTGAAAGTTAGAGAAAAAATTGCAACATCTAGTAAGAAGATTTTCAACAGATAAAGAATACATTTCATGACAATTAGTTAATTGAGAATCACTAAACTGACAAAAAGAAAATTTTTTGTTGTCTATGTGTCTTTTCATTAAAGCTTTATTTTAATTTCATTTGTTTAAACGGATGTGTATATTTTGCGATAATCATGATTATTTGGCACTGTTTCAAGAAGCATTTAGACTTAGTACACAAAGATTATAATACTATAATCAATTTAAAAACAAAATTAATTCTTCAATTCTACATAAAATTGCGGTAAGTTTTATATCAATACCAACTAGTTGCCAAACAATATAAGAAGTAATAAAAAATAAACAATTCCAGTAATATATAGAAGAAAAAATACTGCAAAGACAGTTGAAAAAATAAAAATATACTATTTGAAAGCTATTTCCAAAAAAAAAAAAAAAAGAAAGAAAAGAAAAAAGAAACGAATTAGAAGGTAAATGGAGATTTTGATGTCCATATCTGAAAACTTACAATTTTTAAACAAATATAATTATACATTCAAGAAAAATGCTTCATAAAGATATAAAAAAAATGGCATAGTGAGATTTCATCAAACATTTGGCAGTTCCATTGGATTATGTTACAAACTATAATTTTAGGCATAAGATATATCAAATTTAAAGAAGAACATAATAAACAACATAATCTTAAAGATCACTATCATTTTTCAAACACAATTCCTTTTGTAAAATTAAAACTTTCCCTTTAAAAATAAACTTTTTAACTATATTAATAGATTCATTTTGTTTAAAAGTAGATACATTTTTACTCGCACAATTCTATTTTTGACATTGTATGACATTACAAACAGAAAGTTCAATTCATTTCTAAAATAAACTTCACTAGGAAAAATTAAACTGAACTGTGTGAAATATCTCAACAATTCTTTCAATACATGCAACTTCTGTCTCTCTCGAAGAAAAACAATATAAATATGTATAAAAAAAAAAGAAAAAGTTTGAAAAGAGCATTTGTGAATTATCTATCTCTCAGTTTAAAAATTTTAAAATGGAGCAGGGATTAAAGGACGGAGTTCTGGAAATATGGCAAGAATACTCAATTATTGTTCTATAAAACATTGACAATGATGAATAATAAATAAAATCAATGATAATTTGTAAATTTTCATGATGAAAAAGTTCCTGTGAAAATTAATTTTAAAATGGATCAAGCAATACATTGGTGTAAATGATCAAGTACAACATTTGGAAAAAGTAATAATTATGCAATCCTAGTTGTAACTGAGTAGTTGTCATTAATTTTGTTCATAGATAAAAAAATATGCATAAAAGTTTAAAATTTTGAATTTAAAAGCATACTTTTAAGCATTATATTCATTTCGAAAAGCTGAAGCAAAACTTGATAGAGAAACTGAAACACCCATTTAATGGAATGATTAAAAATGACCATCACAAAATATAGATTGTAAAACACTGATTATTATATTAGCAATAAATTTTTTTATACAGTTTGTGATCATCTAACGTCCAAGGCAACTTAAATTATGAAAATGGTTTTAAATGTTCCAACTGTATTTCTAGGGCTATTCTTTCTTCCATAATTTCTGATAGTTCTTGGTTTAGTTCATTGTTCAGTGCAGTCAACATTGAGTTCCTTTCTTTAAGTGCTTTAATAGCCGCTTGAAGCTCTCTTTTATCTCGAGGGACAGTTCTAAAACAAATATATTTTTCCTTTAATATTAAGGCTAAGTACGATAAATCATTTATGAATAAACATTAACATTCATTATAAATTTGAGAAAAAACTTGAAAATGCAGGCATATGTTCATAATTTGAAGATTGAGTCTAAACTTGAAATGCCGCATAAATCAAAACTGTGTGTGTGTGTGTAAACTAAGACTTAATGTAGTTTGATGAAACTTTATGCTTGAAAAATAAAGGAATGAATTACCAACGTTTTAATGCCTGTTTTAATTTGTGCATTAAAACGCTGGTAATTCATTTACTTAATAGTAGTATCAAGTAGTATAAGAGTTAAGTTAAATAAACAAAAAAAAAAAAAAAACACCCCTATTTTGTGATAGATAAATCTATATAATAAGTTTAATGTGTACTTATTCGGATATGTATGCACAGCGTGCAGACAGAAAACATAAATGAACTTAGTGCTTACAAAAAAGAGCTGGTTATGATATTCTTTTGGCAGTCATTATTTTTCTCTGTAGTTTCTTGTAGGGCATTGACGCATCCATGGTCACTCACGTCATTTCCATGACAGGATCTTCCTTCACTAACAAACCAGAAAGATCATTTGCCATTGTGAGCGCATAGCTCAAAATTTTCAAAGGTAAAACTCGTGGTTGTGTGCCATTAATGTTATTATCCTCGGTTTTATTTTCCTTTGTCATGTCTAAAAGCTTTTCTTCTAGTGAGCTCTGAATTGTGTGAGTTTAACAACTCTACATCTGGAAAGAGCTCTTAAACAAATTACATAAAATGTCTCCAGCGGCCCAAGCTCGATTATTAGCATGCCAAATGCAGTTTATTACATGTAACCTGCAATCTTTAGGAGTTTGGATTTTGAAAGAGGGGAAAATTTTATCTGTTTGCATTGCTGCATCCGCGTAAAACCGAAATTCATCCGCGTAAATTAAAATAAAGGTGTTAAATCTTAAACCGAGTGTAATTAAAATCGCATAAAATAAATCCGCATAAAACGAGGGTCTACTGTATAACCTTTATGATCCCTTGGGATACTTTTCTTTTTTTCTGTTGGAATTCTATTGCAATTTCATTTTTCCATAATAGAGTTTTTTTTGTGATGGGTGGGCCTTTTGTGAAATTATTTTTTTTCTCTCTCATTCCCATCTATATTTTATTCAACCATTTTTGTAAGTTAAACTTGACAAGTGTATAAGTTATTTACCTCTTATATATAGTTTTAACTGATTCTAGCTCTTTAGAGAAGTCTAGCTTTTTTTATTATAAAATAGTATATAAAAAGTATATAAATATTACATAAAATATTTTTATAAAATAGCTTTTTTTTTATGAAATAAAAATCTCCAGTGGTCCAGTGGTCCAAGCTCCCTTATTAGAGTGCCAAAATGAAGTTAATTATGTGCTATCTGCAATCTCAGAAGTTAATTATGTGCTATCTGCAATCTCAGGAGTTTGTATTTTGAAAGGGGAGAAAATTTAGTCTGTTTACTGCCCTCATTGCTTATCACTCTGGAGATATAGTGAGAAACAATGAGGACGGTGCAGTGGCGCCGACTCCATAGGGCTTGAGGGGGCCCGAGCCCCCTCAATAGTTTGTTTTGGGGGCAGAGCCCCCTCAATAATTTAAGAACATTATTTGTCATATTATGGTTTCTAAAATCACAAAATTATGTTGGTATTTTTTACTTTCCTTGTTTGAAGATAGTTACGTTGTAAAATACATTCAGTAATAAATTAAAACAAAACACTATTGCGGTAGTAAACAGGTTAATTGAAAACGAGTGGTGTGAATAATGATAGTGTTACGGTGCTGAGAGCACTCATAGAATTTGTCCCACTGCGCGAACCTCCGGGTAAGTCTGTCACCGGCGGTGCTCTCATCTAAGTGTTGATGATCTGGAAAAAATATATCAATGTTTGATTTGTACATTCAATGGAAGGCGTGATAGTTTTCTTCAATTATTAGAGTTAATAAAGTAATCTGTATTATCTTTTTTAACTCTATCAAAGCATTTATTTTGAGACATTATTTTTATTAAATGAGCTCTGAGCCGTATTCAAAGCAAGCTTAAATTAGTTATTTCACTTATAGTAATCAAAGTGCGACAGCAATCTTCTATGCTTTATTCTTTTAATGATTGTTTAGATTTATTTAAATATTATTTCACTCTTTTCAGAGCTACATATTCAATGCTCTGTACTAGACTAAAAGCATAATTATTAATGTAAATTAAATTAGCTTTTTTCGAAAATACCATGACTGTTTTTTTTTTTTTTTCAAAGCCAAAAAATGTGTCGGTTTGGCGAGTTTCTCAGAGTGTCGATTTACCGAGAGTCGAGTTTTTGAGGTTCTAATGTTGATCATATAACTCTAAAACGCTTAAAAATCTTTAAAACTCACTATTTTTTATCTCAAATTTAGAAAACTTCCCCTGGCAAGGCCCCCGTCATGGCACCCTCCCCCCAATAGTTGTTATAAATTGGTGCCACTGGGAGTTCCTTTCCATGCAAGTCAAGTGCACTACCTTGTATGTGCCGTAGCTTAGCTATGACGGCACTTCACGGCTCCCCACAAAATGGAACAGTAAAATTGTCCTTCACTTAAGGCAAATGACATGATCTAGCTGAAGCAGAAAATTTGTGTACCAATTTTTAGATTGTTTAACTTTGAAAACGCCATGTCAGATATTGTTTGTATAATTACACACACCAGAAAATATGTAAGTTGGCATTTTCAAAGCACAAAAATCTGATTTTTTTTTTTTTGAGGGGGGGGGGGGGGGCTCCGTGCTTTAACATACTCCCTAGATCCCGGTGACATCGGGCCCCCCCCAATAATTTTTCCAAGCGGCGCCCCTGGGACGGTGCATATGCAGAAATATAACTGTACATCAATGCTATATTATAAGCATACCAAAGATAAATTTTAATCATAATTATATCTGTAAATGCATAGGAAGGTCCTATACAGAAGATCTGAGATTCGACTGACTGTGTAACATGCCATGCTTCATTGTTATTATTATTATTTTTTCTACAACATGAAAAATTTTTCAGACATGCAGCTCATTGGAGTGAGTCCAATACTCTGGTTTAAAGCTGAAAACATTGTAAAAAATAAAACAATTGCAAAACAAGTCCCTAGAAAAAAGATTGGTTTTAATGATTTTTTTTATTATTATTTATTAGTATTTTTTTAAGGGGGGGATACACTCATGAGTCTCCCCCCAACTTGCTCAAATGCGCCTTTGAATTTTGCACCTCTCTATCCCCTCAGAAGAATGTTAATGGTTAATACTTTGCTCCTTTTTGCTCTAAATAAAAATCATGGCTATGAAACTGTCAAAAACTGAAAAAAATGGGAGAAGCCATTTAAAAAATGTGGGATATGACTGGGGGGAAAACAGTGGTCATATTTGGATTTAGGGGTCCATTTTACATAAGAATCCACAAGAATGGTGTCAGAAGCATTTTGAAGGTTTTTTTTTAAATTTTTTGCAGAGAAGACACACAGACCAGATTAACACTTTAAATGGCACCAAAGCTAGTACTTGCACTCAGGGAACTACAGTGCACCAACAAGGTACAGTTCATACCATACTTCATTTCTTGCCAGTTCCACTCATTAAGGGGAAAACTCCAAGCTAAGCTAATACCCAGTGTGGGACCTTCCCCAGCCCAATGTACTATGTTTGCAGACCACTGTCGGTATCCAAACCCAGCCATATGGGGGGGGGGGGGCTTGCTTTGAGGATCCCTCATGCAGAACAGTGTAAGGCTCTTTGAGGTGAGTTGGAGAAAAGAACTTTCCATTCAGGCATGACTAATTTAATTCAAGTAGTTATAATTTTCTTTATGTTTCAACTATATTTCAAGAATGTTCAAAGTTTTGTTTTTTGAAAATTAAATGCTAGTTTGTAATTAAAAGGAAAAAAATGAACTGTATGTGAATGTGATCATCTATTAAAAAAAAAAAGTCACAGTAGACATGCAACCAAGAATATTGCACTACTAGGGAACTTTACACAAGACTTTGTGGCATACTTAGGCTACACAGAAACACACACCCAACAACATACACATTAACAGCACACACTCATTTCCTGTTCTCTGAATTTCAGTTGTTAATGCATATTACTCAAGATGTATCATTAGAGTCAGGTATGCTGAATGTAATTTCTACAATAAATCTCTTAAAAGTATTACCAAAATTGAACAACAAATACTGTAAACTCTGGGTATGGGAACAAAATAGCTCAGAACAACTTTACACATAAGTAAACTTGTATGTAACATAAGACTAAACATAAAACTATTTTTACTCTATAACTTTAAGTTAAAAAATGTTTTAAATAGTTAAAACTGAGAAATTAAAAAACAGCATAAGGAGTATCTCATGCATCTTAAAAGAACAATTTTCTATTCCATAAATTTAATGAACATGAACAGATGACGCATTTAACCAAGATCATTAGGAAATGCAATTTTTTAAATGCTTTTAACAAGAACTGCATTGAACTTACGTGATACTTGCAGCTGCAATTGCTAATGGAGGTGCTGAAGGATGCCTTTTTCTTTCAAGTATTTCTTCAGGTTGACTTATGTCTACTAGCAATGCTGTACTATCATCTGTTGCAACTGAAGGTTCCTAAAGTTACAAGGAGAAATAAAAAAGTTAAGACTTAAGATTAAAGGAAAAAACATTCATGTTAATTAAAAAATATAGAAGTAAATTATAAACAGAAAATCTGCAGTAACTTCCTTTAGAACCTTTTCTCATGAAGAAAATCAATTAACAATTTAAACTGACAGTTGGTGAACTAGAAATCTACACAAAAATTTAAAATTAAAAAAGATTTTAAGCTTTATAAATTCTTGACATAAAACATATAGTTAATACAATTATTAAAGTTTAGGCCGTATGAAACTTTGAAACTAGTCTGAGATAGTGTTGATACAAATATACAGAACACTCAATGATAAAAGATCCACATAGAACCTTTTTTCAGAACTAATGAAAGTGATTTAGTTTAAAAAAATATTACATTCTAATACATTTTGAAGAAAATTGATTTGGAAATGCAATGAAATAATTTAGTGTGAAAATAATAAAAATTTAGCCAAGCATCACTTTTAAAGATTTCCCAATAATTTCAAGAGAAAAGTATAGCAGACTCTAAAAAATCCAGACTAAATAAAAGCCAATTTTAGCAGTAAGCCAGAGAGAGAGAGAGAGGGCTAAGACAGAACCACATGCAATATACCAGCCAGCCCGGTTGTCACATAGAGAAATAGCAGTTTCGTTCTTATTAGAACTCATCAATTTAGATTAGTGAACAACCGAGCTGGAGGCAGTTGTCATCTCAACAAAGCTGAGAGCACCATCAAACTGGTAGATAAAATACCACCTTGTATTTTAAGCATAAAAAGTCAGTAGAAAACACATGCTACTTTGAGATTTGAGAATACAATTACAAGTGTAACAGGAAATTTAATAAGTTTTTTTTTTTTTTCATTTTTAAAGCATTATAAAAAACAATTAGGGGGAGGGGGTGGGGCAAAGTTTTGATTTTCAACTTGAGTGAAATTACACTCACTTGTTCTAAAAGAAAACTTCCATGACCTGAGGATGAAGCAACATGTAAGCCTACAAAAGAAATAACAAACATAAATTTGAACCCATGTTGTGCAATTTATGTAGTACAAACATTCAAAGGGAGAACACATGAATAATGAAAGTTGTTGGGGGCTTTTTATGCCAACTTTTAAACTCTTTGCTCCCTCAACTGTCAAGGCAAAACTCGCACCAACTGTAGCGGGGGTGAACCTAACCTCAGAGCATCGTAATGTTGTGATTAGGATCTGCGCAGCCTTCACCAGCTGCCAGGTTAGGTTTACCCCAACTATAGTAAGTTTTTAGTCTTGAAGTGTTCTAACATCTATTGGCATGGTTGAGTTCAAGTAAATAATTAACATAATGTAAAAAGTTAGTTCATCATATGTAATATAGGTCTTTTTACAGTGAAAATATTACTAGCATACTAGTGGTACAGAGTAAAAGAAAATCCTGTGGAAAGGGTTCAATTGGTGCATCAAAATTTTGAATATTTTTATTTTAAACTAAGATTTAAAAAAAAGAAAAGGGACAAAATATGTTATTATAGGGTACAACCTCTTTCAGATAGATACTGCATATAGGAACAAGACAGATATTTATTTTTGTCACATGAAGTCAATATGAGCTATTTTTGATGTGTGAAATCCGAATCAACATTCAAAGCTATAAATAAAAGCAAGTTCATTTAAACTGTTTAGAACTTTTCTTTTTTTCATATTGTGTAAAAAGAGAAAGAACAAATAAAATACTTCAAGAGAAAAGAAATCCAGTTTTACTGTTACACTCAAGATACTTGATATTCAAGTTCAAAACCAGACAAGTCTTCAATTTAATTTTACACGAAAAAAATTGCGATTTATTATTTCCCTTGAATGGATTTAATATATTCATTCTAATTCATTTTGCTTATCAGTAAAGCACAGAATAGATGTATTTAATTATTCTTAACCACTTTAATAATGTGAAATTAATAGGAAGAGGGCTAAATAATAAGAATGTAAATATAATCAAAAAATTATATTTTAGTGCTGCTCTATAATATTGTATGATTAAATCACCAATTCCAAATACTTTGTTTGCAAAGCACTTTTTGTGAAAAGTACATTAATAAGCCCAACAATCTTTTTTTAAAACGTTCTAGTTGAAGATTTTACATAACAGTTGCAAAAGAAAATTTTTCAGACATTAGAACTTTCAGCATTTCTAAACGTTGCAAGAGTTATTATTACTACTTCAAATGAGTTAATAAAGTGATTTAAGCAGCATGAATGTATAGGAAAAAAGGGCAGATTCAGCTTCTGGTTTTGGAGTAGGCCACTACCAGAAAAAATGGGTCAAAGTGCAATTTTTCAAATTGGCCCAGGGGCGAATGTTGAAAATATTAGTCTGCAAAATGCAGATTTAGGCTATATTTGGTAGCTCAGAGGGGAGGGGGTTCTGGATTTGAGCAGGATAGAAGTAATTGCAAAAAATTTATTTTTAATGTTTAAATAATTAGCATTTGTTAAGCATAAATTCAGCAATACTATTCATGGATGTCCATAAAAGGGGGCAGAGGGGCGCTTGAGCCCCCTTCTAGATATTTGTAACATTTTAACACGAGCTATTATAATAAATGACTTAGGGTCATTCCACGTCAATTCAACCAAGCCATGACACCCACCGACTCAGATTTTGATGAAACTTGGTGAGTTTAGTCCTTTAATGTAGAAAAGTATCCACATCAATTTTTCTTCTCAATCTGCTTTAGTTTTCATTTTACAGCCAGTCAAAATTTTGAATTTTTCGTATTTTCCAAACTATGACGATTCTGCACGTTGATTGAAAATAATTTCTATTTCATTTATTTTTCAGCCAATTTTTATGAAAATTTACAGTAATATCAATGAAAGTATGAGGATTTCAGAAAAAAAATTCTAAGTAATATTTTAAAAGTAGAAAAAAAATTATTTTCGTAATTTTTTTTTTCTAAAAGTATAAAATACGTTAAAGTCAATATCAACCAAAGGGGAATATGATAATCAAAAAAATTCTTTTTTCCTGATGATCTTAGGTGTGTGTTCTGTCATTAAAAGAAATAAAATTAATGGCTTTTTCAGTTCTTTATATTTTTAGCTTAAAAATATATCTGCTTCATTGGTTTTCTTTTTCTTTTTTTTTTTAATTTTAGTTATTTATTTATTTATTTTCCCACACTACTATCAAAAAATGAATGTATTTAAAAATATAAATATCTCAATAATTTGCACATGAAATACCCTTAATTTTCATTTTAATCACAAAAATGCTATTTTTTTACAAATTTCATTACCTTCTGGAGGGGTTTTTTTGGACCAAAAATACCTACTGGAAGGGGTTTTTGAACCAAAAATACCTTCTGAAAGGATTTTTTGATTAACAATTACCTTCTGAAGGCGATTTCTTGATCAAAAATATCTTCTGAAAGGGGATTTTTTCATCAAAACAGTCCTTTCATATGCAGAAACTACTAATATTATTAGAATACACATATATGTTAAAACCAATGCCTTTGGGAGAATCTTAAAAGTGTGTTCTGCCATTTAAAAAAATAAAATTAATGGCTATTACATTTCTTTTCAAGTATGTATATATTTAAAACAAAATATTTTCGAAAAATTTTCATTACCCAATTTGTTTACATAGCTGTATTATTTGCTAGAATAAAGAGCCTACAAACAATTTTTAATGTATTATTTTATTAAACATTCAGCATCTATCAAATCAGCCTGTTATTCCTATTATTTACAAGATATTTTTTTATTTACTTTTTCTCTGAAATATTGATTCCACTTAAATGTTTTTCCAACTTCTTTATGAAGTATGATGTTTAATATTTTATTACCTTTTGCAGAAATTCAAACTTTTTCAGAAATATTTTGTGATGCAGACAAATAGTTTGAATTCTTGTTCTGATTCAGTTCGTAGCTTTAGGAAAATTTGTTGATCTTCAGACAAATCATTAACATTTTTTGTAACTTGTGTGCTCCATAACTAAATTTGTGATAGTGAGTTAATGTCAACTCTCCCACACAACATTTACCTTCCATTTAGGTAAACATAAGCAGCTCTAAGCACACAGAACATCTAAATGCAACTTACTGCAGTAGTTGTGGAATTAAAGTTTCTCAAAGTTTAACTCGAATATCTGTCAGTTTCAGTCTTTATGTTCAGCATTTAATTTGCTTCTCTGTGTGTGGGAAAATCCTTTTGCTTCTTGAAACATTGATCAAAAGGGGATATCAAATATAAAAAAAAAAGTGTTAATTATGACTCAACAGTATACTTATTTGCAACATTGAATCAGATGGCAATTAAGGAATAATTTTAGAAAATACCCTTTAGAAACTCTCAGTTTCACAATATGATCCTTTTTCTTGCAATAAAACTAGAACAGTCTTTAAATTTATAACTTCTTGTACAGGATTATGAGTCTAGCTGTTTGGTAGGAATATATGGCGCATAATTATCATTTGACTGCAATTTCGAGTTTGAGTGCTTAAGAATTATCTTTTATTTTTGAAAAACAATAGAACTGCTTTAATGACCAGATATTTAAAAAAAGGGTATTTTTTATCGACAAACATATTTGTATGCCCAAACTCAATCTGAAAAAAAAAATCATGAACTCCTTTTTTACATACACCACAAAGCAAGTTGCATAGTTTATTCCTTTGATTTTTTTTTTTAACTGTGTAATTCACACTGTAGCAAGTTTCACCCAGAAAATTGATCTTAAGTAAAAATATTTTCTACCATCCCTGATGTATTTTTGGGTTGCCAATCATTCCTTCTCTTTTTCATCACTAAAAGGTCATAGGAAATTGTTGCTAATAAACACGGCAACTCCTTGTCCCACTTTAATAGTGAAGCAGGCATTCGCATAATGCTCTTTGTACTGTTTCCATTAAGTTTAATCGAATTTTTCGATCAAAAGTTACTGAGAAAACGAAAGTATTTATATGCTTTCAACTTCATATACCCTGTACCCATAAGTTTAACTTCTTCAGCACTCTATGGAACTTGGCCTTGCAAGAGACAAATGAATAAATGATGAGTAAACAGCACATGAATTATAAACTTCCGCCATTACAATAGTATTTTTGAGAGCCCCCATTCTACCCCTCAGCCCTCATGAATCCCTAGGGGTTCGCAACCCACTGGTTGAGAAACATGTAGATGAAGAAGAATTTGTGTTTCACTTTTGAAGTAGCAGAACATTTCACAGGCTGGACGAAAGATGAGAAGAGAGCACTTTTATTTAGGCTACTATGTCAGTGGCGCAGTGAAGGGGGGGGGGGGGGGTGAACCCCCAAGGCATTGGTTTTAACATACATGTGTATTCTAATAGTACAATAGTTTATGCATATGAAAGGACTGTTTTGATGAAAAAATCCCCTTTCAGAAGATACTTTTGATCAAGAAATCCCCTTCCGAAAGTATTGTTGATCAAAAAACCCCTCCAGAAGGTATTACTGATTCAAAAAACCCTTCCAGTAGGGATTTGTGGTCCAAAAACTCCCTCCAGAAGGTATTTCTGGTTGCACTAGTGTACTATGTAATGAAATTTGTAAAAAAATAGCATTTTTGTGATTAAAATAAAAATTAAGAGTATTTCATGTGCAAATTATTGAGATATTTATGTTTTTGAATACATTCATTTTTTGATAATAGTGTGGGAAAATAAATAAAAAAATAAAATTGAAAAAAAAAATGAAGCAGATATATTTTTAAGCTAAAAATAAAAAGAACTGAAAAAGCCATTAATTTTATTTTTTTTAATGGCAGAACACACATCTAAGATCATCAGGAAAAAAGAACTTTTTTGATTATCATATTCCCTTTGGTAGATATTGACTTTAACGTATTTCATACTTTTAGAAAAAAAAATTATGAAAATAATTTTTTTCTACTTTTAAAATATTACTTAGAATTTTTTTATATATTTTTTTCTGAAATCCTCATATTTTCATTAATATTACTGTAAATTTTCATAAAAATTGGCTGAAAAATAAATGAAATACAAATTATTTTCAATCAACACGCAGAATCGTCATAGTTTGGAAAATACGAAAAATTCAAAATTTTGACTGGCTGTAAAATGAAAACTAAAGCAGATTGAGAAGAAAAAATTGATGTGGATACTTTTCTACATTAAAGGACTAAACTCACCAAGTTTTATCAAAATCCGTGTCGGTGGGTGTCAAAATGGCATTTTTTTGGTTGAATTGACATGGAATGACCCCTTATTTAAAACTCACATTCACTTAAAAAAAACCTATTAATAATTTCAGTCTACCATGAATTTGTTTTCAGAATTATAGCAATCTATTTTAAATAACAGCCCCTAACATTTCTACATCCCTTCTAAAGAAAACAAAATATTGAATTCTCTTTTCTTACTTTACGGTTGGTCAATGGCCATGTCTAAAAACTAGAAAACTAATTCATTACTTTCTTTTTGTATTTTATAAGCAAATGAGATTTAAAAAAATTCCCTTTTAATTAAAAACAAAACACTAAAAGTTTCTTAGTCCCCCTTCTAAAAATGCAGTTATGGGCACGCATGGTACCATCTATGCAGCAGACTGACACATAAACTTGTTATTGGGTAATAAACATTTATGGATGATTTCTTGCACAGATGAGAAACATAAATATTTTCAAAATTCATGGAAAGATAAGTACAGTAGACCCTTGTTATACGCGGGGGTTACGTTCCACGGAAATGCTGCGTAAATCGAAACCGTGTAATTTGAACCCTAATACTAGTGTTAAAATAGAGGTTTGATTCCGTAGATGACAAAATACTTCACTCTAGTGGTGACTAATTGCATAATAAGTGTAATGTGTACTTATATCGATTTTTATGCATAACATGCATAAAGAAAACATAAATTAATTTCGTGTCCTGTTCATAAAGAGGAGCTGGCTATGATAGTCTTTTGGCAGATAAGAATTTTTCTCTCTAATTCTTTGCAGAGCATTAATGCATCCATGATCACTTGTGTCATTTCCGTGATAGAATCTTCCTTCACTAACAAATCAGAAAGATCATTTCTATTGTCTAGGAATGGCTCAAAATTTTCAATGAGAACGAATTTGGTTGTGCGTCACTGACGTCAGTATCCTCGTTGGTTTTGGCCTCCTTTGTGACACCTAAAAGCTCTTCTTCCAGTGAGTTCTGAACTGTGTGGGTTTAATGACTTTACTTCTGGAAAAAGCTCTGGAACCTATCGCACAAAATGTCTCCATTGGCCCAAGCTCGATTATTAGCACGCCAAAATGCAGTTGATTACGCGTAATCTGGAATCTTTAGGAGTTTGGATTTTGAAAAGAGGGGAAAATTTTATCTGTTTGCATAGCCGCATTTGCGTAAAACCGAAACTCATCCGCGTAAAATAAAGGTGTCAAATTTTAAACCGCGTAAATTGAGGGTCTACTATAATTGATTTTACTTACATTTTTATAAGGTTATGAGAAAAGAAAAAAACTTACTATCTTGAGACAACAGTGGTTTCTTATATATTTCAAAAGCTCCTGACTGAAATTAATAGAAAATACAAATTAATATAAATATATGCAGTGGAACTTGGTTATAGTGATAACTCTGCTGTAATGTCAAAATAATTCAGTCCTTTCATGATGTTATAAGTGTTTCACTGTATGTATTAGATGTGCATATTACATATTTATTTTTATTAGCTGATTTATGATATTTGAATAACTTTCCTTTCATATACAGGTCTTAGTGAGAATTACGTTAAAATGAGAAAAAATACAACTGGGTTCCCGTTATCATCTTCTGGTAATATTTAAAGTCTTTTCAGAGACTTTTGATGAACCCTATAATAACTATTAAAAAGCTGTATCACTTGTAAGATTTAGAATGATTTTTCTTGATGGGGGGGGGGGAGTCTTCAAGAAGGGGTGAAAACCCCTTGTCTATCACTAAATTTAAGTTTGTGGGATCCCAGTATATAAACAAGAAGTTCCGTCTAGAGCTAAACGAGCCTATTTTTCCATATACCAATATCGAATTTCTAGTATGGCATCAATATTTTCAAAATTAAGCTAAAATTGCAAATTATTTCAAACATATTTTAAAAATATTTTAAGTTGATTTCTATAAATAAAATATATTTGCTCATCTAAAAAATTAGATGCGTAAAAATAAATAAACAAATAAATAAAGTAGCAGCACCTTTTAAATAAAGCAGCTAAAACATTTTTTCCCATTATAAAAAAAAAATCTTTAACCGCTTTCAAAAAGATAAAAAAAAAAAAGAATTAAAATAAATGCATTATATCCAGAAAAAAAAATCGTTTGTTTTCTAACTGTTGCCGAAAAGTAATTTTAAAAATGAATTAATGTGTTTAAAAAAAAAAAATGTTAACTTAAAAGAAATAATTTTCATTGTCAAAAAAAAAAAAGTCTGTACAAACATAAAGTACTTCGAATGTCTCTGCCAAAAACTGAATGCATAAATTAGAATTTTAGAGTGAAAATAAAATCAAATCATATTAAAAATAAATATTTCACAGTAAAAAGCATGGTTTCGGAGTCGGAGTTGATCTGATTTTGGGACAAAAAAAAGACAGATTCAAGAGTCGAAAGTTTTTAATTCAAAGACTCGGAGTTGGAATCAGTCATTTTCCCTTAAAATTTGCAACTCTGCCAATGTTTGCGGAGTCAGATTTATTTTTTGATACAGGAGTCGGAGTCGAATATCTAAGAGTTGGAGTCAGTCATTTTTCCTCTGTGCATAAATTTTTGCCAAAGTTACGAAGTCAGAGTCAAAGACGAGGAGTCAGAGTTCGACTAATTTTTGGGCACAAGTGTCGGAGTCAAGTGCCTCAAAATTCTCGGAGTCGGGAGTAGGTTGTCAAGAGCTAATTCCAACAAAATTTGTTTGAAGCAAATCCCCCTTTGAGTTTGGAATCTATATAGGCTTTCAGTTTCCCCATAGGCACTAGTGTTAAAAGATTTGAATTGTTAAAATTGAACAAAAAATTGTTCAAATCAAAAAATGAAATATGGGAATGAGGTGCCCTCGCCGAGATCTACAGAACAATTTTTTTTTTCGAATCGGACTATTCACTCAAAAGTCATGGGGAGGGGGGACTGACAGACATTTTCCCCCATCTCAATACCATACTTTCCCGTTTTTAATTTTTCAATGTTTGTTTAATTATTTATTTTTGACATTTTTTGTTTTTTGAAATATTTTTAAGATGCATTAATCCTTCTTTCATGCTTTTTGCTTCTTTCTCTGACTTTTAATGGGAAAGTAGGCTAAAAAAATGAATTCAATAGAAAAACATCCAAGTTGATGGGTATATAGTGATTGAGAAAGGGGGGGGGGAGATTTCAACTTGTGTGCAATGTGCATCTGACACTTATTCAGACTAAGCATTTTACCTTTAACTGTGGATTAGCATTTTCTGCATCATCAAAACTTGTAAAATCAGCAAAATCTATATTATCACTTGAATGATGCTGTTCATCAGTATGAATGGCATTCTTGTGAGGTGTTGCCTAAAAGAAGAAACAATCGTATATTAATTACACATACATAATTTATTGTAGTAGTTAAAAAGATATATTAAGGATGTTACAAGTGTATCATCCAACAGTACAAATGAAGCAGTGGAAGTTGAGAGTTAACTTGGAAATAAATACAAGCCTGTTAATTTCACAGCACAGTAGCCTTTCATCATATTGGGTTTTCCCAGAGCAAAAAAGCCTGATATATCAAAAAAAAAGGGAAGTAGCCAATGTCATTAAACCTCCCAAATAAGGGTAATGTACAAGTAAATGTGACGAATGTTTGCCTTGAAATATCAGTTTAAGGCAACTCTGCTAGTAAAAATAACAATAAAAACTAGGATCTTATTTACTGAAGCCTACTTGGAAACTGATCAAAGGTTGTTTTAATTGCTTTGGAGTATTGAGACTTTTTTTTACTACAAAGGCATCAATAAAAATCTAGCAAGGGATTTTTTCTTTTCACATTTGGGAAACAGAATGTGCGTGGTAAGTTCAAATGAGCTACATGAACAGGAGTTGTACAACATTTTTGAATCAAATCAAAGTGAGAGAAAATATAATACTCTACTGGTCTCCTTGTTAAATAGTTGCTTTGAAAAATTGCATAAATTAAAAAATCTCACAGCTAACTTTTTGAGTTCAAATAAGAGTCATTGTTTTCTTTCCCCACATAAAATGAATTATTTTAGCATTTTAAACAGAGTCAATGAGAAGTAAACAGCCTCTGATTTCAACCTGAAAACTCAAGTATTCAGTTAGTAGTTAAGGGACTCATTCAAAAAAGTAGCTATTTTTTTATGAAACACTTAAATAAAAAAAAATCAATAAGTAAAATGAAAATTAAACAAAGGATTTTTTTATGGGGAATGTGTGAGTTTTAGATAGTTTTTCCCCCAATAACATAGTACACATGTAGAAATGAATTAGCCTAGAACTCAATGGGGTTGTTTCCTTCAGTCAAAAGTACTACTTTTAGTCACTGAAATTGATAGAATAAGCAGAAAAAAAAAAAAAAAAAAAAACACCACCGACCCAGAAAGTACTTTTATTTTCCCAACAGTTATTTTTTAATTAATTTTTTAAACTGTCCATTTTTTTGAAAAGGTGTGGTCTTTATGATGTCACAAATGATGCACTTTCCTACATCTTCCTATCGTGTTTACACGTTATAAAAATCAATGAGCGAATTAAATAATTGCGCTCTATGCTTGCTATCAACCATATAGTTGCCAGTACACACGAGTAAAGATGCGAATTAAATATTGTGGTCGGTGAATGGCATTTCATCATTTGTGATGTCATCCGCAGAAGGGTAAACAATGAAAGAACACCGATTAAAGTTATCTTTTAAAAAAGTTATCTTTATCTCTTAAAGTTATCTAAAGTGGAGGTGCACAACTAGAGCCCACTAGGAGTCTATGTACCACATTTCAACTTTCTAGGACAAACCGTTTTTGAGGTATGTGAGATACATATGCACATATGGATGTTACGAGAAAACTCGTTGTAATTAACTCGGGGATCGTCAAAATGGATACATCAGGTGTCTACATGTTCTTAGGTATTTATTCAAGTGTGGTCGAGTTGGAAAAAAAACTCAACATGCATTCAGGGGCGAGCAAAATGGAAACTAAGGCCAATTTTTGAGTGAATTTTTTTTTGTGAATACAATACTTTCTTTTTTGCAAAAGGAAGTAAAAATAGAATAGACAAAATAAACAGCTACATTATGGATAGTTAAGAAAAAAATTTACATTTAAATTGGGACAAAACTCACCAGATAAAAATATTTAAAAATCTGGGTCATGTTCCCTTCTCAGAATTTTTTTAAAACTCAGTTTTCAAAATTTAATTGTGTACTAGCATTTTTGAGAAAATTGGTAACTATCTGTAATTCTACAGCTTTTAATCAGTACATGATTTGGACATAGCTGTAATTAGTATATTAAAGCATATACTGTTATAAATTTTTTAGCACACATTACTGGAGTGAGAGGTAACTTGAAGGTCAAAAACTGAAAATTCTTTTCATCAACATATATCACTATTTAGTTGATGTATGAGGTAATTCAGAAAATTACATTTGGTTCTTCCTTTTGCATGTTGAAAAGCAAAAAGCTAGTTCATATATATCCCTCCTGTCAATGGTTTAATATTTTATTAAATTAATGACTAGATGTTAAAATGTTTTTTTAGATGTTTTTCCTAATGCCTTTTTGCCTTCACAATTTATTATTTTATTTCTTGCTAATTTTAATAAATATTTCTTAATACTAAATATGAACTTACAGTGCTTGGGGATATTCGTGGAGGAACTGCAGGAGGTGCACCTAAAAAATGTGGTACAGTTTTTCCTAAAGAGGAAAAAAAATCACATTAGTATGACTAAGTTATTTTTATGACCATATTCACACAATGAAGTAGTTGGGGCAAACCTAACCTGGCAGCAATGTAAAGGCTATGCAGATCCTAATCACAGCATTACGATGTTGCCAGATTAGGTTTGCCCCAACTATAGATTTATATTAGTTTCCAAAATCAATAACTAAGTATTAAAAATGCACACACAAAATTAGCCATCAATTAATAAGAAATGAATATGAAAGTGAATAATAATTTAAAGCCGACACAGTAATTCCAGACTAACATATTTGCACAAAAGTACGGCCAAAAGATGCATAAGTGAGAAAGTAAAAAAAAGAGGTCCAGCAACAAAATATAAGGAATTGAAGATAATTTGAGACTTTAAGTTAAAAAAAAAAGTATGTAGCGTGTCAGTTACCACAAACATACAGGGAAGGTCACTCTGATTGCAATGCAGTCTCAACGGAGGTCACCGTGACCTCCCAAAAATGTCTTTATTCAGCACATTTTGTCTGACAATTCTGTCAATTTGGAGATAATTGCAATATTACTTTTTCTTTCCAAAAAAATCCACGGCATGATGCTTAATGTCTCATCTTATTAGATGCAGATCTGTACACTGGCTTGTATTTTACCATACAGTAAAATTTCAAATTTCATTTGGTAAAGTGAGAATTTCTCCCACCTAAATATTTATGTTTGGGGCATTACTACCAACATATACAGTAGATCCTCATTTTACATGGGGGTTACCTTTTACAAAAATACAGCCCAAATCAAAATCGTGTAAATTGATACTTAATATTAGATTTGAAATAGGAGTTCTGAGATGAAAAAAAGTACTCTTTATAAAATAAACTTAATGTGTAATTATTTCATTACATATGCCTGATGTACATAAAGAAAACATGAACAAATTTACAGCTCCTAAAAATAGCTGTTTATGAGTCTGTTGGCAGTCATCCATCACTTTTTGTTATATTTCTTGGTAGGGCATTAAAGAGTCCTCGACTTCTTGCATCATTTCCATTGCAAGATCTTCTTTCACTAACAAACCAAAATTATCATTTGCCATGGTCAAGGAATGCCCCAAAACTTTCAATGTGAAAGTTTTTTACTTTGTGTCCTTGATGTCAGTATCCTTGTTGGTTTGCCTTCCTTTTTCTTTTCTAAAAACTCTTTCTCAGTGAGCTTGACTTGTATGAATCGAAGAGCTTTGGTTCCAGAACCCCTTTCTTTAGCAGTAATCAGAAGTAAATAAATAAATAAATAAATTAAATGTCTTCAGTGATCCAAGCTTGCTTATTAGCACACCAAAAAAACTGTATATTGCATGTTGTCGGATTTGAATTTTTAAGGAGCAGAAAATTTTCAGTTTGCAATGCCACTTCTGCCTAAAATCAAAGCTCATCCGCATAAAGCAAAATAAAGAGGCATACCTTAAATAGTGTAAAATCAAACCCACATAAAATAAACCCAAGTAAAATGAGGGTCAACTGTAATTCTTTTAAAGTCTAAAAGTAATGAATACTTTTAAGACTGAAACAAATTTTAAAACATGATGAAAGTTACACAGAACATTTCAAAGAACTAAAATTTTTTTTTCATGCTGAAATTGAAAACAAATACATTGTCATGTATGTCACTTCTCCACATTGTATGCTGAATTAAGTCTTTCACATAACTACTGTTGAATCTATTATTTCAGAAAGGGTGTATGTCCAATGAATTTCCGTAGGAATTATGCCCTTTCTGAAATAATCGATTCAGTTGAGAACAAGAAGTTTTGTCTAGAACTAAACGAGCCTACTTTTTCGTATACCAATATTGACTTTCTAGTATCTAATCAGTATTCTCAAAATTAGCTAAAATCGTAAATTATTTCAAACATATTTTTTAAATATTTTAAGCTGATTTCGAGAAATAAAGTACGCCTTGCTCATCTAAAGAATTAGATACGAAAAAAAATAAATAAAAGAACAAATAAAATAGCAGCACCTTTTAAACAAAGCAGCTAAATACATTTTTTCCATCAAAAGAACAATCTTCAACCGCTTTCAAAAAGGAAAAAAAAAAAAACTCAAATTAAAAACTCATTAAAATAATCATATCAAAAAAAAAAAAAAAAAGTCTGTTTTTCCCCTGTTGCCAAAACAAATTTTAAGAATGAATTAGTGTACTTTCAAAAATAAATAAAAACAATAAAATGTCAACTTAAAGAAATAATTTTCATTGTCGAAAAAAAAATCGTCTGCACATATCTTTCTGTAGAAACATAAAGGACTCTGAATTTCTCTGCCAAAAACTGAATACATAAATTAAAAGTTTAGCTTGAAAATAAAATCAAAACATATTTAAAACAATTATTTCACAGTAAAAACCATGGTTGTGGAGTCAGAGTCGGAGTCCATCTGATTTTGAGACAAACGAGTTAGATTCGAGAGCCAAAAGTTTTAAATGCAAAGACTCGGAGTTGGAATCGGTCATTTCCCCGAAAGGTCCGCAAGTCTGCCAATATTTGCAGAGACGGAGTAGGACTTATTATTTGATACAGGAGTCGGAGTCAGAGTCGAATTTCCAAGAGTCGGAGTCAGCCATTTTTCCTCTGTGCATAAATTTTTGCCAAAGCTACGAAGTCAGATTCAAAGTCAGGAAGTCGGAGTAATTTTCGGGCGTCGGAGTCAGGAGCAACAAAACTATCGGAGTTGGAGTCGGGAGTAGGTCGTCAAGAGCTTTTTCCAACAAAGTTTGTTTGAAGTAAATCCGCCTTTAAGTTTGGAATCTATATTGTTTTTCAGTTTTCCGTAGGCGCTAATGTTAAGTTTTTTTGAACTGTTAAAAATTGAACGAAAAATTGTTCAAATCAAAAAATGAATTATGGGAATGAGATGTCCTCGCTGAGATCTTTCTAACAAAAAAAAATTTGTTCGAATCGGACTATTCATTCAAAAGTTATTAGGGGGGGGGGGGACAGACAGACATTTTTTCCCCATCTCAATACCCTACTTTCCAATTTTTAATTTTTCAATATTTATCTAACTATTTTATTTATTTTTGACTTTTTTTTTGTTTTTCGCGATATTTTTAAGATGCATTAAGCCTTCTTTCATACTTTTTTCTTCCTTTTCTGACTTTTACTGGGAAAGTAGGCTAAAAAACATTGTTAAAAAGAGAAAAATCAAACATTAGCAATAATGAACCCTATTCATCTCGTTTATTCTTTAGATAAGAAAAAAATACCCCCTCCCCCCCAAAAAAAATAATAATTACAAGACAACATATAATGTCCGATCATCAGAAATATTTTTCAAGCTTAATTATTTAATTTTTCCTTTTTCTTCTCTTAGCTACAAAACTAAGACTAATATTTTAAAACCAAAGCAGCATCAATTTCAAATTACGAAAATATAAGGAGTATTTTGTCAACATAAAGAGTTCTAAGCACTTTGGAAATTATTTTTTATAACTAAGTTTCTAAAGAGTGCGTGTAGTGTAATCTGTGGATTTAAATTAAAACAAATATAACATAAGTAATAATTTAAAGTACCCAATCCTGCTTACACAGAAGCAAGATTACAGTATTCTTACCTAATTTATTCAAATCTAAGGAGGAACTTCTGATATGATTGTGCTTAGACCTTGGTGGGGGTGGAGGAGGTGGTTCTTTTTTGGGACCTTGAGGAAGACTAACAGATGTTTGTGAAGATAATGTTAAACTATTACATTTAGAGGTATCACTAGTTCCAGAGAATGAGCTGCAAAAAAATTTAGAACATTACTTTTTAGAGATTTGAAAACATAAAAAAATACACACAACATTAAGAAAAAAAAGTTTAGCATTGTTTCTACAGTGTTTGGATTCAAACAATTTTTCAGATTTTCAACTCTTGTAAAATTATCCAAAATTGTCCTAATTCATCAGAACTTTATTTTAGGGAACCTTCCCATATTTAAAGTAGTGGTTTAAACTTAGCTAATGATCTTAAAGCTTTTTTGTACACTAATCTTTGCTTATTTTTATCATTTCATCAGAAATTGTATCTCATAACCTTCTAATCCCAAAAATATCATCTTTTTCGCAAAGCTTGAGATAGACATTAATATATTGCATAGAACAAGCATAGGTCTGTGTATTGGGGTCACTAGGGGTACCGTGGTACTTCCATTAGACCATTGAAATAAATTTTAATACTAAACTGACAATTTATGTTTTTTGTCTCATTAACTTTTTATTTTTTATGCTTAAAAAACTTTTCTACTCATAACTTTTGAGATTTTTTTTTTGTGGACCAGCAATGGTACCCTCATTTCTGAAGCTCTGTAGATGCCTATGACAACAAGCATAATATAATTTTCAACGTCTCTAAGATTTTGTTCCCTCTCTTTTTAATTTTTATAAACATAGAAGGAAATTTGATACCTTTTAAACTAGGTAACATAAGGTCTCAAAAGGAAATACACTTTCCAAATGCTTTTTAAAATATAAATAGGTGAAGAAATTTAATCTGTATCAAAATTCATATTTTGAGAGCTGGAAATCTTTTTACTGCGTTTGATGTTGATGAGAAGTGAGGAAAAAAAAAGAAATAATTAAAAAATGACTACATTAATATTATTAGATCAAAATTGAATTTAGTTTTATTTTACGTAACAACATTTTTAATGAAAAGTTAACACACAACAGATGAATAGTTTGACAACAACCTATTATAAAATAATCATACACTGGTTTGATATTTTTAAAGAAAATTTACCTCCTCCTTTGTTCCCTGATGCAGCATTAAAAAAAAAAATCATTAAATGTTTATTTTTTATTTCAATTAATTCAAAAAACAATAATTTTTATATCAAGTTGCCTGGGGAAAACTTAAGTGGCAGATATAACATAAATATTTTCAGGGGAAGAATACTTTGAAAATGTTTGTATTATAAGCCACCTTTGTCCATTTTACAACACTGCAGAAAATATTATTAAAATGAAAATGTCTTGCAGAAAATGGTTGATTAAAAAATTCGTTGAATGCACAGATGAGAACTCTGAATCTTCAATAATCTCTAAATTATATAAATCATTAAGATGCTATTGAAATGGATTAGAATGCACAGAAATAAACAAAAACATTAGATAAACAAGAGTATAGATTTCTCATAAGAAATAAAATAAGATTTCTAAACACATTACTTAGATTAATGAATCTCTGGAGAAAAGCTGTAGATTAGCAGTGACCATTTCATTGAACATGGCTACCAAAAAATCAAGTCGTGGTTGCCAAAAGTGGCAATTGTGTGTTTCTTTGTTTGTTAAAAATCATATTGTATATCGTGCTACAGCACGTTTCTAATCATAAGACGTTCAATACAACAGTCAACTCCATCTTGGTAATGCAATTCGGAGCCAACTCCTTTAAGGTTATTTACTTTTTGCACTGAATATATTTTTCAAAAAAAGAAAAAAAAAAAAAGGCTACCAAAAGTCAAAAGTGTTAACCATTTTTTGTGACTCTGGTTGCCAGTGGCTACTATTTAGAATTCCTAGTCTAGAACTTTAATCTGTAATATATCAAGAACCAGTATAACAGGGCTTTACTGCACATTTACTTTCAATGCTTTCACAAATCTTTTAATTATTATTTCTTTTATTCAGGTTCACAAGGAAATAGCATTATTGAAGAGAATAATACAAAAATCTATACCTAGAATGGGTAGGTCCACTAATGGTGTCAGCACTGTGTTCAGATGCTTGGCATACTAAAGCACTACTAACTGATAGACCTTAAAAAAATTATTTAAAAAAAATCGTTTTACATATAGCATTCATTTTAGATACAAACAATAGTTAAAATCAAGTATTGAATCAGATTAAAGTAAATATGTAAAATAAGATCTCATGTACACGGATGAAAGGAAGTAGGAATTCTATGAATTACACTAGTAGGAAAGAAACTCTTAGAACCAAGCAGTTTTGTACAATTGAGAGATTTTGTAGTTAGTTTACCAACATACGAACGAGTTGGTTATCTAAGAGGCCTGGGCAAACAACTGAGTGAGACTCAATCTACAGTGTTAAGATTCAATGTATTGAAATCTAACAGTGGAAACCCTATTTTTTTTTTTTTCAGTTATGTTGAGACTTGAAAGAATATGAATATAGATGAATGCACTGCCAAAGTTTAATTTCTCTCTATATATAAATTTTCTTTTGGTGCTAGCATTTCATTTTCTGCCAATTACAGCAAAAAAAAAAAAAAAAAAAAAAAAAAAAAAAAAAAAAAAAAACCTGCATTGTAAACGATAATAGCTGTTAAATTCTAGTCTGAAAAGCAGTTGAAATAAATGTCAAGAATTCAAGGTTCAAGTTTATATTAAATAAATTCAAAAGTGTTTCAAATTTGACATTCTTTATATATTTTTTAACATAAACATTCTATTGTAGCATTACTCATCCTTTCAACTGACCTTAACAGATTGGAAAAGAAAGCACCACATCAAGTATGCTTACAGTATTAAAACAAATTCACAATTGCAGAGCTAATTTGCATAAATAATTCTTACAGCAGTTTCTAACTTTAAGTAGTTACAACAAAGTATCATAACTTTTAGCAATAAAAATGAAAGGACTTTGAATGTAATTCAATTTTTGAATGAATTGAGAATATTTATGAGAATGCATTAACAACTTTAAATGCAAGACTAACCTGATTGTTCTTTTTCTGTGGAAGGATACGAATTTTGCTGTCTTTCAGGAGATAATCGCACTGCAACTGGATGAAGAATTTTCGGATCCTTAAACATTAATATAAAATCAATACTATATTAAAATTGTGTGATAGACTAAATTAATTGACTTGAGATAAGAGAGTGCAAAAGTCGAGACTGGCATACTCCCAAGATGTGTTCATATGGGTCATCCTCTCTCAGGAAAAAGAAATTCTTCTTTTAAAATTTCAAATGTCAATAAAATACAAATGTTCTATTTGCTATTTTAAAGAAATACTGAAAAAAATAAGTAATCTAGAATAATAAAACAGTAACACATGTTAGCACAGAATTTGAGCTTCTTAGTTACTGCCGAATGGTAATAGTTAAACGAACAAGTTAACATAAAAAAGAAACCGACATAGAAAACTTCTGAGGGTTTGATTTGATTAGTTTATTTAAGTTTCTTCAAACTATGAGTAAGTTTTTAATGGAGCTGAAAATATAATTAGAAATGTTCAGAAGAGGACCCGCTGTGTGATTGAAGTTTCTATTTAGAAAGAGGACAGCAGAACTAAGAGAAATACCCTTGATAATGGAAATAGTTATCTAACAGAAAAATCAATTGAAAGCAAAAATAGGCTTAACCACTGTCAAAAAATTAAGTAATAGAACTGACTTGCCTATGGACAAAAATTCAAAAGCATAACTGGGGAGAAATACCCAAAACATTTTTATTGGAAATACAGGGCTGCCGCAGAGTTTCGCTACTAAAAATAGTTGTTTTAATAGGGTGTAATGTAAAAAATAGCCTCCGAAGATATCACTAGGTGCAGAAGATAGTTTCTAAAATAAAATCCTAATAAGGAAAAAATAATAAAAAAAAAAGCATTTATATCAAAATCAATACGGATCTTGTCAGCGTGGGTTGTAAGCAGGATCATATAAAGCAGAGAGCTAGATAATTAAGCAAGGTAAAATTTAAAAAAAAAAAAAAAAACAATTTCATAAACTCTTGAAACAAAAGATTAAAAAACCAATTTAACAGACTTTAGTTCAACTCTTTCAAATGAGCATTAAAGGAATAAGTACTGACACATTCTCATATATTTCCATTGTCCGACCGTTCATTAAAGATAACAGTAGAAGAGCGACTGCATAAAAAGAGCTAGAAATGCCACACGTGTAATATTTTCAACCCCATGAAAATTGGTGCTTCTTTTGAAAAAATAATGTAAAAAGGCTTTAAAAAAAAAAAAAAAACACATTCATTCAAAATAAAGACAACATCTAGCAAAAATCCTAGCAAGGAAAACAAACTCTGCAAAAATTGTGAAACAAACTCTTTGCAAAATTCAAGATGGTAAAAATGACAGTTTTCATGCAAAAATTTGAACATCACACATTTTTGAAATAAATACACTATTAATTTCATTAATGAAAGATGTTATATACTTTATTTATACTACTTTTAAGAAATACAGCTGATAAAATCATTTACTTTTAGTTGATATTACAGTTGAACCTCTTTAATCCAAACTAATATGAACCAAAGAAAGTTTAAACCATTAAATCATTCAGATTACGGAAAATATAATACTTTTCATATGTCCTGTACATAACAGATAGAACACATCCGGCTAAATGGATCATAAGTGTAACAGAAAAGGGAGAAAGGATTTGCAGAGCAAAATATTTTTTACTTAATAACTAGTAAACATAGAATATCAACAGTATTACAATAGAAAAAGTATACCAATAAACATTACAGTACAATACTGTACTTCTGCGCACAATGTTCTAATTAGCCATTGTGCATAATGTGTTAATGAGCTAATAAGTTTTAAAGTTTAAAAAGTCATTTATTTTCTACTCTTCTTTCTCAAATTAGTTTTATTTACAGCACAACATAGTTCAGCTCGATGGCATGCGGATTAGTTAACATTCGGGTTATATATTTTGGGTTAAAGAAGTCTCACTGTAAATGAAAATAACTTCAGCCTTTTAGGAGACAAATTAAACAAAACAAATAATTAAATAGATTCTAACCTGTTCCACAGATGCAGCAGAAAAATCGAAGTTTACTGGTTTCATGCCAGGAGAAGATAAAGAACTTGTAGGGGAATCATTAAATTTTGTCCACTATAATACAAACAATTCAAAAGAATATTAGTATATAATTATGTATACACACTATACATACATGCAATTCTGTAGAAAGGTGTAATTTTATGTCCCAGTCTCATAACAACCTTAGAAAAGTGTTTTTCATTTCTTTTATTATCTATTTTTCACCTTCTAAAGAACAAAATAACAGGCATTTAACTGTGCTAAATACTTATTTATGTAGAGGATAAATATTAGTAAGTACTACAATACCATTGCCATCCTTAGTCAGGAAAAAACTAAAATGAATCTTTAAAATAGATTTTTACAACGCTTCAAGCAACCTAATTTGAAATCAAGTTTCTCTTTTGCTTGATTGTACACAATCTGTTTCTTGCATATTTAGAATTTGTCCCCAGCATTTTGTGCCATTACTATCCAACAATTTTTGCAGGTATTCATGACCGCTAGGTGCAACTGACAGCTCAAATAACTATCAGTTTTAGTAGCAGCTGTCATAACTTGGTTGATAAAATAAGAATTTTGTATGTAGAAATTTTTATGCTTCTTGAAGAGGATGATTTACTATAAAAAATGATAGAAAAAAATTACAGCTCTCAATATCATTTGCACTCATAATGAGTTAATTTTGACAGAATTGTGCACTTCTGTTCCTCTTATGCTTAAATTAAGTGAAGCTTTGTCAAAAACCCATAAAATTTTATTGAAGGTAGACATATTTTATGTCTTGTCAGGTGAAATATGCTAAAATGTCATTACCATTTAACACAAATGTAACATGCTGTTGGTATTGATAGGCTAAGGAAAAAAATGATACTAAGTGCATTATCTCTATATAAATAATAATGAAACTGAAAATGGATGTGTGTGAAGTACACTGCACCCCTTGTGAAAAGTTGTAAAGTTAAAAAATGTAGAATGCAAAATAACACTTTTCTGGATAATTGCCCAAATATTATTAAACACTTACTTCTTTGCTTTGAGGAGACACAATTTCTGATGGAGATGTTTGCTTTGGACTGCTAGCAACATGGCTTTGTGAAGCATTTTGTGACTGATTGGGAACAATATTTACATCTGGGGAGGTAATTAAAAATATGTTCTATTAATAACAGTATGGAAATTAAACAATAACCATACAAATAAAAATAATAATCCATTACAAATTTAGTTTCAATATTCCAATTGAGCATAACATCATATATAACACTTTTTAAAGTTCAAAATGTATACAGTTCAGTCTCGAAAATCCGAGTCTCAAAAGTTCAAGGTTCCGCTTAATCCAAGATGCTTTTTGATAAATATTTTCATTAAAATCTGAAAATAGAACTTTTACTACTGTAAAACTAATTAACTACCTACAGTAAGTAATAAAAAGTTATTGAGAGGTATGTTTCAACAACTCCTAAAGAGATAAGAAATATTCGTTGACTACAAGAAATGTATTCAGAGATGCCTTGGAGATAATAACTTGATACACAAAATGAGCATTGATTTATTGACAAAGAATGTGTCAACATCCCTTTTAGACCATATGATTGCAATAAAAAAAAGGAGGTGCATGACTAGACGCCACATGAAGTTCATATAAAAAATTTAAACCTTTTACAACTAACCTTTTACTGTTTTTGAGTTATGCGAGATGCGTGCACATGCGCACACTCTGGTAGACACAGAAAACTTGTCCAAATGGTTTCAGGCGCAGTCAAAACGCATGTTTTGGTTGCCTAAAACTGTGTGTACATAAATACATACCGACATCATGAAAAACCAAAGTCAAAATTCGTTTAGACACAATTAAAGTGGAAATTTATGTTGAAATTTGAGTGTTTTTGTGAAGAAAATACTTCTTTTTCTTTGTACAAGGAAGTAAAATGTGCCCCTCCTTATGTCGTCCAAATAGTGTCAATTTTCACTCTGGAAGAATTTTCTGGATAATCCGAGTTTTCAGTAATCTAAGGTGATATCAGCCCCAATTAACTCGGATTTTCGAGACTCTACTGTACTTTAAGTAGAATGCACTCAAGTGAAAAATATGTTACCTTCTGACGTTTTTTTCAATCTTGGAACAAGTGAAGGAGGTAAAACATCTGGCAAATCAATATTATTTCTTCGAAGAACAACTAGATGCATTGCTGTACAAAATTCTTCTATACTAAGGGCACCATCTTTATCTACGTCAGACAGTTGCCTGAAGAAGTATGGTTGTAATTTAATTTTATACCGATAAAAAAATGAACAGCTATTCTAACCTTCGTATTGCACTTAAAAATTACATTTAAAAAGATATACAATATTTAAAATAAAAAGCAAGATAATAATTATTTCTATGACACTATTAAATACGCTACAAGAATACAACCCATATAAATATAGATATCTTTTTTTGTTAAAAAACACATGTTAAAGAACTAATATAATCAAACTGAAACTTGAAATGATATGTTAAAAATCTCAAAACTTAAATGAAATAATTACCATATTTTTGAAAGTTCAACTACAGGTAATTTTGATTTTTCAAAAAATTCTTTGGCAGTAGCACCTATAGCGAGTGAGGAAAAAAGTATTTGAATACAAAATAAATTAAACATGAGAAATTAATTTGAAACAAAACAAATGCAGTTGATGCTCAATTTTAAGAATCAGATGATTTCATAAACACTCATTCTAGAAGTAAAAGAGTACAAAACTTTTTTATGAACTCAATATCAAAAGTTAAAGTAATTCTATCATCAGATTTTTATATGGAAGGCTTCTTCCACATTTTTTTGTTTTTATCTCTTTAATTCTTTATTGTTTATTCCTAAAACTAGGCACTCTACCACACCCTTATGTCTGAACTTTATGATGTCTTAATTTGCAATAGCTTATTGAACTTCAGTTTTGTTTTTGAAGCACACAAAAATAATAAATATTAAAGCATTTCAAATTTGTTGACATAAATTCTATTTTAACAATATTAACACTAACAAAAATTGAATCAGTCTTTTCTTTTTTTCAAAGCATTATATTTAAACAAAATCAATGACTACTTTAATGTGTAATGCTTAAATAAAAGTGAGTACCCAATTTTCGGTGTTTTTCTATTTTCCCAACTTTTGTCAAGAAGTTCGTAAACAAAATCTCAACTGTATGAAACTGTATGAATTGAGATGTAAAGTGGAATAAATACTGAAAAAATACCTGAAATTTTTTTCTTCAAGTCAGGTTGCATAGATTTAAATTGATTTATGTAATATTCACGCTGTTCCTCAGTAATAGACCAAATATCAAGATCATCATCACTAGAGTGCCGTTCACTGTTATCTTCATCATTACCTAGCAAGTGATGGTGCTCTTCAAAATTTGTCCAGTTACTCCCATCTATGAACAAATCATAAATAGCAATTTCAAATTGTTTGAGTGCAGTACATAACAAAATGTAATAAACAAATTAAAATTTACAGTAAAACCTCTCCAAACAGACACCCCTCTTACACGGACAATTTTTAACTCCACGATTCCAAGGCAAATAACATTATTAAACCCCTGTCCAGCGGACACTCCTCTATTGCGGACAAAAAAAAGTCCCGTTAGTGTCCGCATTAGAGGGATTTTACTGTAAAAAGAATCCCAATAATAGCATCAAAATCAGAAATAGAATTTGAAACAGAAAGATGCAAATCATAAAACTCAAGTTCAATAAACAATTGATGCTTTCTAGTTCCCTGGATCAAAGCTCAAAGTAGAGCCAATTTTGACCAAAAAGAAAACTTTCTTAACTTTGATCGAACAAGGTAAATTACATTCTAAACAGATCAATTTTGGAATAATTCTCTTATGTGAACACCCTTGAAGAAATTTCAAATGGTTCGAAAAACGAAACTTTTTAATTCAAACATTGCAAAATCTATTAAGATGAGACATAATACAAGCATGAATCAAAACAAAAAATAAGCAATAACCAAAAACAATATTAAAAATAAAAGTACTATAACCAAAAACATAAGAGAAAAAGAAAATAATGTGAAAAGTCACAAATCACACAATAACAAAGCAAAACGAAAGATCAAAAGAGCAAAATGAAAGAGCAAACGAAAATTAAATATGCCATAACCATTTTGAAAATGCATTTGCAACATTGTAAACAGCAGGGTACAAGTTTGTCTCTTCCATACACATAAATGAATTTCAGTTTTGTTCAAATTATTTTATTTATCTTTTAGCATAACAATTGATCACTTGTTGCAAGTTTTGTCAAAATAAGCTATAATGTTTATTTGTTATACTGCAGGCTGCTTTGAATTTCTAATAAACATGCATTTTTTGTCTTAGTTGTGAACAATTTTAATGTAAATACAAGAAGAGAATTTGTTTTGTTGTTAAAAATATAAGAAAATTTTAAATTAAGTCTCTAAATTAATTTTAAAATTTACTTCAATTCTAATTATATACACATAGCTATCTTCAGGGACGGATTTAGATTTCACGGGGCCCTAAGCTATTTCTCATAATAAGGCCCCTTTTGTAGTCCGAACAACTAGTTGATTGGTGGGGAAGAAGGCCATTTTTAAGTCCCCCCTCCCACAATATGTATTATCTTTTTCATGTAATAAATAAAGCTACGCTTTTATTCTTTTTTGTTTTAATGTGTTTTGCCTGCTGTCCACTTCGGCTCGACCTTTTAAGAGGAGTAATGGTACCAAGAGGGTGTCACAAGCCTCCCATTTAAGTGAGGTATAGAATATTCCCAAGGGAGTCTGGGGGTCTCTCTCACGGTGAAAGTGTAAAAAAATAAATGCAAATTCTGCATTTTGAAGCCTTTATAAGGGTAGTTGGAACTACAAAAATTTCAGGAAAAAAACAAACAAAACTTTTAAAAAGTTAATATCCTTATTTTGAAAATTAAGATAATACACAGTAAAAAGTGGTCTTGGGTCGACAAATCAATGACAGCAGTTGACGGAGAGAAAGAGCGAGGGAGGAGTGAAGGCAATGCATTGTTATTTGCTCACATCGGGTTTCGGCACAATTAGTTTTTGACCAGCCCACCAACCCACTGACAAATATAACAATGAAGTAGATAAATATAGAATGAGCAACAGTAAAAAATGCTTTAAAGAAATGGTGTACTGGTTTTGAAGTACAATTTGCTTTAGAGTTTCAAAGACTTATCTATTTATTTCTAAGAACTCGAGAACAATTAAAATTATTTAAGGCACTTCATCTGCACTTTTCAGTCTCTGACAAATTAGTACTTGATTGTACAGTTTTATAATATTGCTCCAACTTTGTAAGAAACAGCTATTTTAACTTTAAAAGAAGAAATAAACTGTAGATTTCTCATTACAACAACATTTTTTAATTACATGTAGTGCAAAAAACAAAAAAGAATAGAAGTAGTGTAATATTTCTTTCTTTCATACTAAACAGATTTACAATATGCAGTAGAAGTAAGAAAAAAGAAAGCAATGCAAAAGAATTTCCAAAATACTGCGTTAGGGATTAAATTAAAAATAGCAAGATGTGAAACATGTGAGTCAAACATTTTTCTTAAGTAATATGTTACAGAAACGTGATAACCATGATTTTTACACTTTTGGTACAGGATGTAGCAAGGAGCTTATTTTAGCGTTCTTCTGCCTTATCCCCTCCCACTTGTTAGAAACCCCTTTGTTAGAAAATTCCCATTTGTTAGAAAATTCATGGCTTGTAGCCTAACTTTTCCAAACTTTCAAGGTTTCCAAGCACTTGAAAATTATTTTTTTCCCCAAGTGCTTTTCATTTTTTTCAGGAACAAATCATACAATTTTCTGGGAGTTGGAGGCCCTAAGCTATAGCTTGTCTAGCTTATACCTAAATCCTTCACTGGCAATCATATTATTTACTTTTATCCAACAACACCCATCTATTATATATACACACATAACATAAATGCATAAATGCATATTTATATAACCGTTTTGGCATGTTTTTTTGTTTGAGAATCCAGGTTTGCTCAGTTTTTATCAGTGGCATAGCAAAAAAAAACAAAAAAAAAAAAAAAAAAACAGCCCTAACTTTTTAAAGAAATCTTTTCTTATTACCTTTTTGAAGAAAAGACCAATTTTTATCACCAGTTAAAGAGAGAGAGCTTCGAGGAGAAACACTGACAGCTACAGGAGAAGAACTTGGAGAATCATTTTTCGTTGATGGGTTAAGTATGAGTGATGAAGGCTGTAGAAAATAATGCTTATTAGCAGGAAACATGAATTCCAAACTTGTATAAAATTTGAAAAAAAAAAAAAAAAAATTAAAAACAGATAAATGAATAAAATTAATTTCAAGAATAATTAAAGGAAAAACAATGCAATAATAAACGATTATTATAAGAATAAAATTATACAGTTAAGAGCAGGGCTCACAGATATATATTAGTCGATATATATCATGAATTATATGGCGAAATATATCCGATATTTATTTTGAAAATATCATGATATTTTGATATTTTTCAATATTATTTCAACTACGGTATTTTCAATATAAAAATTATATTAATCATAGTAATTTTGCACATTTATTATTAAAATTAACTAAAAAGTTGTGAACTATATTTTTATGTTGTATTAATGCATCATTAATGTAACAAAGTAATAAATTATTTTATATTCATAAAATTATTAGAAATGTAACAACTTTAAGTCATATTAAAAGTGCCTAGTTAAATACTAAATGTTGGTTAGAAAAAAAGATAATGTTTAATGACTGTGCACCGAATAATGCATATTGTTTATTTCTGAATCATATTAAAGTGTGTAAAAGTAGCTAACAGAAAAAAAATGAATATGGCAGCTAATGCTAAAAAAACTCCATTAAAATCGATAAAAATGGATATAAATATGGAAATAAACCTTAATTTTAAGTCCACATATTATAATAATAATAATCTAAGAAAATAAAGCGTGATTTGAGGATGCATTTTCTTTTTTGAAGAATTTAATTTACGTTAATTGAAAATATTGGGTATGTATCAAAATATCTAATATACAGTAAAACCTGTCTACAACGATACTGTTGGGACCTTAAAAAATATCGTAATAGACAGGTTATTGTTACAGACAGTTTGATTATTCATGCAGACATTTTGCTGGGGCCAAAAAAAAAAAAAAAAAAATACAGTCGAACCTTGATATCTCAAACCTTGTTATCTCGAAACCCTTGATGTCTCGAAAAAATATTTTTCCGCTGCATTTTCTATAAAAACCCCTATGTATTTTCCATAGCTATCTCAAAATTTATTTTTCGAAACCCTTGATGCGTCGAAATTTTTGCACAGAAGCAACTTTCAGTTGTTGTTTTTCTTTGGCAATTTTTGTAGTAAAACCAGTTCCAGGGACCAGTTTTCATCTCTCTTCTTGGAAACTTTGTGATTAGGAGATTGAAGCAAGATAATAGGGGAGTATTGGTATGAAAGGGGTGCTGTGTTTTCCTCCGAGTTTAGAATCTTTGTGCATTTCTCTCGAACATATTGTCCATTTTGAGGAAAAGGGATTGATTTTTCGCCAGTCAGTTTTCAAAAAAAAAAAAAAAGGAAAATGCGTTCCTCATTTTCATTATTCTGCTTTTTTAACTCCTACAAAATGGCTGCTGAAAAGTTTTTGAATGTGGGGAGCTACTAGTTGAAGATAAGAATTTTTAAATTTGTAGGTGAAACACCAAGTTGAAATTGTTGTTTTTTTCAAAATCTCTTCCAGTGCACTTTCGACAATTATAAAATTTCAAATCTAGTAAAATATTGAAGACTACTTTATTAATCGTAATTCAAAGTGGTCTCATAGTACATATATAAATGCATATAGCGTACGTGTTTGTAATTGTGAGAGTTTCTAGTGGTAATTTTTTTTAAAACCTTGATATCTCATATTTTTTCCCCGTCCTGAGAGATTTCAGATATCGAGGTTATACTGTATTGTTATAGACAGGTTATCGTTATAGACAGTATCATTATACATGGTTTCACTGTATAACAAAATATCGGATATTATCGAATCCTGGTTAAGAGATAAGGCAGAATTGTTACTTGTGAAGGAGGTTGATGACTAGGAGAAATTTCATTTTCACCAACGATGCTATTTTGTCGACCACCAGCAGTTAGGGATGCTCTGTGACCTTTTGCTGGCGGAGGAGGTAAAACTGTTAATATGTGCGATGCATTTGAGGTGCTCCTGCTTTCTAACATGTTAGAACATGCTGAAAAAAAATTCACATCCAGTAACGAATAAGAAAATAAATAAAGAAAACAAATTCATTAAAAGATCTTTAAAGAACCAAGTAATTTTTTTCACAAATTGACTAGGACCAGCCTAGCTGGGCCCATTTGTATAAGTAAGCATAAGTAGTGTATAAGTAAGCATAAGTAAGGGCTTGGCTGCACATTTGTATAAGTAAATACTGTACTCCAATATTAGTTGGTGTCAATTAATATTTGAAATGTTTTTATAAGATATTTATCATTTTATAATAACAAAAATAATTTTTGACTCACAACAAAATACAGTTGAATCTTGTTATTTCCAACGTGCTTAAAAGGAATTATTGCTAAGACAAACTACATGGTCCCCATCACCATTCCCCATCCTATTGTTTGTTGTTTTTTGGCTATGATGAACTATGGTTACCACAACTTGATTTTAACGGTCCCTTAACTTTGTTTTAACCATGTTCGACTTCATTGTAATATGAGTATCAATTTTTGAAAACTGCTTGTATTGTCATATGCTTTGACCTTCAAGGGCAATTATTTCCTGATTGGAATCGACTGCATGTGTTACTATATAGTTAAGATATTACCAGATAGGTGGAGCTAAAAATAGAGAAAGCATATTACCATTTTAAATACTTTGCCCCACATTTCTCTACTTGTGAAAATTTTCCCAATAAAATGTTATCTATAAGTCCCATTTTACCCATCCATGGGTGTCTTTTATTGCCAATAATATGTAAAAGATGCAAAATACATGAAATAGACCAGATTTTTGGAACAAATTGCGTCCCAAACATATTTTCCCGTGAATATTTCTTATCTTCTAAGTTCTTAAAGCTTAATTCAGAGTGGAATGGATTTCATTCCTTTTTTGAAAGGATTACAACCAGAGGCCTTGACATTACGTGTATAATTTTCTATAACATATACACTGTTTTCAGTTGATTGATATTCAATTGGCACATGTATTTTAATGATTTATTTATTTTTTGTGTGTGGGGGGGGGGAGTATTTTTAGTTGTTGTAACTACATATTTCAATGAAACGTTTTCTTCAGGGGAAGCATGGATTTTCATTCTGTTCTAAGTGTATCAGAAATTCATTCACTCAAATCAAATATTATTGCCCCCGCTTTTTTGGATGGGTTTATTTTTATTGTGTGTGTATATAAATATACTTTATATATGATATATGCACTTAAATGAGATTATAAACCATACAATAACTGTAACACAAAATTCCTCTCTGTAGAATTTTGCTAAAGTCTAATTGAAGTCTGATTGTTGAACATGCGTCACTTGACGTAACGTTTTTTTCGAGACAGACTGCTCAAAGCTGGGCAACGCAGCATGTGTCTAACACATGCTGCAGTATGGTGATTAAATACTTATTTTTAAATTGAAAAAAATAAAGACTTTGTGTCATCATAAAAATGATAAAGATAAGCAGATAAAAAACTGACTAAAAAAGCACATTGTTTACAGTAAAAAAAGAAAAAGGGAAAAAATTATTGCTTGAAAAAAGATGACTTAATACTTACAAATATCATTCATATCTTTCCTTTAAATATCAAAGATAGCAGTTGAAGAGAGTTCCGAAACATATAGGAGAAAAATGCAACTGTAATGAAAATACTTTCTTACTTCTGCAAATAAAGTAAGTTAAAATAACAGATTTTTTAAAAAAAATACTAAGCACTTTTCATAATGCACTCAAAAGGAAAAAATAACTTTTCTGGGGCAGAGTGGGTAATTTAAGTGTATTTCTGTAGTTTTCAATCATTCCGAGAAAATGACACCACAAACGAAGAAACATGCTGCTCAAGTCAGATAGAGAATTTCTTATCATCATATTATCTTATCATAAATTTGAGTGTTGAAACATGCATATTTTTCGGAGAAAGTTTGGTTTCAAATGACTTGAGCCGCACTTTTCTTCGTTTGTGGTGTCATTTTCTTGGAATAATTTAAAACTACAGAAATACTTAAATTGTAAATTCTGACCCAGAAGAGTTATTTTGTCCTTTTGAGTGCATTATGAAAAATGCTTACCATTTTTAAAAAAAATCTGTTATTTTAATCTTTTTATTGAAAATGTATTTAAGAAGTAGTATAATGTTACCATCACGAAACTTCACCTTATTTTTTCAAAAAATGCTCCATACTAAATTAAAAAATAGCCTATATACGTGTCTAAAACTTTAAGTAACTGGCACTAAAAATGAGTCCTTGTTCCTCTCTAGGATTTATTTGTGTGCTAATTTAATTAAAACCATTTAAATATTAAAGGTTTACCAAACAAATTTATGTTTCAAAACATACTACTATGACAAAGAGCCTATTTCTTTTTACTTATCCCCGTTATCTACTACTGGTACAGATGAGGAAAAATATCCTATGAGTGCAATGACAGCAAATAAATTTCATGCTTGCTCCAGAAAAGCCTTGATTCGAAATTTTTAATATGAATAACGAAAATTTGTAATTTTGGGGGACTTGATGGTAAGGGAGGTGGGTAATACAATTGGGAGAGTAAAACGTAAGGTGGCTAGGTGCTGTTTACCAGTGGTTCAGGTGAAAGACGTTAATAAGGTTGCTTAAAAGAAGGGGGTATTAAATAAGGAGGATATGGTTACTTTGTGGGTGGGAACAAACGATGTAGGCCACAGGGCCCTGGTAACTTCTTGCTTTACCACTCAGCAGGCCACACGTACCACCAAAACGCCACAGCTATATAAATTTTGGAGCCAGCGGTGGAGATTTTTAGTTAGATAGAAAATGAGAGTTTTTCGTCTCCCTTCTCTGTATTAAAGAAAGGCAATCTTTCATTGAGAAGTTGTGTTGCTGCAGCCTAGCTGCGGAAAAAGAAAGATCGACCCCCGATCTTATTTTATGGTCAGTTTTTATGACTTCGCTCCTGCTTCCTTGCTCCGGCGTAAAGGACCTCCTGCTGGTTTCTTTTGTTGAATGGAGAAGATCGACCCCGATCTTGATGTGAAGTCATTAGACTGAGTGAAAAGATCGTCCTGCGGATCTGTTGAGAAAAACGGAACTTCGTAGTCGTCTCGCGATTATCCTGATCTCTGGGACATATTTTTTCGAAAGATTCGAAAGTTTTTTCTGGCCAACCTGGCTGATGTGTATGTGCGAAGTGTTCCAGTGGCGATCCTTGCCTGTTGCGTTGTTCCTACGGCTACCCTAGCCGATTGTGTTGTTCCTGGGCTATTCCTGTCGATTGTGTGACGCTGTGACATACGTTAAGGAGACATCCTGTTCTCCGGGGAAATTTGTGAACAAATTTATTTGTGAATTGTGAGGCCAACTTGGTCTGATTCTGTTCGGAACGTCCGCTCCTGAACTGTGTGTTTAACCGCGCATTTAGTTCTGTCCAAGAAATGTGATATTTAGAACAAATTGACTCAATCTTCGCGAGTGCTATGTGATTTGAACGTTTATGTTGCATTGGATTACTTTGAAGCAGTGCCAGGATGCAGCCAGCGTAAGTTTTTTTTTTCTTATTGTTGGTTGTGAATAGCTTGTTGGTAAAAATTCAAAACAGTGCATTTGCTTGTTTACATCAGATTGAATTGTTTATTTATTTTGTGCTTTTGCTGTTTGTTCTGATGCTTTTCATATAACTTTAATTTTATGCCGCTTAAACACTCTTGTGTGTGTATTTTTTTTTTAAATTTACTGAAAGAGTTTTGTTCATTGTAAATTGCATTTCATTTTAACATGGCATTTTTGATAAAAGTTAAGAAAGTGGACCTTGAAGAACTCGCAACAGAGTTCGGGGTACAATTTACTTCCAAAATACGGAAGCTGGATTTAATAAAACAAATTACCGAATGTACTGATTATGAGGAAGAGCTAGCTCAGATTCTGTTAGAGGATATTGTGCAAACTAGAGATAGGAAAGAGAAAGATGAAAGGGATAGAATTGAGAGAGAAGAAAGGGATAAAGAGAGAGAGAGAAAAAGGATAAAGAGAGAGAGGAAAAGAATAAAGAGAGAGAGGAAAAGGATAAACAACGTGCTTTTGAACTTGCTATGCGCACGAGCACGAATGGGGGAACAGCATATTCTTCTACTAGAATAATTCAATCAAGTATTCACAATTTAATACCTAAATTTGATTCCTCCCAAAGTGATATTTGTCTCTACTTAGTCATGTTCGAACGGCAAGTTAGACGCGCGGGCATCGAGGAAAGTGATTGGGTATCGCATTTGATTCCATTACTGCCCTTAGAAATAGCGCAGCTAATAGCGCGTGAATCAGATGAGGATGCTGAAAATTATTCTTTTGTTAAAAATTTGCTTTTAAAGCGATTCAAGTTAAGTGCCGAAAGCTTCTGAAAAAAATTCGTTCAGCACCAAAAACGCGACGACAGTACATGGAAAGACTTTGTTTTTGAGCTTCGAAACTATCTAAATGAATGGATTGACAGTCTAGAGGTTAAGGATTTTGAAAATTTAAAAGACCTTATGATTACGGATCAAATGAAAAAAAGAGCCCCATCGGAAGCAAAAGAACACTTCCTTGATGACTGGTCAACAATAAAAAGCTCATCGAAGTTAGCAGACATGCTTGATAACTACGATGAAGTGAGGAAAGTCAAAAATCCTAATTCGGAAAAAAAGAAGGACAGGAATAACTTGTCTGAAAATACGGAGCTAATAAAGAACGAAAGCAATAAATCCCAAAATAGATCCCTTTCCGATAGAGTAAACAGCAGTTTTGAGAAGCGAAGACCCCTGCGGTGCTTTGGGTGTAGCAGCGAGACACATTTGTGGCCGACTTGTCCTAAGAATAAAAAGAATAGTGGATTCCCCGTGGCGTAAGAGGTAGTCAATTGCGTGAAAACTCTCGCTGGAGAAGAGCTATTAGCTCCATTCATTACTGAGGGAACTGTGAATTCTTTTCCCATTCGTATTCTTCGGGACAGTGGTAGCTCTATTGATTTGGTTTGCAAAAAATATGTAAACCATAGCGATTTTACCCGGGAGAATGTTTGGTTACAAACCCCTTTAGATAAAAAGAAAGTTTGTTTACCCCTTGCCAGTGTTTACTTAGAAGGTAAATTTGGAAAAGTGAAAACTAAGGCGGCAGTCATAAGTGACGAATTAGATCAAGGGAGATATTTATTAGGAAATAGAACTGCGCTTTTGTTAGGTGACAGCTTCGAAAATTATTGCTCGAACGGAGATGCTTTAGATGCTGTAACAACGCGTGTTCAGGCTCGCGAAAAACAAAGTTTAGAAGGAAAAAATCCTTCTAAGAAGTGTAAGGTTTCTTTGGACAATACTCCAACTTTTCCCGCAATGCCTTTGGAAAACGTAGAAATTCCAGAAGTCGACATAAATGCGCCAGAATTTTCGTTAGCCAGGATAAGTCCTGAGGAATTCAAGTCAGCGCAGATAGAGTGCCCCACTCTTAAGCCCCTCTTTGAGTTAACGGGGAAAAATACGGGTCTAAAGGAAAAGGACTATTATTGTCTTGAAAATGGAATACTGTTTAGGTTTCAGGAGGATCACATGGGTAACACTAGAAAATTAGCGGTTGTCCCGGAAAGTTTGAGAAGTAAAATACTTACTCTTTGTCAGGAGGGTACCTCTGCACATGAGGGAATGACAAAGTCTAGGGAAAATTTGAGTCAATATTTTTTCTGGCCTGGTTGCCATAAGCAACTGGAGAAGTTTATCCAAGCTAGACATGAATGTCAGATAGCTGAGAAGTCAACTGATAAGAAGGAAGTCCCTTCGAAATTAGTTTCAATTATTTGAGAGGTATTTTTTGGAATCAATTTTGATGCAAGGCAATGGCGCCGATTTCTTTATTTTTGTTCTTACCTTTTGGGGAGCAAAAAGAAAAAAAGAAAGAAAATTCGACTTAAAGAGTTACACTAGCATGGAAAACTTTGATGACAGTCATAAAATAATGTTCTACTTACTAAAGTTTCAATGTAGTTGCAAAATTTTTAAAATTTTGGTTTTGTGTATGTACAAGTTTTACTTAATGTATTAAGTATATCATTTGTGATTGATTCTGTTCATCAAATGATAAATGATTGATTAATGATTTTTCAGGGTTTTTTCAAGTGTAAATTGGTTGAAAATTTTTAGTGTCATTACTAAAAATCTGAAAATGTGTTAACTGTGCACTTTTAAAGCAACTGCACTGGTCACGTTATTATGCTATACATCTTAGATGTTTTGAAATTTAAATTTTAACTAAAATTTTGAAATTTTAAATGTGTTAAGTCCAGATAAGCTGTTTTTTTTTTGTATCACAACCAACTTAGGAAAGAAATACTTGATGTTTTGATATGAATTTGCATTAGGTATTATAGTTTAATTTGTTAATGGATTTGAAAGTTCTAAAGGGGGGAGGAGTTGTGGCATAGTACGCTTTCTGTCAATGGATGCCACTGTTTCCCACACTTTTTACTCATTCCCACGCTTTGAAGCCAGCTGCATCGAATTCTTTCAAATCCATAAAATACTATGTTCCGCCCCCAAGCTGATCTTTGGTCGTTTTGGCTCAAGTTTAACATTCCGTTCCCAGGATGGCCACCTGCATCCATGGACCAGCTGCATCCTTGGGAAAGGAGTGAGAGAATCCCCGTTTGTTTTCCAAGAAAAGGGGAGATGAATTTAGCGGGGGCTGGGGCGCAGCTGACTTGGAAACGAGGAGAACGATCAAAAACTTTGGAGAGATCAGTCATGTTTTTCTGACTCTCCAGAAATCTATCTAACCACGAATCAATTGTGTACTTCTGAATCTTGTAAATAGCTGTGTAAATAAACAATGTTAAGTTTACCCCTGGTAACTTCTTGCTTTACCACTCAGCAGGCCACACGTACTACCAAAACGCCACAAGAGGAAGAAAATTTTTTGGGTATTGCTAGAAATGAAAAAGTGTCGAACAAGAGTAGTAATTTTAACAATTGTGATTTAGGAAATTTCAGTGTGTTAAGTAAAAGCAATTTCGGCTTGCTTCAAGTTTACTATACCAATGCTTGCAGTATTAGGAACAAGATGGAAGAATTGAAAAGCATAACTATAGATGAGAAGTTTGATGTTATTGGAATTACTGAGACATGGGCTACTGAATTTGATGTAGATTTATTACATATTGCTGGGTATAATTTGTTTAGACAAGATAGAGCAGGCAAAAGAGGTGGTGGGGTTTTGTTTTATGCTAGTGAAAAGTTCATTTGCAACGAATTGGTCATAAATGACTAAACCTACTGATATTGATATGGTTTGGCTGGAGTTGATGAGCAATAAAAGCAAAATATTTCGCTTTGGAAACATTTACAGGCCACCTAATTCAAGCCTGGGAAGATGAACAGATGTTTTGTATTGTTTGTGACATGTCCAGTAAGGGATCCGTCATCATAATTGGGGATTTCAATTTTCCGGGAATTGATTGGAATAATTTTTATCCTAGTAATGGCAGAGAAGAGGAACTTTTAAAAGTAATTGGCGACTGTTTCTTAGATCAAGCTGTAACTCAGGGGGCTCAATAGGAGGCGATTTCGGATCTAGTTTTCTGAAACGTAGGAAGTGCTGTTCAAGGGTTGTGTCTAGGGGATCATGTTGGAGATAGTGATCATAACAGCATTAGGTTCTGGATTGAATTTGAAGTGTACAAAGTTGAAAATTTTATGCTTGTGCCCAATTTGAGAAACACTGATTTTGTTGCACTTAGGCAGAGCTTGAATGATGTTTTTTCGTCAGGATTGGAAAATAGCGACGTAGATCAGCAGTAGGCGGAATTTAAGGAAAAACTGGCGAAAACGGTTGAGGATTATGTTCCATTTAGGAGAAAAGGTATTAGTACTAAAATTTGGCCTATGTGGTTCTCCAGGGAGATTAAAGAAGCTCTAAATCATAAGCAAGCGGCCTTTCGTCAGTTTAAGGAAACTGGTCAGAGTGCAGATAGGCTCCAGTATTGTAAGGCCAGACGAAAATTTAAGTATTTGGTACAGATTTGGGAAAGGGAATTGAAGCAAAGGCTAGCAGATAACATTGATGGAAATCCTAAAAGATCTTTTGCTTACGCTAATTCTGGGAAAGCTTGAAATAGTCAAATTGGGCAATTGGTTGATGAGCATGGAAATTTAATCCAAAAAGATAGGGATATTGCAAATGTTCTAAATAACTTTTTTTCCAGTGTGTTTAACGATAACTGTATCTCAACAGTTGACACTAGCAAGACACAAGCTATTATGCAGCTTGAGGATTTTGTTTTCCAAGGAGGAGTTTTTATTTCATTTGAAAAAGATTAAAGCAACTAAAGCTCCGGGACCAGATAATATCTATCCAAAAATTTTAGTTGAATGTGCAGAGGAATTAGTGGATGTTATTTTGAATATTTTCAATGCTTCTTATAACTCGGGGGCGGTGCCAGAGGACTGGAAGCTGACTAACATAACGCCACTCTTAAAGAAGGGGTCTAAAGGTATTGCTGGGAATTATAGACCTGTAAGTTTGACTTCAGTGGTTTGTAAGATTTTCGAAACTTTGATCAAAATGATTATTATGAATTCCTTAGAGACTAATAGTCTGTTGACTAGTTTGCAGTATGGGTTTAGGAAAGGTAAATCGTGTGCTACTAATTTATTACACTTCTATGACAAAGTTACCATGGCTTTGCATAATAAGAAGCCTGCAGATGCTGTTTACATTGATTTTCAGAAAGCTTTTGACAAGGTACCGCATGTTGCTCTACTTAGCAAATTAGCTGATATAGGAATAGGAGGAAAAACTTTACTTTGGGTTCGAAATTGGCTGACTGGAAGGAAACAAAAAGTAGCTGTGAGGGGAAATCATTCTAAATGGAGTGATGTTTTAAGCGGGGTTCCTGCGTGTTCAGTTTTACTATTCTACACTTTAACGCAAAACCTTACTCGAATTTATGCATTCGTCAGGTCTCTTCTGACTTTATCAAAACAGGGGTGATAGTAAGAAGAAAGTAACGAGCAAGCAAAAATCAAATGCATCGGGAAGTGTGCTTCCTTAAACCATCACCCCTTTTCAATTGGAACCATTCGCAGCTGCTTGTCGCGGAGTTCGAGAACAGACAGCAGGGCTTCTCTTGTTAATTATTTTTATGAATGACATCAATGAAAATATTTCTGGAAGCATGAATTATTTTGTTGATTATGTAAAAGTTATGTGGATTGCAGAAAATGAAGAATAGGTAAGGATATACTTCAAGAGGATTTAGATTATATTACTAAGTGGGCGGATAAGTGGGGTATGGCAGTTAACACTAGAAAGACGGAGGCAGCCATTTTGACCGCAAAGGATTTTCAAACACTCATATTTAATTTTCAAACTTTTTCCTTTATTGACTTTTCCTAACTATTTATTAAGATCCTGCAAAAGTAAATTTTATTTCTTAAGGCTCATTATTACAGTCGCCATAAATGTTTATACCTTGAAAGACTGACGGCGGTCATTTTGACCGCTCATCAAACTGTCATTTATGCTTCTGGTTTTGTTCACTTTTCTCTTATCAGATATGTGCACTATGGATTTTTTTTTTAGTTGTCAGTGAGTTACATGTTTTTGTAATTAGTGGGTTTGAGTAGCATCTGCATGTCAGGTACAGTTTATTGAACCGTTAGGAAAATGCGAAACACCTGTTGGTCACGCGCTTCTTTTTTTTCTGCTGTTATAGCAGGGGACAAAGTTGAGAAATGTGACTTTGAAAAGCATATGACAGGATACTGAAATTCTTTTGGTTTCGAAAATGGGTTGATTTAGAACAGGTGGATTCTAAAAATTTGTGCTGGAATTATTTTGTGCACCAAAACGTGTGTTTTGCTTGAAACATAGGCGTTTGTTTCCTTCGATGTTCTTAAAAGGTTCAGTCTCATAATTCTCTTCATGATGTCGCGAAGGACCGTTTTGGAAAACAAAATTTATCAGAAAATGAATTTTTTTAATCGTTGCAGGGATTTGATGGTGGTTTGGATGAACAGTCTGAGTTATCTGAAGAGGAATACCTTCCTAGCGATGAAAATAATATACTTTCATCCGTCATTTGCGAACCTAGAACTGTACGGAACTTGGAATTCCACTAAAAGATTCTGATAAAAATGATAAAGTTTCTACCTCAGGGAAAAAACGGAAACAATGTCAAATGAAAGAATGTAGAAATAAAACTACGAACATTTGTTCTGATTGCAAAAAGACAGTTTGTGGCTCATGTCCAGGCAAAGTGATACAGATGATTATTTTTTAAACATTGTAAAAAAAAAGAGTAATGTAAGTATATTAAAATATTTATGCATTTAAGAAATAAATCACATGAATAGTTGAAAATACTTATTAGAGATTATACATGCTTAGAAAATGACCTCTATTTTGTACAAATTTAATCTTCCACAAAATCAGTTACTTACTGTATGTGTGCTTTTCACTCTTGATAGAACATACGATTAAATTTTTAAATGAATTTATGACGCATCAAATCAAATCTTTTCTATGATGAAAAAACCCGAAAATGAAAAATTTTCAATGTTTTAAGTATAGCGGTCAAAATGACCGCTGCTAGTCTTTTTAGGTATACGGAAAACATCGTCCTTCTAGTTTTAATGTAGGGAAATGTCAAGTGCTACACTTAGGTCATGGAAATAAGCGTACGAGTTATCGTTTACAGGATTCAATCATTAGTCAAGCAGAAAATGTTATTGATCTGGGTATCTTAATAAATCAGAAGTTTAGTCAACAGTGCAGCATTGCAAGTAACAAAGCCAACAGAATGTTAGGGTTTATTAATAGATCTATTTCAAACAAATCTAAAAATAACTCACCTGCTCCAAAACAAAATTAGCCTCTTTGTGGTTTCTTTTCTTTATCTACATTGAGTTCCTAAAATGGAAAAAATACATAAGGTAAGTGCACCTATATTGGATACTACACCAGAAGCAGGTAATGTGTTTGAAAAATAAAGATATTTAGCTACAGTTTGCCCACAGAGCATATGGAATTGACAAACGTCCAGTTAAGACAAGTCAATCTGAATGAGGGGGAAAAGTAAAAAATTGATGCGTGTGTTCCATTCCTTTGAATGTGACTCTTCTTAATTAAGAGGATAACATACTTCTGCAAAAGCTGATATCTCCCTGAAAAATAATGTATGATATTATTTCAATTATTAAAATTAATTAATCTGGGACCGAATAAAAACTTCGAGACAAAGGAATATTCCAGTTATAAGGCTTTGAGTGATGAAGAGACGACTGTAATTTACATTGAGTATATACCCCCCCCCCCAAACCCAGCCGTATGTGGGGTTTGGTCTTTGGGGGACCAGGCCCGTCCTTATACCGGTCCCAAGCCCGGGTAAATGGGGAAAGTTTTGCGATGGTATAGCATCCACGCATGTAAAACTACCACTCTTTACTTACACTTGAGCAGATCTGTATCTGCCCAGTGGCTATCGAGTGGAACAGTGAGTAGGCAATGGGCGCCACCGGAGTCAGGTCTGTACCTGGGTCCACGGTGTCTAAAGTCGTAAGTGGTTGGATTTCGTTCCCGTAAGGGTTTAAGGGCCCCCGGCAGAAAGGTCAGTACTCTGGAAGCCCACGATGGCATAGCAGAGCGGGGTTCCCTTTTGTGTACCCCCCCCCCCCCACAAATAAATAGGTCATCAAAGAAGTCCTTTCATAAAACTTCAAAGTGACGAACTTGCTTGTGAGACAGTTTAGGCTCCTGATTATAACTAGCAGAACTTCAGCAGCAATTCTTTGCTGCTAAGCTTTCATTGTAGACAGTTTTTTTTCCTTTTCGCATGTAGCAAAGTGCATTTTGATTTAATTACCTACATAATAATTAAACACTTCACAACTGCATTTTACTATTTTACATAATAAATTCTGCGTTATGCAACTGTGCGTTATCGTTCTTATTTTTTGGAATTAAAACAGTAATAAGTTCCCCCAAAATAATGGATTTTATCTTAACAAATTCCAATTTTTGTGGGGGTCTGACTCTCAATTACTGAGGAAGTCCAGACCCCTCATATCCCCCCCCTGCCACCACACCCACGGGCGTATAATAAACTAATGAAATTTTGGAAGATTGCTGTAGTTTGGCATTTTTTATAAACCACACACATCCCATAAATTTGAAAAACTTTTTGAAACAATTTTCAACGAAGTCCGATTAATGTTATTTACATCAATTAACAGTTTTATGTATAAAAATTCTCATCCACTGCCAAAACTTTTATGGTCCTTAAAGGATTAATCATTTTTTTACTAGTTAAATTTCCTCAGCAATTAATGTTTTTATATGACATACATACCTATTTTTGGGACAGATTCATTGTAAATTGTTACTCTTTAACAAACACTCCAAAGTTTAAACCTTAAAACTTTTTCATTCTAACTCAAGGCATTGTTTGTACTCTTTAAAAACTGGATTTTCATCAACCTGCATCAGAAGAGCATATGAAATTTAACGTGGGATATTAAATCGCCTTCTTCACTTACACTAAATATAAAAAGGTAACAATCACGTCTTATTGGTATTTATATACACCAACGTTAAGTTTTATAACTACATAAACAAACAGATGAATGACACACAATCATAAAAAAAAAAAGAACTCCTAACACTTAACAAATTAGAAATAAAATTTGTCCATATTTGTGGCTAAATCTAAAAGATGTGTTTGAGCAAAAGCCTATTTCACCATAAAAATATACAATCCTGCACATTTGTGTCTTATGAATCTATTTAGAAGCACCACAATCATTTTATTCATGCTATTTTTAATAAAAACATACCCAATGAAATACAGTAGTAATAGTAGTTTTCAAAATAAATTAAGATTTTTCAAGAATGACATAAAAATATATTTATTCCTTATTTGGGGAGGCTGGCATAGCTTACCAAAAACGTAAGCATCACAAGACACAATGAACTTTTGCAGTAATATTTTTAAAAATATTGAACATTTTACATCTTCGATCACATTCATATCTTAAAACGCAAATTTCTGATCGGTGTCTGCCATGTTATGAATCTCATGACGTCATCATAATTCCACTAAAGTTCTATTTTTTTAAATAATAGAAATATGCTTATTATTAAAAAATAAATTATTATTTATTATTTTATCTTTGTCAATAGAGGTCAGAGCAATATATATTGAATCCAAAAATATTGACCATGAGTGCGGACTTATAATTTGTCATTTGAAGCGACCTCTATGTTTAGCGCCAAAGTTGTATGCTCATTTCCTTGCAAATTTGTTGAATGCTGTAGAATTATATCTGTGAATTTGACAAAATGACAGATAAAGATGCCGGTAACTACAAATTTAAAGTCTCTATTCCCTTTTGTAAAATATATTTGATGAATCACTGTGCAGATTGTGTTGATTATGCGTGCATGAGTTAGATTTATTTTTTACTTAGGGTTAACGCTGTGTAGATACGAACTTGTGTTGTGGGTATTTAAAAAGTTTTACTGCTTTTCTAAATTCTTAATTCTGCGCTATTTTAATATTATAGATTGAAACCATACGTAGAGCTTATATAATCTGTGTAAGCTTGTAATGCCTTGAATATATTAATAGAATTTTTTTATTGTAGAAGCTGATGTGACATATGCAATTTGCTATAATTTTATGAATTATTTTTTTATTATCAAGCACTTGCTATATAGCAAAGTAATACTAACTATTCTCTGTCAAAAGTATTGAAATCCTCCAAACATCTCTTAGTGTATCTGTCAACCTTTGTCCCCGGCTCTTTTGACTGACTCACTAAAGGTAGAAAAGTAACTCCCACTCTTAGTCATGTTATCGAAATGAAATAAATCATCAACTTACTGTCTGACCAAGGATTGTATGGAAAGACACACATCCGTTTTACAGCCGGAAATGGACAAATCTATTATTTTTTACTGATGTCAGCTTTTGCAGAAACAGTCTCATTAAAATGAGCGAAATCTTGCGTCAAATTTTTTAATTTTCCCCTGTATTCAAATAGATTTGCCTTACCTGGACGTTTGAAAATTCCATGCAATCCGTGGTTGGACTGTACATGCAAAGTTCCTTTAAAATGTAAAAATAAGTAAAAGGAGCAAAACTGGCAACTGCTAGTTCAGCACTGGGAAATTTTTCGCGCAGTTGGTATGTTCCATGTAATGATTCCCCCTTGGTTGCTAGCAGGGCTAGAAAAATCTTAAACATTTTACATGCCCTACCGTGCATGTTTGTCTAGAAAATACATGCCGGAATAAAAGTTTTACATGCTCTGTTTTTTTATTGCATAGATAATAACAAAAATATTTGAATTCGTCATTATAGCATTAATTAGACAAAAAAATTAACAGCTTTTACTATTTTTAACTATTTGAATCAAAAATTATTTCAATATAAGACAGAAATATAAGTTTAAATAAGTAGTACATTATAAGTCATCAGTCATCATTAAAATAACCAATACTCAGTTAAAAAAATTATAATTACATGCCCAGCTGGACACGTAAGGGTAAAGGATTCACACCGCATCAGAATTTTTATGTCCCTGGCTTGTTGGGCAATATAATTTTTGAGCCCTGGTTGCTAGCAGTAATTATGGTACAAAATGCTCTGGAGATTTTCACTTCCCTTGAGAATTATGCTTAAATTGCTGGTGGTGCTGCCATGGATCAGTTGATACCTAAAATTGAAACTCTACTTTCAGAAGCCAGCTGTCTTCCACATTAACTCCTACCTACTGCATGAAAAAGGCTTGGAACTTTTAGTTACTAAAATTTGCTTAATTTTTACTGTGAACATTTTGGTGCTATTTCAAACTGGCCTGTGTATTGTCATTCTCCTCCAAGACCCGCTATGTTCAGCAAATACCTTTTCATTGATTCATGAGTAATTTGACATTGTGGATTGGTCCCAAGTATCGCGCTATGTTATATTGCTTCTGTGATCGTACAATGTTTGCAGTCTTCCTTTTATTGGTGCATCATGGGCGTTTATTTTTAATTTAATTTATTTTTTCATGTTTTCTTAAAGGTATATAAACTATTGAGTCAACATAAACATTAAAAAAGCTCCATTAAAATGTAAAATTAAAAAAAAATGGCAACTGCAAACTTTTTGAAAATAAATTCCAGAGCTAATTTAATGTACAGAAAACACTAAATAATTAAAATTGAAACCAGTTTCAAATTTCAGAAATTCAAGGTTATGGCATTTTTTCTTCCTGAACAATTCCTACGTGTGCAAATAACATGTTTTAGAGGCACAATGATGATACTTTATCTTTTTTCTTTCAGTCGAGGAGCGTGTCATCAATGAAGAGTATAAGATATGGAAGAAAAATACACCATTTCTATATGATTTGGTTATGACTCATGCCTTAGAATGGCCCAGCTTGACTGCTCAGTGGTTGCCAGATGTTACAAAGTAAGTTTCATTGCAACTTTAACCATTTCATCTTTTTAAATTTATTAGTGATAAATTTGAAATATTATTTTCTTTCTTTATAGGCCTGAGGGCAAAGATTATTCCATACATCGTTTGATTTTGGGAACTCACACGTATGTATAAATCAGATTCTCACTATAAGATCCCTTATGTTTTCTGTGAAGTTACGAGCATTGCTATAATTATTGTTGTTGTGAAGAGGTTATTGATTTTTGTAAACCATTTGAACCATTCTAAGTCTTTAGTCTGTATTTTGTTTTTACATAAAGTACATAAAAAAATTAATTTTCATCTGTATTTACTGTAAACATATAGTTTTGCACTAACTACCTCATTAGTTATACAGTATAAATGAAATAAAATTACGTATAGGAAGAGTCGGAGGCACTTTGGTCTGCTTTTCTTTTCACCTCATCGAAAAAAATAAATAAATGTGCAATTTGATATTCTCACCCACACAAGTATTGTTAAATATTTCTCCTCACCCCAGATTTTTTTGAAAATGTTAAATTCATAAATTTTTTTTCAGTTAATGTTTTAACAGTGGGTTTGATAACCTTTTTAAAAGTCCAGATAATTTTAAAGTTTCATGCTAATTATAAATAAAGGACTCCCATTTTTATTTTATTTTGTACATATTTTTGTATTTGGTAAAATTGCTTTATTTGTAGATTCTTAAAAAATATTCTTAATTGCTTTATTTGTAGGTCTGATGAACAAAATCATTTGCTAATAGCAAGTGTGCAGTTACCAAGTGAAGATGCACAGTTTGATGCTTCTCATTATGATAGTGAAAAAGGAGGTATTAATGAATAAATGTTCACTTATAATTTCTTTAATATATCTGTTGATCAGACCAAACAAGACCTTTCTTATAAAAGTTTGCAAAGATATATTTTGAGTTAAAAGTGACTTTTAATGCTGCTCTTTTTTAAATAGTAGCCTCTAATTTTTTAAAAGTTAACTTTCTAATATGATAGGGGGGGGGGATGTGCGTCTTACATTTTATGTTTTTTATAGAATTTGAAATCATGGATTTTTTTATATTGGATAAATTTATTCATAATTTCTAAAACCTTATTTATTTTTAACAAATAATATTTAGTTTTTTGCATGACTGCCAAGAAGAAATAAACATGTTTCATTTTGCTTCCGGATGCATCTTGCTTTCTACTTCCTTGAAGGAACGCCATTGAACTTTCAAATATAGATTGATAGATTCACCAATATCTTTTTTTTTTACTATGAATTTTCAGTTCATTTTTATATAGGTTGTCCTATTAGTCGCCATTTGAAATTAAAGGAAAAAGTACTTAAGCAAATAACTCTTACTATTTGTTGATGATCTTAAATCTTGGAATAATTAGCACATGTAGTGATATTGTCATGTCTTTGTAATTGAAGCACCTTTTATATCATGGATTTGAACTAGGATCTTTCTTTGGTGATGTTTTAAAAATGTGTTACTCCTTGTTTAAGAAAAGGAATTTTGAGGTCTGAAATACTTGAAAATACTTACTTTTTAATTGAGATGGGCAATGTCGTAATTTTTAATGATCTGGTTAAGAGAGGATTATTAATTTTTTTAACCCATTCATCGAACTCTTTCTTTTAAAAATGTTTTTGGTGATTTTTCTATAAGGCATACTCATGTACATTTACAATGTTTCATTGGATCAGTCATTTTCTTTTGTTTAAAGATAACTTGTACCTAAAAGTAAGAAAATATACCTATAAAAAAATAAAGAATATTTTATTTAGGTTTAGATTTATATAGCAATTATATTAATACAGGGGTGCCCAACCCTGCTAAGAGCAAGAGCGCAACCCACCTAAATATTGCAAAGACCCCCCCCCCCAAAAAAAAAGGGACAAATACCTATCAAACCACCCCCTAAAAATTTTAATGGTGCAGTATGAGTCATGCCCCTCCTCCTCCTCCTCCCCCCTCTCCCTAGGTGGACATCCCTGACTAATAGACCATTTATGAATCATTTTTTGTTAAAAGGTCGTTAAGTTCATTTCCAAACAATGTCGACTAACAAACACCCTTTTAACAAAAACCGATTTATATAACAGAAAATTAACTAAGATATCGGTAGCTCAGCCAGGGTACTAGATAATTTAGTTTTAAAAAAAAGGTCCCACTTAAGTGTTGGGGAGTTTCAAAATTATCTCATGATACCTATAAAAAAAAGAAAGAAAATGCAACATGTATTAAGAGGAGGGAGGAGATATTGTAATAATACTTATAAGAAAATCTCTGGATATTGAATGTAAAGTTATTGACTTGTAAGTTGGCAATAAGATTGCGAGAAAAGAGTTTTTAGAAAAGCTTTTTGCCACTAAGTCAAAGTGGTTTTGTATGTAGTCCTACCAAGTGACACAAAATATTATTAATGGACAGAGGCTGTGAGTGGGAGTTATAAGTGCTGCTGTAAATTTATTTTTAGGAAGCTGACTACTATTTTAGACTATCTTGAGCGACTAAAGGGGGGGGGGGACATCAGAAGTCTTTTGATGTTCTCTTGTGTAAAGGTTTTGGAATCTTAGTTTTAAAAATGGCGTTTTAGAACAGTTTAGTCATTGTTTGGGAAATGGAGAGGAGTTTCCAGGGTTGTCTTAGACTGCCTTTGTTAATGTAAGGGTAAGGAAGGCTCTTGTCTTAAAAATTTCTTAAATTGATGTCTTAAAGACGCAAATTAAAGCAATCTTTAGCAAACTGAGAGCAAGGAGTTTGGGATTCTCTCCCAGAAATTTTGCAAAGTTTAAAAATTTTTTTAATCATCTTTTGAAACGGAAAATTTCAGACTTCTTTTTTATCAACTTAAAGAGGAACGAAAGGGTTCGGAGGTTCTCCCATTATTTTTTGAACGGATGAAATCTTAAGAACGATTTTGAAGTTTTTTTGGGGACTGCAGAAAAAGATCTCCAGTTTTTTTTTTCTTTCTAATTTGGAGTCTTGGTAAAAACACAGTTTTACGCTATCTAGGAAGATTCTTTTCTTGAATATTTTTCCTCAAAATGGAGTGTCAATTTAGGTCATCTCTGGATTTAAAAGAAGGATAGGAAGTGCGCTCAAGGATTTTTTCTTCTAAAAATTTTCAAAATTAAAATTTTCAATCTTAAATTTTAAACAAGATTTGGTGATATTAATGTTTGGATAATTTTGCCCAGAATGTTTTGAAATTAAAATCTTAACGTTGAGGTAATCTTTGATGATGGAAAAAATGCAGGGGCGGTAGCCCCCCTTGCCCCCAAATCAGTTGCCACTGTTAATGGATGCATTAAAAATTTGCTGAATGAAGTAGAAAGTAAAAATGATTCGAAAGGAATATATTAATTATAGTGCCTTGAGAAAAAGGAAATCTGTGATTGATTGAGAAATTTGAAGATGATAGTAATAAAAAAATAAATAAAATAAAACCACAAATGCATCTATATAGTGTCCCTAACTGTTCACCGTTCAAAAGAAAAAAAAAGCCATTTTTAGGAGATCGTACTGAGCTGTTATTTTTATTTATTTTGGGTTTTTTTTTTTGACCTCTTCATGAATGATGCAATTGACACATCCCTACTTTTTAATTCAAATGAGTAGTGCTATGTATGTTTCTTCAGATTTTAATGAAACATGTTAAATTATAGCAATTTGCAGACCTAAAATATTTTATTCATTTCAGAATTTGGGGGCTTTGGATCTGTAAGTGGAAAGATTGAAATAGAAATCAAAATTAACCACGAAGGAGAAGTTAATCGTGCACGTTTTATGCCTCAAAATCCGTGTATAATTGCTACTAAGACACCTTCTAGTGATGTTCTGATATTTGACTATACCAAACATCCTTCAAAACCAGGTATGTGTTTTTATCTCTTCTTTATTGTTTTTTGTCTAAATATGCGAGTCTGCCGAACTTTCGGTTTTTATGTTGATCATTAATGTTAATGATAAAGCGTTTGCCTGATTTGCGTGTCATTCAAACACCACACATTCTTGAAGTAGTGGACCAATTCTTTGTTAAGAAAAATATGAAAGTTAATTTTTCTATTTTTTTTAGGTCTTGTAAACAATTTTATGTATGTACAAAACAACCTTTCTTAAATCAAAATTAAACAGCAAGTTTGTTCAGTTAAGATTTTGTTTTGCTTATTGTCTATATTACCCAAGTTTTTGATCTTCCAATAGATTTTTACTCCAGTTAGTCTGGATGGATGAGGTTGTACTGTACTTTACTTATTAGTTGGAAACTTGACTACTTTTATAAAGTGTGGTTTTTAGTATCAAAACCAGCTCATGGATTTCCTAAAAAATTTTCTTTCGTAATTGGACTTAGGTTTCATCCAGGTTTTTGCTTTGATCCGTATTTTGTGTGTGTGTGTTTTTTTAAGAATTTGCATGAAAGAAATCTTTTCTGTCACGAGGAGCATTTTTAATTATCAGTAATATTTATCATTCTGATCTGAAACTACTCTCTTAGAACACTGGTGAATAATTACAAAGAAAATACTTTAACAAATTATGTTATGGTTTAATGTGGAATAAGATTCTATGTATAATACAGTAATAATCTGAAAGCCACCATTTTTGGACTTCATTGTCTGGCTCTGAGGCACAGATGTGTCATAAAATTGAGATATTACATGAATTTAATTAGTTTGAATTTCAAAGGAAACTGAAAAAAAAAAGTGATTTATGTAAAAACTGGCTCATTGCAAATTATTTTTATCTGTAAATGAGTAGATAATTAAAAAAAAAAAAAATGAAATCTTACACTCCAGGTTTGTTATATAAAAATTATTTTAGAAGCATTGAATGGACAGAAAGAGAAATCTTTTTCTTTCCTATGACGTCAATTTGTTTAATAATAAATAGTTGGTTTTGATGCTAAGCATATCAAGCATAGGTCTTATGTAAATTAATTTTAAATTTTATTCTATAGACCCAAGTGGTGAATGTAGTCCAGATCTTCGTTTGAGAGGACACCAAAAAGAAGGGTATGTACAAGATTTTAATTGTTCAAAAAATCTAGAATGAACTTTATAACTTTTTGTTTCACTAATTCTGTTTTATTTATTATGCATTGTAGATTAAAAAGTGAAATGACAGGTAATTTTTTCAAATCAAGCATTGTGTAATGTAAGCAAGTCTGAGGATTGGTTGAAATAGAAAGAATGACTCAAATGTTAGAATCAACATAAATGTTTAAACAATATTATGCATAGAAATGTAACTATAAACTGTTAGAAAAAACATTGAATGACAATTTATATTCATTATGACAACCCTAGTCTTCTGAACTAAATTGGTCTCTATAACGTAAATGTTCAAAAACTATCTACAACCAACTAGATGTGCAGTTAGTTTCTTATGGCAATCGCTTTTTTATGCCTGCCAAGATTGCTTCCTTCGGCAGCTGCTTGAATAAATTTGGAGGTGAATCTAGTTGTGGGGGGACACATCGACTTCCATTTTAACTGAGTATTTATTAGGTGCTTATCTACAAATGGTTCTTTAATGATGATGATAATCTATTTACACAAGAATATGAATGTCCTGTTACTTCTGGATGTTGGGCATCCGGTCCTAATATAGCACATGGTACCCGGTACCTTCCAGCTCTGGTACTTGAAGCGGTACTCAACCTCAGCCAAGTCTTTCAAAAGTCGCGAACCACACTGGTCCCCTCTCTTGACTGCAGACAATTGTACTCTCTACACTTTCCCGCTCGATATGGGAATATTCTCGCTACAACGTACACCCTGGCAGCATCACCGCACTATCTCTTGTCATGTAGTTGGGTTGGGACTTGTCAGCTATAGTTCCCACAATCTGTCAATTTATGGAAATTTGTCTCAATCTTTATCTATCTCCATTTATCTAACATTTAATCCTGTTCCCCAACAAAAACAATTGTGCAAAGTACTGCACGTTTGTTTATTATTTAAAGTAGCGATTTCAAAAGAAAAAAAATCTCTGCATTCATTGAAATTTGCGCTGCTATTAAACCTAAAATGAATATACCAAAATGGTGGGGTTAGGAAAAGAAACAAAATCCCTAAATGTTTTTGCCAGTAAACAATATCTTTTTCCAGTCCCTTGACAATTGTTAAATCAAGATTATACTGTACACGGAGGCACATGGTTTTAAACGGCAATTTCTCATTTTGAACTCGGATGCAGATACAACTTTTGTGCGAAGCACGGCACTAGAAGTGTTACTTGTTGGTCATTAAAATATAAAACAGTAATAGTATTAAAGCTATTGAGACTAATGCAACTTGTCAGATGGTCCCACGAGCCCAGACTCCCCCCAAGTCTATTTAAATAGAAAATCTCTCATTTTGTGAAACTGCAAATCAAACTTTGATTTGTGAATTTTCAATAAAATAAATAGTATACTGTGCCAAAATTAATTCTCGAAATATAGGTACTAACTCCCCTCAGAACTCTTGCTTTAGTGTTTTCAATAAGCATGACGCAACCCTAAATTCTATTTATGCAAGTGGTTCTTAGAATTAACCTGTCGTCATACATAAAATTTGTTACTAGTTCTCCATTTATTTGTTACACCTATTAGATTCCCGATTTTCAAATGTAATTTAGTATTTCTTTTATTATTTAGTTATGGATTGTCTTGGAATCCAAACTTAAATGGTCATTTGCTCAGTGCTTCTGATGATCATGTAAGTATTCAGTTGGTTTTTTCTAATATAAAATCTAGCTTGCTTATCGATATTTGTACATTAATATATGAGTTAAATACAGTTGGCTCTCTGTTTAACAACTTTCAAGGGACCACAAAAAAATTGTCCTTGAGTAGAAAGCATCCTTAAATAGAATACTTTTAACACTATTGTGGACCATCTGGGACAGAGAAAAGCCGTCGTTAAACAGAGAGCCAACTGTATTTGTTTGTTGGTAACTAATCTAAAATATGAATTTTTCTTGGTTAAAATTAGAGTTGGAAATCATAGTTAATATTCATTCATTTTACTCTCTAAGTATCTTTACTTGAAATTTAAGAGTTTGATAAAAATATTTACTATATATACTATAAAAGATATCAGCATTAAATTTGAGGGTTTATTATTATGGTTAAGGCATGATTTTTTTAAAAGCACAGCGGGCATAGAAAAGTTCTGTTAAATAAAAGTCGGAGAAAATAAAGTAAACGAGCTGATGTGTGCATCACATGACTTCCTTTTACTCCAATTTAATGTCATTTCCCCATTATTCGCTATTTTAATGTGATTCAATATTTATTCTCTAAATATCACCAACAATGGCCAAATTGAAACCAAAAAAAAAAAAAAAAAACTCCGCCAAATTTGTCGCCAAGTGTCCGACAAATTATAACGCCACTTGAGTTTACATCGAAATTAACAATGATTTCCCCCCAAAAAGGTGCAAAAGACCCCCTTAGGAACATCCGAAAGCAACCAAAAGGGGAGGTGCACAACTAGACCCCACTACGAGTCTATGTACCAAATTTCAACTTTCTAGGACATACCATTTTTGAGTTATGCGAGATACATACGCACATACGCACATACATACAGACGTCACGAGAAAAGTCGTTGTAATTACCTCGGTGATGGTCAAAATGGATATTTCGCGTGTCTATACATTCTTAGGCACTTTTCCGCATGTGGTCGAATCGAAAAAAAAACTCAACATTCATTTGGGGGTGAGCAAAATGGAAATTAAGGGCGATTTTTGAGTGAAAATTTTTTCGCGAATACAATACTTCCTTTTTTGTAAAAGGAAGTAAAAAATTGCTGATAGTTGAGGCAAAATATATCTTATCGATTGAATTGTATTGATATAATAAGATGTGACTGGTCATTCTTGAAGTTCACCCATAATTTTTTGTTTCACTGTCGGTAGCCATTGCATCCAAAGTATGTTTTAAAATTTTACTTGAATAGTATGAAAATTTAACAATAATCTATTCACCTAGTGCATGTGCATACTTTGGTTTGCAAAGAAAAATATTTTAATGTTCTGATTTACTAATTAACAATATTTTTCAGCTTTTTGTGTTTACTTCCTTTTACAAACGAGCTGATGATTCCTTTTACACCAATTTAATGTTATTTCCCTATTATTGCAATTTTTATATGATTCTCTCTCTAACTCTCTAAATATCACCAACAATGGCCACATTGCAACCAGATTAAAAAAAAAAAAAATCGCCAAATTTGTCGCCAAGCTGACAACAAAACTTGGCGACCAAAAGACTGGCGATATATCGCCAAGTGTCCGCCAAATTATAACACTACTTGAGTTTGCATCGAAATTAGCAATGAATTCCCCACAAAAAGGTGCAAAAGACCCTTTAGAAACACCCGAATGCAACCAAAAAAGGAGGTGCACAACTAGACCCCACTAAGGCGTCTACGTACCAAATTTCAACTTTCTAAGACATAACGTTCTTGAGTTATGTGACATACATACGCACATACATACATACAGAGGTCACGAGAAAACTCATTGTAATTAACTCGGGAAACTTCAAAATGGATATTTTGGGCGTCTATACGATCTTAGGTACATATGTACGTGTGGTCGGGTCGAAAAAAAACTCGTCATTTGGGGATGAGCAAAATGGAAATTAAAGTTGATTTTTGAGTGAATTTTTTTGTGAATACAATACTTCCTTTTTTGTAAAAGGAAGTATTGTATTTACAAAAAAAAAAATCATTCAAAAAACTGCATTAATTTTTATTTTGCTCATCCCCGAATGAATGTTGAGTTTTTTTTTGAACCTGACCACGCGTGGATAAGTTCCTAAGAATGTATACACACTTGAAATATCCATTTTGACCATCCCCAAGGTAACTACAATGATTTTTCTCATGACGTCAGTTTGTATGTTGCATAACTCAAGAACGGTATGTCCTAGAAAGTTGGAAGTTTGGTATGTGGACTCCTAGTGGGGTCTTTTACACCTGTTTTGGGGGAAATAATTGTTAACTTCAATGAAAACTCCAGTGTGTTATAATTTAGCAAACACTTGGCGATATATCGTCAAGTTTTGTCGCCAACTTGGCGACATTTTTTTTTTTTCAAATCTGCTTTCATTTTGGCCACTATTGGCAATATTTAGAGAGTTGACATTTTAATGGATTTGGACATTTTAATGGATCACAAAATGTCCAATATTGGGAAAATTAATCTGTATAAACGGGTTTTTTTTTTTGGTCTGGTTCTTGCAACAAACTTGGTAAAAATATTTCAAGTGTTTCTTTGCTTAATCCAAGGCACTGCTATCATTAAACTGACTTAAAAGGAAGTCATGTGATGCATACATTAGCTGGTTATTTTACTGGTAAATTCTTACCATATTGTGTATATATATTGTTGCTGAATATATTACAATTCAATTGTACTTTTTTGTTATTTTTTTAATATTAGAAAAAAGGTACCTCTAAGAAATGCATAAATTTGATATTACTGACAACAAATGCTTAAAATTTTACTACTGTTTTCAAATTAAAACTATCTCTAATTTATATTCTGATATGAAATGTGAAGCTTAACTTAAAATTTCTTCATTGAAAGTTTTGCATATTCAATGCTTTGTAATAACTAATATTTTGATAAATATTGATTTTCAGACAATTTGCCTGTGGGACATCAATGCAACTCCAAGGGATAACAAAGTTGTTGATGCAAAAACTATATTTACTGGACATACTGCAGTTGTCGAGGTTTGAGTACAGTTTAAAAATTTTTTTAAATTGTTTCTAATATGTTTTCTTAAACTGCATATTGCAACCCTTTTCTTCAGTGTTCATACACAGGCATTTCATCTTCATGCCTATTGAAATGTAGTTAAGCATGCAATGCTAATTTTCTTAGCTGCTAGTTCTGTAAAACTGAAATGATTGCTTCAGAAAGCACAGAATGTGAAAACTAATGAAATTCATCTTATAAATTGATTTATAAATAAGTAATAGTACATGCTTTATATCCATAGTTAAAATTGAGTAAAATGTTTTAAATTAGAAATTACTTTCAGGATGTTGCTTGGCATCTCTTGCATGAAAGTCTCTTTGGATCTGTTGCTGATGACCAGAAGTTAATGATGTTAGTATGGTTTTGTTTATTGTATTATGTTATGAGTTTTCTTCTACATGTATTCATGCTTTCAATTATTTAGAGTATCTGCGCACCTGGAAAGTCGGGGGAAATCGTCAAATGTTCTGCAATTTGACCATGATTGGAAAATCATGATTTTCAGCAAAAAATGCTCAAAAATCATGGAAACTGGCAATGGGTCATAGATTTTTAAATTCTGAATATACTTATCGAATTTTATAGGTTAGGCGTAAAATTTACGCATATTAGCCGTTTTTTTATGTGCAGATCCATATTTTTTTTTAAAATGCAATAAGAAATAGAATTATTTCATTTGTAGCACTAGACATCATTGTATTATTATTATTTTTTTAGTTATAATAATAGCCTAGCTCATTGAATTGAATTTCATTTTCATTTGAATGTTTAGAAACATGATTTGAGTGTTTAGAAATGTGTGCAAAGCTTAGATTAGATATCTGTAATTTCATTTTTACAAAACACGGTAAGAATTTTCCTTCAATTTTTAGGTGGGAAAAATGTACTTTTTTTTTTGGTTAAAACAATTGCACTATGAGAAGTCATAGAATTTAAAACTGAATGTAGCAGATACCCTGTATTTAACTTTTAGAAACAGTTTATTTTCATGGGTACCCCTTATTTTATTTTATTAAAAAGTTTAGAAAAGAACTTTGAAAATGGTACAGTAAAATTTTATTAAAGACTAGACCTGATCTAAGATAATGAATCTTTTTACACCAGATGGGGAAAAAAATCAATCAAAAAAGGATATCTTGAAATTACCAAAGAAGAATCCTAATTACAAAGAAAAAAAATGCTCTTTGCTAAGTTAAATCTTCTGCAAGAAGTTTATTATGCATGGATGCATTTTTAAAACAGTTCTTTCAGTTGTGGGTTTGTTATGGACTGGATATTATTGTAGTATTCAAACCTCTTGAAGTTTTTATGATCTTCCCAATTTATATTAGTGTTTGAACATTTTAAGATTTTATTATTTAAAAAAAAAAAAAAAACGTGACTTTCTTTATTGAGATGTTTTTCTTTTTTTTTATACATTTTCATTCTCTAATCTTTAAAGTTTTCCTCCTTTAGCTGGGACACTCGATCAAACAACACAAGTAAACCCAGTCACACCGTAGATGCTCATACAGCTGAAGTAAACTGTCTTTCTTTCAACCCCTACAGTGAATTTATTTTAGCCACAGGATCTGCAGATAAGGTTGTTAGTTTTTGAAGTATTTTTCTTTATGACTTTAAAATGAACTTGCTTTTTTAAAAAACTTACAGGAACATCAAAAGCCTGAAAAAAAAAATTAAAAATAAAAGAATTTTAAGATAGAAAAGTAAATATTTAATTACGTCTTCCCACTGCTGTACTGAAAACAGTGATCAGAATGTATGATTGAAAACTTTTTGGAAAAAAGTAACAGAACATACTTTGAAACAGCATCAATAAGAATAAATTATTGCCACTTATGTAGCTAATTCGAACAGAAATTAAAAGAATCAAAACATTTATTTTATTAACATCAATACTACATTCTTGACAAACTTTCAAGTCCCTACAAAAAAGATTCAAATTGTATGTAACTACGAATCAGATACAAATTTAAATGACCCCACAACATGAAACAATTCCTTATTTTAAATAGCATTTGCACACATTACATTGCCAATAACATATTAAATGAATTGGTACTTGTATTTATTTCCTAAGTTTGAGAAACTTTTGAAAAAATGTAAATGTATTTCTACTAATATATTGTCAGTAAATGTAGTGTATACAAACAACATTGATGCACATTAAGGGTTCATTTAAATTTATAATTGATTTACTTAAGGTTACATGTGATTTCGACGCGTATTTTCTTCGAACTTGAAATTAGTGTTTGAATGCAGCATTTATGTTATTTTAAAAACTTTTTTTTTTTGCTTTTTATTGCAGTTTACAATTAGTATATGAGTGGTAGTTTGGTTCACGGGTGCAGAATTTGTCCGATCCGGCGATCTAGGATCCGGGGAAATTTGAACCATCTGGGGAAAATTTTGCAGATTCGATTTAAAGAAAAGAAAAATCCATTTTTTTTTCTGCAAGTGTATTTTGAATGCATTTTCTTTTGGATCACCACTTTTTATATTTTCATCAACTATTTGTTGGATAATAATTTACATTTAAAATAAATATAGATATGATATTTTAATTAAAACTTACATGCATTTACTTAATTTGCTTTTTAGATGCTGAGTTCTAAGGCTACTAGTTCATTCTATTAGTTTTAAAGATGCAATTGCTTTTTTTCCCCCCAAAACTATCTCTACCTATAGTAATAGGAATGAATTTTTATCTGAAACACATATAGCATATTGTAAAATTTTGGGGAAATTTTCATACAGATTGGGGGAAATGTTGGTGTTAAAAACATTTTCTGCACCCCTGGTTTGGTTATTTATATATTAGTTGCTACTTTTGAGAATTATTTTAAAATTTTTATTTAATTTTTTTATGCATGAATATATTTTGGCGCTAGTAAGCTGTACCATCACAATTTTTGGATCCAAAAAAATCTCTTTAAAAAGATTTTTTTTTTAATCTTAAACACTGGGAAAAAAAATTTTAAGTATTGAAAATTTTCCAACTACTATATAAAAAGCCTTATTTCCTTCAGCTTGTTCAACCTCAGTTTGATTTCCTCATTGAAAAAGATTAGCAAATTCTGGGTACCAGCAGAACTAGAAAGTCAAAACTTAAATTACTGAAAACTAATTCAATTTTTCATTTTCTAAAATAATTTTGCCGTTTCTTCAAATGCTTTAATTGTGATTAAATTCTGTTTTGGCAAACTACTACCTGTATAGTATTTGTTAAAAATTACTTCAATTCTTGATATATTTTCATTGATTCAATTAAAATTATCTCGTTTTGTTTGCTGAATGTATGCTTATGCTTTATTCGTTATTTTTTTAGACTGTTGCCCTGTGGGATTTGCGAAATTTGAAACTTAAGCTTCATTCCTTTGAATCTCACAAAGATGAAATATTCCAAGTCCAATGGTCACCACATAATGAAACTATATTGGCATCTAGTGGAACAGATAGGAGACTTCACGTATGGGATTTGAGTAAAATAGGCGAAGAACAATCACCTGAAGATGCAGAAGATGGACCTCCCGAGTTACTGGTAATTAGACAACATTATATTTTGTGTTTCAAAGTTGTAACTTTTCTTTTTCTCTTTATTACTTTCTTCTATATATAATATATAGAAGAAAGTATTGGATTCGTGCAAATTTTCGAATTTCGAATTTTGACGGATTCGAACGTTTTGAGGTGTGCTGAGTCCATTTCGACTATTTTTGGAAAATGTCTGTCTGTCTGTGTGTGTGTGTATGTGTGTCACGTCTGTGTGTGACCAGTTTTTTGTGGCCGCTCTACAGCAAAAACTACCGCATGAAATCGAACGAAACTTGGTACACATATGTGCCCCTATGTGAGCTTGTGCCCATTGGTTTTAGGCGCGAATTCCTCCAAGGGGGGTGGAGCAATGGGACGTTTTTTGAGTTACGCGTGATTGCTATTCCTCAGGAAGTAACTGGCGGAATCAAACAAAATTTGGTCCATATGTTGTAATTAACAGGAACAGGTGCTGATTCAATTTTGGTGTCTAACTCAAACGGGGGTTGAGCTATAGAACGTTTTTTGTCGTCAATTGTGACTGCTGTATCTCAAGAAATAATGAACAGAATGAAAGAAAAATTTATCGGCAAGTAGCCCTTAGTGGGTATAAGAGCTGATTTCATTTTGGTGTCAACAGCTAAAAAGGGGGGGTAGCGCAATCGCCCGTTCTTTTTTTCCATTGTGAGTGCCCTATCTCAAGAAGTAATGCTACGTTCTGGTTGAATTTTGGAATATATGTGAATCCATATGTAAACAGGCTTTGGTTCAATTTTGGCGCCAATCGTGCCGAGAGGTGCTGATTTATTTTTATTATCATTATTTTTTAGCGAATAAAAATAGCTTTATTAATGCAACAATAAGAAAGATAAATCGTAATAGATAATCGTCTGCTTATTTCTCGTGATTTTAATTGTATGGAAATGATCGGAAATATTATCTCAATGATTTAAAATTTTTAACTGTTGCCATCTTATGTTTGCTAACAAATAAAATATTTGTAATTAATTCAAGCAAGGCTTTTAAAATAACTTTCAATTTTCGCTCTTTGCTTTGCTTTTGCAATAATTCAGACATTGGGATGGTCGTCAACTTTTTGCATGTGTAATTTCGTTTTTGTTGGGAATATTGCTTCCTCGTCAAGCATGGGGAGGGATCAGAAAAAAAAAGAAAAATATAGAAGAAAGTTTCGTGATGGCCACAACATACTAGTTTTTCTTGTAAACAACCTTATTCTCAAGTTTTATATGCAGTAAATATATACAAAAGATCTTATATTTTTGAGACATAGGATTGAACTGTTGAAAGTTAATTGGAGAAGGTTTTAAAAAAGAAAGAAAAAAACTCAAAATGAAAGAAGCTAGGTTTTTAATGCAAAAGACTATTAATTCTGCCTTGCTTGTTTTTTATTCTGATTAATAAAAAGTATTATAAATATTTTTTGAATGTAAATTTATACATGCTTTTTGCTCAAATATGTGATCGATTTATAAAAGCAATTTTTGAGGAAATTGTGTAATTTTCTGTGCCTTCAATTCAAATTCGGAATTAAAAGTGGCATGGATGTAACTATTAATTAGATTGAACAATATAAATGGAATTCAGGGATCGAAAAAATAATGGAAGATAATGTTAATATGTTAGTTTCTTAATCAAGTTACTTAGATAGTAAGGTGGTAAAGGTCATGAAAAACTTGTGAAATTTTTTAATGCATTCTCAACTTTAAAAAATGTAGAGATTCATGAATTTGATTAAGAATTCCTGCAAAAATTAGGTCTTCATAAGGCCAGGAGTTCATCTTTGGCCTTGACTAATAGATGGTCAGTGATGGATTTACCATATTGCAATTGGAAAGGGGGCCTGCGACCACCCTGAAGGAAATTCAAAAATGTTCAGGATAAATGTTTCACATAGTTCTGCCAAAAACACAAGGACCCTCAAAAGTGCATTGCAATGGCTCCCCAAAATTCAATATTAAATTGGAATTTGAAGATTGTGAGTGTTTAATATGTTTGCTTTTATGTGTCACACTCCTAAGTTTTTTTAAATGATCCCTTGGTGGCAACCATTTCAAGTAGATTGCTGCTGTAAAAAGAAATTCATTGTAAATTTTGAAGGTTTTACAAAGTAACTTGAAGAATCCTGTCCAAAAACGTGAGAGAAATGCAATGCTCATGGTCAATATATAGATAGATAGAATAAAATTAAGTCTACAAAAAGCATCTGTGTGTTTGAACATGCAAAACTCGAACTACCCGACCGATTTCGCAGAACTTTTCAGTTTGCTTCTTTAAGCCCAAAAAAGTTTGCAGACCGGTTTGGAAAATTTTCAAATGGTAGTTCTTTTTTTAAATTCTAAATTAAAACCCCATTTTCACACAAATTCCCAAATATGGGGATGAAAAGTTACCCGCACATATGGATATGATACATCGTAGGAAAGGGCAGATTTTTCTGCGTTCTTTACAATTTGTTCCACTTCTCTAACTTAATCACGGTGGGAGTTTCTACCTCAAATTTTTTGATCCTTCGCTGGATTTCAGGCACTACTTTCTTCATAAAAATCATCAATAAAAAGTCAAAAAATTGTCCTAGTTTTCTTTTTGACACCATTGGAACAAACTACTTTTTTTTTTTACCCCCAGTTCTAACTCTACCTGTAGTCAAAGGTCCAAGCTTCTAATCTCTTCTCTATTCAAGTTATTAAAGTTCATTTTGTGTTATCATGGTTATGTGTTTTAGCTTCTTCAATTGTTTCTTTCTCATTTGAATTTCTTAAGTGTTTCATTTTATAGCCATCCACAGCTGTGATATGTTGAATGGGGAAAATAATGCCTTATAATTTAGGGCAACCCTGTGTGTAAAGGCATATTTTTGAAAAAAAAAAAAGTTTAAGTGATTATAGTGAAATGCTTGGAGCTTAGATAAAAATTTTTGTACACATTTTGATTTGCTAGAGGGAATCTTTTTATTTAGGAATGGGAAGGAAAATTTACATTTGCTCAAAAAGCTTCTTTTTAAACTTCATAGCATGAGCACAGCTAGTATATAAATATATTGACTATACCATTGATACCATTTGTTGTGTGACAGTATTCGGGAATAAACTTACAGTCAAGCATCTTTTTTTTTTAATGTAAATTTTGATTGTATTAATACAGCTTTTCTTGGATTCCTGAGATTTTGCAGATTACAAATATGATTGGGTCAAAATTTAGTGATTTTGTTGATATAAAAATAAATTTATTATAGTTGGTAATCATTGCATAATTTAGATGGCTCCAGGCCTGATGTATCCTGGTTTAAGGCTCATATTTTGTAAGAGCTTATTGTGAGCAATGATTTGTCGACTCTGACTTAATCGGTCAAATCTTAAAAACTCATAATTCTTAACTTTCCTTTCTTATGTCTCATTAAAAATAGTTCATTCATGGCGGCCATACAGCCAAGATTTCAGACTTTTCTTGGAACCCTAATGAGCCATGGGTAATTTGCTCTGTATCTGAAGATAATATCATGCAAGTTTGGCAGATGGTAAGTACATGCTATTACAGAAAATTATTAATTCATATCAAAGTAATTGTCATGCTTTTTGTCTTCCTCCTGTAAAACTTATTTATATCAATGAGTAATTTTGTAAGTCCCAGTATGCTTGTTATATCCAAATGTGCTAGTTGTGTATTTATGTTGAACCAGAAACGAAAAAGCCAATTGGTTACGACTAATAAAACATTTCAAATAATCTTTCAAAGTAAATTTTCATTTTCAATATTAAGAAAAAGTGTTATCGTTTGTTTCATGCCTCCAACGACATTAAAATTAAGGTTTGAAAATGCCTCACTTTTAACAATAGTATTCTGTTACTGTAAATACTAATTGATTTAAGAATTTTGTTTCAAAACTCTTATTCCATCCCTTTTCATATGAAAATGACAATTTCAGAATAATTTCTGAAGTGGGAATAATTCTATTCATTTTCAGCCAAACTTTTTTTAGTATTTTTTTAGTTGTGTAGAAAAGTGTATATGAGTTACGAAAACATGATTGGTGGCTTGGTTAGAATTTATATTGCAAGTTAAATTTTATAATACTGTACTAAAATATTTGAAATTCATTCCTTTGCCCATTTGTTTCTCCCAATTTCTTATCACATGATCTGCCTTTCAAACCTTTTAAAAATAAAATTTCTCAAGTTCGGGAAAAAAAAAATGTTCTTTATTCCTTATTGTCTTCCAACCAGGGAAGTATTCCTAACTTCCCTGGTTGTCTTTAGTTGAAAGAATTCTTGTGCAATTTTTTTTTTTTTTGAATGTCTTGTTTTGACTCTGATCAATTTTTATTTGTTTATAAGTATTGATCTGGATGTCATACTTATAATTAAATGGATGTTTACAGGGGTCTGGCCAGAGGATATTTGGGTTCGTTAACGGACCCTTCACAAAAATCCGATCAACCAAAACGAACCTTTCACAAAATTCCGATCAAACAAAACGGACCTTTCACAAAATCCCGATCAAACAAAACGGACCTTTCACAAAATCCCGATCAAACAAAACGGACTCTTCACAAAATTCTGATAAACAAGATTGGATCTGTCACAAATTGTTTATTGAAAGAGCAAATCTGAAAGCAAAATAACGCATATTTCTGTGTATAAACCGATAATTTTTTGAACCTTTTTTAAAGTCCAATTAGAGGAATTAGCTAATACAAAATCGGCTAATTTTGAAAAAAAAAATCGGCACTCTTGCGAATTGCTACTGCCAAATAAATATAATGGTTGTTTGTTTTATCACAGCTAATTAGCGGCGGTGTTGTAAACTTCTCTGAAAAGGCATTGGTAAGCACTTTTCTCCGCTCATGATTTAATAAACAATAATATATATCTGAGAAATGAACTTAGAACTGCAAAGGAATAGTAAGGATGAGGAAAAAATATGATCGCTTCAGATAGGGTTACCAACTTCAAAATTATCACCACTTAGGGTCTGGCGTTGAACCTTTATAATGACTTGATTGTCAATATTTGTGTTTTTACGGTGCAATGTTTAATTGTTATTTTGGGAGATAATTATATGGGTTTTGATTTTTGAATGCTAACAAGGATGATTAACTTTAAATAAACTCTTTTAATTACTGTTTTTTTTTTCTTTAGATGTCTACATTTTGAAAAATGAAATCTTTTAACATCCGATATGAGAATCATATTTTGTTCTTTTTTCAAGCTAACTTCGCTTTATAGCATTCAAATAAATGAAAAGTCTCTTTATTTCTGTTAGAACTCTCATTTCAAGTTTTTAAAGCAAAATTCCATTTTCTGTTATGAGTCAAAAATTAAAATGCTGAATAGATGGTTTATTTTATTTTATTTTTTGGGTCAACTGTGTCCACAGATATTAATGATTATAGGACTCTAAAATGCAATTTTAAAATAATTTTAACAAAAACATTTCTTTTACAAGCCATTTTTATACTTTTGATGCCTTCACTTTGAGAATTATTACGCTTTGTTAAGAGGTAAACAATTGAAATATCTTTTTATTTTTGTTAAATAATATATTTATAAGTTTTAAACGAAATTCTTTGCTTTTTAAGAATGTCTTGGGTCAAAAAGTTGAATGCTGGACTCTATTCTGAATTTTATTTTATTTATTCATATTTTTGTTACAATTATTTTAAGTACTGTACAGAAATGTATCTAGTATAATTTAACATAATGAATGTAGAATGGTAGATAAATATTGATACTTGAAGCAGCGATGCCCCCCCCCCCCCCCCGCCAAATATCAGAAAAAAAAATCCAGGATGATTTTATCGACGTAGAAGAAAACACTCAACTTTAAGTTTAATTGATGCCGTCTGTGCCATCTCTAAATTCTAAAATTGTTTTTTTTTTGCGAAATTTTTTGATTTTTCACAAAAAACGGACCCTGTGAAAAATCCTGGACAGGCACCTGGTTTATAAGTATGACATGTAATGATGTTTCTAATGCATCATCAAATTTTAGCATATTAGGATGCTTAATTTTGTCATGATTTGAAGCAACCATTAGCATGTTGATAATTCTTGAGGTGCTTAATTCTAATTTGTTCTCTATGCTAGTAGAGAACTTTCTTTTAGTACTGTTTGTAATTTTAGCTTTATTTAAACTTTTTAATTAAATATTTATTTAAACAAAACTTTATTGACCAAAACGTTTTCAAAAATGAAATGAAAAAAGCATACTGAAATTCAGGCTTTCAAGACTTGCTCTACACGTATTATAACAAATCATATATTAAGTTTTAAAAAAATATTGTTAAATTGATGAGTAGTTGAATCGTTACTTCATGTGGTAGTTCTCTCATATTCTGGATTATACACTACACTTGGATTTGAGCAGTTTTCATGGTAACCCATGAAGCTCTTTTAAAGTAGATTCTTTCCATTCCCTTATAAATGAATCATTTGGAGCTCTGAATCTTTGGACTCATGATATAATCCCTCGAGTGACAGTACTTTTTATGAGCACCCTGTCCTCAAAATGTTAAGGATGAATGTTTTTCATTATAAAACTTGAACCTTTTAAAATGTGACTTTTATAGAATTTTTTAAATGTTCCAGTGTTGATTCTGAAGTAAAATGTTTTTTTTTTGTAGGCTGAAAATATCTATAATGATGAAGAGCCAGAAGCCTTGGCTACAGACTTAGAACCCAGTGCAACTTAATTGCTCTTTCATTTGTTTTAATATTGAACACTATTTTTAAATGAATTTTAAAAGAGCATATATTATATTCATCTGTGAAGTTCTTAAAGGACACTTGCTCTTTCATTTTACTTTATTAATGTTAATAATTGCTGAAAGCTATTTGTCCTTTTGTAATAAAATGTAAATGTTTTATAATAAAGTTTCTCAATCATTTATAACTATGTTTTTGTTAAAAACTTTCCCTTTTGAAAAAAAAAGTTTAGCATTTCTAGACTTGCCGCTAAATTAAACATTGGGTTTAAATGTTTTTCCCTTTTCTAATGGGGTTGCATTAGAGAGTAGGGCAGAAGCTGTTCAGTAGCCATCTCGAAGTGCTTCTCTTCATTTATGCTTTGCATTCTGAACACTATACATTAAATTAAAAACTGCAAAAAGAGAAAAAGTACAGGACAAACATGCACTTCAATCATTTTATTGTTTTAAGTGATATTATAAATATATGACAAGTATGAATCAATATAATGCCCCATTGAATACTGATGATTCTTAATACTTTTGCAATACAAAAATGAGTTATTCATAAACATTTACATATGTATTAATATTTTCAAATGTTAATCATTGAAATTTTAAAAATAGTTATGACAGAAAACTGTTCAAAAATTAGAGTACCACATGAAACAAAATTTCTAGAGAAAATCTCAAATCAAATAAGTCCCACCACTCTTTTTCTTAATGCATTTGTCTGAGAAATGACTCTTTCACTTACAAAGGGTTTCACTGGCGCTGTAAAAGGTATGTTAGTTTTTTCTGGTAAGCAAAGTTAGCAAGGCAACGGTAGGGACTTTTCACTTATTAAATCAGTGAAAGTAATCCATACTTAATGCATTCCTGAATTGTGCGTACCTCATTTGGAATGTTAATGTAGGGCAATTTTTTCAAAAAATTTGTGGAATGAGAAAGTGCTTTATGCATTATTAAAATTTTTGATTTTTTAAAAATATTCAACGAAACTATTTGGTTTTATAACTCATGGATGTAAAAGGAAATTACATTCAGTGAGCATTTTTTCAGTAAAAGTGCTTTCTGATTTTTTTCACGATTTGTTTTTAATAGTACAGAAATAGCTACCTTGGGAGCAGCCAAGTTAAAATTTAATGTGCATCATTCAGAATGTATCAGTCAAAATTAAAGAAATAGAAGACAAAATAAGGGTTTCTATGTATGTAAATTTACATTGATGCAAATTTCGAAATTATCTGTTTGCAGTTAGAGCAGTAAGTCAAGACACTGGTAATAACTAAAGATATAACTTACATATTTTAAACATGAATTTATGAACAAAGAGTTTTTACACTGGTTGACAGAACTGCTGAGAGGGGAGAGCAGCAGGGGCAACATTCCCAGGTCCAGCAACATGGGAAAAAACTGACAAGAGAACTTGGTTTATGAGAGGGTTGCATATCGGTATTTTAGCCCTGGTCTACTCTCTGCAATTCTGTTGGTTAATAATGGTCTTGAAAGAGGGAGAAAAAATAATTTTAAATGTTTCATTTTCCAGACCAGTCCAGTTGATTTAACAACCTCTTTAAAGCTACTGGTAAGCTCAGAATTTTATTTTTATCTGACAAAATTTTGTTCTGCTGCCTTATTAACCAGAGATTTCTCAGCCTTGCTCTAAAAAGGTAGATTAAAATCTTGGTTATTCTAACAATCATGATATGACATACAAGGAAAGGGGACAGATGAATAGGCTTGAAGAAGAAACATTAGTTACATAATATCATTCTTCAAAACTTGGAGCATTTTAGTCGCTTAGAAACTATTGTCCCTAGTTTTTAAATATAACAGAGTCCCAATAATCCAAGGTTCGGCAATCTGAAAGCCAGCTAATTAGAGTCAAGTAGATGTTTTGATAATTCAAGTTTTTTTTTTTTTTTGGTGTACTAAGTTTGTTTCTGATTCAAAGCCATGAAAGTCAGAGAATAAAATTAAGACACATTAAAAGTTGGACGAAGAAACAATACGCACATTAGATGCTAATACAAAACTGACCTAACAAACGAATGGCTATATATGTTATCTTACTATACTAGACAGCAGTAAGAACACTAATTGCAGTTTGTCCATCTACCATTATCAAAGAACTTAGATGCTCTTTTTCTCGCAAAACAATTTGAGAGACGTTTTCTTACTTTGGATGGCAAAATACTACGAATTTGTTCGCTTAATTCAAAGACTCTGGTTCCAACTGTTTCAAATTATTGAAGTTGCATTATATTTATTTCAAAAGTTTATTGACTAAGGCTTGCCTTGTCTAGTGGTCAGATAACTCTAACTGTGGATGGGATGGTTCTGGGTTCAAATCCCGGCTTGGACATGGATGTACTTTCTCCTGTCCTTGACCTTTTTTTGTATGAATGATCGCCTACCCTATAAATGAGTAGTGTGAAAAAGTCGTCGGTTGGAAAAGGGAAGCAGGGTACCCCCCAGAAAGTTTTGCACTGTTTTACAAAGCAATTTTAGTTGTCTCTTTTATTAAATGTTAAACTGTCTGTATATAGATGAAAAGATTGTGCTTGCATATAGTGTTGTACTTTGTCTCTCTCTCATTGATTTTGAGCATCGTAACAGTATTTTATGTTGAATAATGCCGCTTTTTAAATCGGAACAGTGTAAATTCGATTCTTTATGCGGGGTAACGGTGACACACAATCACGGAATGGTTTAAAACTGTGAGGGGTGTTTGCAAGTGCCTTGAATAATTGTGTATGCTTATCAAAAAGTTATATATACCTTTTTTCACTGCATGAAATAATGGCTTAAACAAGGGGTCTTAGAACGCATCTCTCGCATAAGTAAGACTCCACTGTTCATATATTTTTTGGTTAATATTTACAATAGATATTGCTCTTTTTAAAAATATATTTAACTGTAATATATATTAGTCTAGAATTAAATTGTATATAAATATATTTATTCATAGCATAAGGCAGTGGCATTCAAACTATGGGTTAGCTATCTAAAATAGAGTTGTGGATTTACTTCAGGATTAAATATAACTTTGGGGTTGAAATGTTGATTTTAAAAAAAAGTTTCAGTTTTTTTTTTTAAGTGACATTTCTACAGATACCAATATAATTTTAGAAAAATTACTTCAAGGAGATAGACAATAAATTAATACAGATGCTGAAAAGGTAGAATTAAAGGAGAAAATGGGAGAATTCATATTGGAAAAATTAATTACCAGAGACATAATCATATATTTAAATCCTTTTCTTCTTTTGGCGAGTTCAATTTTAAGCCCAGCAGTATTTATGCATCTTTGATTGGTTGTGTTTTCTGGTAAAACAAATATACATGCACATGGGGTTACGAAGTGAAAACAATTGGCATAAAGCATTGACTAAATTACATTTCTTTTGATAACTATTAACACATCAAGAATATTGAAATAGAATTGACAATAAACATAATTTAGAGTATTATAACAGAAATAATAGATTATTATAATAGAATTAACAATATATTCCTTCCCAGAGTGATTGATGTATCTCATAGCTTAACAATTAATAGATTCATTTGAACTTGAATAAAGAAATAAAATATTCAGAATTTATAATCAACTTGTGGATGATATTTCATTGTGAAATGAAATTATGATAATAATAATAAATTGCAGTTAGAGTTTCTCAATCAATATTGCTGAAGCTCCTCCACCTCCATTGCAAGCTGTAGCAATACCTTTTTCATGTGGTTTGAGATTATTTATCAACCGGCCTATAATACGTGCACCAGACATCCTAAAAATGGAAAAATAAAAGTAAGATTGTATTAGGGAAACGAAGCACATTTATGACATGGAAAAAAAAACATGGTTCAAAAAAACATATTTATTAGCCTTTACTACAGCAACTTCTCTTTTCACATGCAATATGAAAAGGTCTGAACAGAAATCCAAAGCGAAATCATACAAAAACCTTTAGCTATATTCTCACTTGAAGACCCTTTATTACAACAATGAGGCAAAGGTCATTCCTGATATTTTTTTGTTGAATATTTTCAAATGAGTTTTACAAGTTGAGGGTACTATTTACATTTGTGACAATGCAAGTATATAAAGAGTGAAGAATTAACTTCAATTGTCTGACCAAAGTCCACGAACATCAAATCTGCACAGGATTTTTTATATAAACAATGAAGCAAAGTCAAGACTCTTAAGAGTTGAGTACAAATACTTCAAGACAATAACATATTGAATCTTAAATATCTGTGTGAACTGTATTAATTTAAATTTTTGAGAATATATTTTTAGGTACTCTACACTAGTGTAATGATAAAAAAAAGTGTACATTTTTACTTCCTTGTACAAAGTACAGAAATCGATAAGTTCATAACTTCATTTTTTCCCCCATTCTACTTTAAATTTTCATTTTACTCACCTATGAATGAACATTGAGTAGTTTTTTCCGATTGTAGACTGAAAATATCCATTTTTGACCAGCCTTGAGTTATCATCAGTTTTTCATGACGTCTATGCATATATGTATTTTGCGGAACTCATAAATGTAATGCATTAGAGCAGTGGTGCCTAACCTTTTTTATCCGAGTACCGCACCTCATATTGAAATGTTTCGTGCGGGCCAGAATACATATAAAATTTTAAAATTGTTCTTCCTTGCTAGCCGTTATCTCCCCCTTTTCATTGAAATGTCCCGATAATTTTAAGCTCGCAAATTTGCATTGTTAAGCACTACAGTCCATCATTGATTATGATATTGATGATTTACACATGAGGAATTCACCATTTTCTCGTGGCACCCTAGTCTTTATCTAATATATTACACATATAAATTTTATGAGTACTTTGCAGCACTCTTCGCCTCTCTCTGTGGCACCCACTTTGGGCACCCCTGTTTTATACAATAAAGCTTTATCATGAGCCTTGAAGCAGCTGTGTCGTAAAATTTTACTCTTGGGTGTATCACTTAGTGAAGGAATTTTACGGGGTTTAATTATAGTGTTATATATATATATATAGCAATATATTCTAGAAAAATTTTACATCAAGATGCTTGCACAGTTTAAAACATCTCGCAAAATTAAATCGGTATTCAGATTAAAATAATAGTGAAGAACAATTTACATCTTACCCCAATGGATGACCTAAACTAACGGCACCACCATGAATGTTCACTTTCTCAGGGTCAAGTCCAAGCATTTTTATGTTAGCCAGAGTAACCACACTAAATGCTTCATTGACTTCAAACAAAGCTATGTCACTTTTCTTCAAATTTGCTTTTTCTAAAACCTTGGGATAAGAAAAAAGGTAAAAAATTAGCTGGGCTAGACCAGAAAATGACCCTAACGTCATATGAAAGACATACTTCTATTTTAAAAGCTGCTGGGCAGAACAATATTTTAAAAATAATCAGTTAAAATGGGGGGCAGAGTGGTTTTAGTAGACTATCATAACTGAATAGGTTCTTTCCTTATTCCACCTATGACCTTTAATACTGAATTTCAGACAATTGAGTCCCAAATCGAGAAAAAACTCCTGTTGGAGGGAAAGGGTATTCATAGGCTAATTGATTTTTCATGTTAATTTTCAGGGAAAACAATTATCAAACAACATGTATCTTAAAGCTCACTTTTTTTTTGCACTGAAAAAGCAGTTGCTGGTCATCTAAAAACACAATACTTAATATATTCTGAACACTGTGAATCATGATATTGTTCATCATTAATGAACAATATCATGATTCACAGTGTTCATCACTTCTACCCCTGCAATAACATTCAGTTTCCACAAAAAAATAAACATTTATCTGTTACAATATCTTAAAAAGAAATAACACAAAACATACCTTTGGAATTGCATAGGAAGGTGCAATAGGAAAGTCTTGGGGATCAGTTGCAGCATCAGCAAATGCTAGAAACATAAAGTTACTCAACAGAGTCTCACAAAATCAACACACATAAAAAGCTTATGCAGAAAAGGATTTTTCGCACAAGAATGTTTGAAGTATTTTGCTTTCTAAAAGAGTAAATTAGTGATATTAGCAAACAAAATTAAACTAATCAAATTACAATTATGACAAATTATTTTTTATGATTTAATAGCATTACCATTTGATTAAGTTAGGAGAGTCACAAAAAATCTGTCATTTAAAAGTTTTATGGCTTGAATTAAATTTCAGAAGTATAATCAATTTACCTATAACTTTGGCCAAAGGTTTAATATTTAACTTTTCAGCCATTGCTTTTGATGTTAATACACAGGCAGCAGCCCCATCACTTATGGAACTTGCATTTGCAGGAGTAACAACACCTGAGAAATAATTGTATACTTTTAATATTTCAACATACAAATTACAAATTTTAGTTGTTAATAATAATAAATAGAAGCAAATACAATTTTATAAATATTAAACTTTTTATCTACCTTCTTTTTCAAAAACAGGTTTCAGGGTAGGTAATTTTTCAAAGTTAACACGGCTGTATTCTTCATCAGTACTAACAACAATATCTGGTTTCCCTTTTTTACCGGGAATAGTTACTGGTGCTATCTCTTTTGATAAAATGCCAGCCTGAATACAAAAAAGGTACAAAAGTAAATTAATAACTCATTAATTCAAGTAACAAAACCATGATATTGTGTAAAAGCTCTTAAATTTAAAACACAGAAAAAGTTTTTTTTTTTTAAATCCATATTATTTTTTTCAATACATGAAGAAAATGATCACAAGCTGTAATTCTCTGCCTTCATTTTCATTATCAAGCAAAATAATTTCTGGGATATAAATAGATATGATTTATAAAACCGATACACACTCACATTAAGGATTTTTTTTCTGTATAGGATATTTGCTTAATAGCACATTTATTTACATTATAATTTCACATTTTGTTTAAAAAAAAAAAAAGAATATAAATCTGCACATATTGATATGCACAAAATTTCTATTATTCTTATTATACTTACTGATTTTTTTAAAAGGCTTTTTAAAAGGACTGTAACAAGCATACAATTAAAACTGGCTTATGATGCAGTGATCAACATTTACTTACTTTCAGTTTAATTGAAATGCATATTGTAGATCATCTAATAAAACTATGTGTACACAATTAAGGAGGAGTGCACTTTACAAAATAATACACTAGACCTCAAATAGCAGTTCTGAAATGCAAATTAACTAATCTTTGAATTTTATCATTCAAATTGATACTACATAACTTAAAATACCCAACTAATACTTTATGTAATACACATAACTAAATCAACTCAAAAGCAGTAAAAACAAGAATGGGGGGAGAGGACAATGAACTTGTGATAAAATTTTAGATGATCAGAAAAGTAATGAGAGTTCAAATTTATGATTACTTCAGCAGCTGCAATGGACCTTTTATAACTTGTAATGGCACAGTTATCAACATCTTCCCTTGAAAAGGCAAATTTCTTAGCAACTGCTTCAGCACAATTTCCCTATTGAAAGAAAAATAAACAATTCAGTCTTAAGTATGCAGGATAAATATTATGAGCACCATATAATGTAAATAGTTATCAAACTAAAGAGATTAGAAAAATCGAATCTTGCACCAGGAAAAAGAAATACACATTGTAAACAGTGTCAGCAAAATATTTACCATATGGTCATTTCCAAATGAATCAGTCAGTCCATCAAAAACAATGGCATCCTAAAAAATATTATTTTTCATAAACTTCCATGGTGTTTATAAATAAAGAAAATAAACAATGCAGTTTTCTTTGAAGTTCCTACACCAAATTTAAATTTTAAAAAAGCACACAAATAAAAATGGAGAATGTATAAAACATACAATAAAAAGTTTAATGCTGAGAAATTCTTTGTGCAATTTATTGCTCTGAGGGAAAGATAATTAATAAAAGTTAAGAGTGTTGCTTTAGGCTGAAAAATTACTTTAGGCTATCTGTTTGTATGTATTCACTGAGACGGCGCTGCCACATCCCTTGCGATCCCTCGCGACTGAACTTTGACCCTTCTGGGTCAGTTGGTTTTCTCCTCTGTGACGAGGAAGGTTTAGTTCTTGGCCGTAGAGACGGGATATGTATGGTACCCAAATGAATAAATAATATCCACATGTATCTAAGCTTAATTAAATAAATTAAAGACTTATGCTCTCCCAACTTCATTGCTTAGTGAAATTTTTTCAGTCTTTGATGACCTTAAAAGAAGGACAGAGGTAAGGGGATTGGGTGATCTCCCTTGAAAAATTTCCGTAACATAAGTTTTTGAAATGCAGCTTTGGTTAATATTTGAAGGTGATGGGAGTAGAGGGTACAGGGTAACTACTAAGTAATTTTAAATCATTAACTTGCAAACAGGGTATAATAATTTTTTGATCAACAATTTCGAGAAGCAGAATTTAAAAAACCCGATCACTGTCCTTATGAGCTTGACGACATTAAATATAATTATCAATAATCAGTAGGTTGTTGTTTGCTTGATACCCCTTCTATAGCTAATAGCAAGACTTTATCACAAGACTAAACCGCAAATCCCCCACAAGCATAATGGTGCACCCTCCTCAAATATTATGAATACAAAGCATCCCCTAGAACAAGAACCTCCCCCAAATGAGATCAAAACCCCACTCAAATCCCCCCCCCCATGAATTTCAATGGAAGTTTGCATCTTGGACCCCCTTTCTCCTCATGCTTTAGATGAAAACATAAAAATCATAATTGTTGGGCAACTCATTGAATTTACATTAAATGGAAGCGTCATACTGATTTGTTTGCTTTGCAAAACTTCAATTATACAGAACAAACACAACTTAATATTTCAACAACACAAATTCCAGTATATTTTTGAATATTTTAATTTAAAAGTCTCTGTAAGTAAAAAAAGTGTTTCAACAGATATGACATTGCAACGAGTAAAGTTCAAGCTTACTTTCAGATTGACACCACCGTATGGAGTTTCTCCTCGAGGTAAGTAGTAAGGTGCATTTGACATGCTTTCCATTCCACCAGCCACCACAACATCCTGTTCCAGAAAAAAGAAAATACAAAATAAACATTAACTTTCTTTGTTACTGTAATAAATAAATAAATGTCTTTGTGCGAAAAATGAAAGGAAAAACGGCATAAATGCAGAAGTTTGCAGACATGTGTTTTGGGTTTAAGAGTGTTAACATGTGTTTGGGTTAACTCCCCCTTCCCCTATCCCTCTTTTATGTTAGCTCGCTCATTAGAAAACATCTGACAAAAACAATGAGGTAGAGTAATAAATAGTTTAGATTGTACAGGGCGATCCCAATCACTGATCTTGGGCCAAACTGCTCCAAAAGACCTCCAAATGGACTTTTCTGCGCCAAAACCGGACAAACTTGCACCAAAAAAGCAATTTTGCATTCAATGTTGCAGTTCCTTCGGTATACTTCGCCGTTTTTGAACAATATCATCAAGTTTATACATTTGGAGCTTGTTTTTACGATTTTTTGACTTGGTCCCGATTTTTTTGTGCATTTCAAAATCCGATTGCATTTGCTTTTGAAAAACTCGATCGTTTTAATTTTCTATGTGATTATGCTCCTTTGACTTAAAAATTTTGTTCTGATCATTATTTTCAGCTTTCTTATCTTTTGTTTTCAGAATATGAGGACTTGTAAGTACATCTTCTTGTCACGCCCACTCGAAAATATCAATCCAGTTGCATCCAAATTGATTTAAGCAAAAGCCATCTGTAAAAATCAATATTATTCATCAATTTTTAATTTTGCGTTTCTTTCTGTTTTAGGACAGAAAATTGATTTTTAATTTTGATTGGTGACACTTGATAGCAAAAATTGGGAATTCTAATGCTCTGGTAATGAATATGCAAACATTTCAAGTTACTCAGATTCAGGCACTTTCTCCATATTCTTAGTCTGTCTCAAAATTTTTATTTATTTATTTATTTTTTTCTTTACTCAGATTTTTCATATTTTTTTCACGTGTATTTTAAAATTGCTTTTCTTATGATACCATTTCGCAAAATCATTTTTTTCCATCGTAATTTCATTATTAATTTTGTGATTAAATATCAAACAGTTAAAAATAAAAAGTATTAATGTTGCCTTTGCTTGATCTTCAAATTTGTTAATCAAGTAGTTTAGTATATAAACATATATGCCAAAATAATAATAATAATAATAACAGTAATAAGGTCCAAACATAAGTAAATAACTTACACATACCAAAAGAAAGAAACATATTAATTAATATTTCTTTAAACTCACTTGTAACTTGTTGAAGTAAAGTTTTTAAATTTAACCACTTTTCTGCTTTTTCTTCTTTTTTTTTTTAATTTTTTTGAATACATTTTTGAGTTACATGTATATATATATATATATATCCTACTTCGTTTACATGTATATATGAACATAAAAGCAAACAAATTTTAAAAATAGGTATCAAAGCATTGTAATTTAAATGTGTACTAAAGCAGTGATGTTTAAGTCACAGATGTTTCTGTGTGTGAAATATATCAGGGCTCGAAAATTATATTGTCTGACGTGCCCAGGGCATGTAAAAATTCTGATCAGTAATGAATCTTTTACCCTTACATGCCCGGCTGGGCATGCAATTATTATAACTTTTTAATTAAGTATTGGTAATTTTAATGACGACTTATTATGTACTATTTATTTAAACTTTTTTTATGTTTCATATTGAAGTAATTCTTGATTCTGATACAAAACTTTTAAATTAGTTTTTTGTCTGATTAATGCTGTATGACAAATTCAAATATTTTTGTTATAATACAATAAAAAACTGAGCACGTAAAAATTTTATTTGTGTATGTATTTTTTAGACAAACATGCTCAGCGGAGCATGTCAAATTTTAAAGATTTTCCCAGTTCTGAAATATACATAGGAGTCATTCCATTTCAAATCAGGCAGGCAGGTATGAAAAGTGTCATATGACCATCGCCGATTTTTTTGAAAAAAATACAGTAGTTACAACTAAGGGACATATGAAATATCCCAAAAGGATTTTGCAAGAAAATTTTTTTTCTTCAGTTACAGCATATTAAAATTCTGCACAAAATTCGCCATTTTGGAAAAAACCGACAAAACACTCCATTTCAAATGGACATTATTTCAAAAGTATTTAACCTATTTGAATAATTCTTTTTTCTAAAAATAAATAAGGACCCATATAGCCTATAGACATCGTTTTTGAAAGTTTAGTTAGGTCTTTTGATAAAGAAAAAAAATCATTTTTGTCGCGAAAAAAACTGCATTTTTACCAGTTTTATGATTTTTTTTCTCCATGAAAAAAAGTTTTTTTTACTAAACGGAGAAGGCAGTTTAAAGCCCTTATATGATAGTTTCATAACATATTTTATTATGATCCATAGATGCATACAGCCTCGGAAATAAAACTTGAAATTTTGAAAATTTTCAAAAATTAGCGATTTTTGAAGTGATTTTACTCAAAAAACCCATTTTTTAAAAATCTAAAAATTGGCTCACTTGAACCCCATATAATGCTTAACAAGTGGGTAGACACCGCATTCCGTATTTTTTCCCATAAAATGTTTTATGATTTTTTGAAAGTGACCTTATCGCCCATGCATGCATGTAAAATAAAAATGTCTAATAATTTCAGTAACTAAAATTCTGGTTATATTAATGCCTAATAACTACAATAAATGTGCCCTTTATCAGGAACAACTAAAATCTTACTAACTTTTAATAATATATCAGTAACAAACCGCTGTTGATGACCTAATCAATTCGTCTTTTTGTAAGACTCTGTGTGTAGCCTTCAGATAGAAGAGCCTTTGGTGATTATATTAATGACTAATAGCTACGATAATGATGTACTTTATCAGTAACAGTAAAAATCTATTTTTTTTTTTATAAATATTACTTTATTTTGTCTCCAAAGCTATGGATTCACCGTTACTTTCATATGCAGCAACGAATCATATTTTTTCTCTTTCAATTCTCTTTCTCTTCAACTCAATTAGGCGACAGGGGAAACCATCAAAGGGAAGAACAATACAATGCATTTAAAACGATTAATTTTAATTTCGTACTTTGGTTTGACATTGGCGAATGTTGTCACATAATTTTTGGATCCTACCTAGTATGATTACTTTTATACGTAAGAATATGTATAATAAATTCATACCGCAAAACTCACTTGTAGTTTAAGAATTTAAAAAGCCCACTGTTTAATGAGAGAAATAATTAATTGAACATGGTTGTAAGTTGAGGTAACCAAACAGATCTCACCAAAGGTAGCTATTATAGCCAGGGATCCAATTTCTAACAAAAGAAGGTCAGGATCCCTATAGTCTTCAGAACTTATTTTAATGCTTAAGTGGCCTGAATTCGGTCAAAAATACAAAAATTTGAATGAAACAAATAAGGAAGAATGGGATCTCAGCTCCCATAACAATTAGGTTCTGATCAGCAGAAAAATATATTCATATAACGAAGTACAAAAAGACGAATTGACTGGGTCATCAGAAGCGGTTTGATACTGCTACATTATTAAAAGTCAGTAAAATTTTATTTGTTGCTGATAAAGTGCACCATTATTGCAGCTATTAGGCATTAATTTCATCAGATTTTCAGTGACTGAAATTATTAGAAATTTTTATTTTACATGCATGCCATGGGCGATAAGGTCACTTTCAAAAAATCATAAAACATTTTATGGGAAAAAATACGGGATGCGGTGTCTACCCACTTGTTAAGCATTATATGGGGTTCAAATGAGCCAATTTTTAGATTTTTAAAAAATGGGTTTTTTTGAGTAAAATCACTTCAAAAATCGCTAATTTTTGAAATTTTTTAAAATTTTAAATTTTATTTCCGAGGCTGTATGCATCCAAGGATTATAATAAAATATGTTATGAAACTATCATATAAGGGCTTTAGACTGCCATCTCCGTTTAGTAAAAAAAACTTTTTTTTCATGGAGAAAAAAAATCACAAAATCGGTAAAAATGCAGTTTTTTCGCCGCAAAAATGATTTTTTTTTCTTTATCAAAAGACCTAACTAAACTTTCAAAAACGATGTCTATAGGCTATATGGGTCCTTATTTATTTTTAGAAAAAAGAATTATTCAAATAGGTTAAATACTTTTGAAATAGTGTCCATTTCAAATGGAGTGTTTTGCCGGTTTTTTCCAAAATGGCGGATTTTGTGCAGAACTTTAATAGGCTATAACTGAAGAAAAAAATTTTTTCTTGCAAAATCCTTTTGGGATATTTCATATGTCCCTTAGTTGTAACTACTGTAATTTTTTCAAAAAAATCGGTGATGGTCATGTGACAGACCCTGCCTGATCTGAAATGGAATGGCTCGCTTCAAATTGATGCAAAATTTAAATTTTTGTTGCTGCAAGCTACTCCAAATTTGCGATTTTACTGCTCCAGGCTACTCCAAAATTGCAATTTTACTGTTCTATGCTGCTCCAAATTCACTGTTTACTGCTCCAAGCTGCTCCAAACTCACCATTTTCCTGCTCCCAAGATTGCTTTAAAAGCGAGTTTTGGTCGGCACATCCCTGATTATACAAGTGAAAGATTAACCAAACAACCAAAGAGAAAACCATTAAAGAACCAAGTGGAATGCAAACCATGTTTAGAAGCTTTGTCACTAGTATGAAAAGGAAACATGCAAGAACTAAGACTGGCAGAAAGACAAAGCCAATAAAGCTTAAAAGACAATTTCAATAATTGTTTTGAATTATAATACTTAATAACACACACAGGACAGGCTGCAAAAGCCTACAATACCTATTCGGTATTCACAAAAAGTTATGTGTTTGATATTTTTACTTTCCTATTATCCTAGTTTAAAGTTTAAATCTAATTGCAATAAGTTATCTTTGTCATTGTGGAAATTAGAGTCATTCCAAAACGTGTGTCTTTGATGGCAGTTTCAATATTCATGGTGAACATAGAAGAGTCAAGATATCTCTGTTGTCTGATCCAGTTTTTCAAACTACTGAGGAAGCAATATATGCAAACCACTGGCCATGCACATAGAAATCCCTATTTGTTTCTTTTACTTGAAGGAATATTTTGCAGAAAACTTGCATGAGGATAGCAAGATAAATATGAAGTTAAAATATAGTTTCCCCAACAGACAGCAGACCTTTACTACTGTGGAACATAAAAGCTTATACTTTCCCTAAACAAATGCTACGACACTGAGGACACTTTTAGAAAAAAAATGCATTAGGCCCAGCTCCTGGGATAGGCGACCTGGGCTACTGTCTAGGGTGGCAAATTTCATGCTAGCAAAATATAAAAAGACAAAATAGAAATGAAAAACTCAAAATTGTTTCTTAGTTTTTTTCCTTTGTAGCTCAAATTGCAGCAATATGTGAGAGTATGCTAGATGATTTTAAAAGTATATCTATATAATATATTATATTATTAAGACAAGGGGGCGTCACTTGTCAATATTGCCTAGAGCGGCAAAACTACTAGAGCCGATCCTGAACGTACGAATACCAATACATGCTATGCAGTGAAAATTCTGTTGACGAAAAGAACTTTGAGTGCGAGCCACTGCAGCTTTACTTTCGAAGCATGGCACAAATAAATTATACAGTAAAATCCCTCTAATGCAGACACTAACGGGACAAAATAGTTTGTCCGCAGGACGGTGTTTAATAATATTATTTGCATTGGAACTGGGGAATTAAAAATTGTCTGCATAAGAGGGGTGTTTGCCTTTAAGGGGTGTCCATTAGGAGGGGTTTTACTGTATTAGGAACAATATAAAAACATCAGGCTTGGATCTGCGTACCCTCAGTGCAAGGGGCCCTTGTCATTGAAGGGCAGAAATTGCGGTTAAAAAAAAAAAGTAAAAAACTAGCACAAAGAATTTTGACGTCGCAAATATACACAGCTGGGCTCTGGGGAGAGGCGCTACAGATTTTGTTGCAGGGCCCCCAAAATTTATAGATCTTGGCCTGGAAAACATAATGACTTTTAATAATTTGTTTCAAATGATGACGAAACATGTGTCACGGTATATTTAAATGCTATTTATTGCAAAAAATAACAAATATACAAGTTATTGCAATAATTCAGTCCAGATTCTTTTGAATGTATTTATTAGCTAATATAAAATTTATAATAAACTGTCAATCTTTGTTCAAATTTTATACGATATAGAGTTATGCATCAGTTTGTGTACCTTATAAAAATAAACAGGAAAAATGATAAAATAACCTGAAGTCCAAGAATAATGCTCTGTGCTCCAAACAAGACTGCCTTTATACCAGATGCACAGACCTTATTTACAGTAGTACAAGGAGTTGTGATAGCAAGACCTAAAATAAATAATCCTTTATTGTTATGAATACATACATAGACAGAGTGAGAGCTGTTATATTAAATTACATCATTTCAGTTTAGAATAAATCAGTGAATTAAAAATATATATTGCAGAAGCTAAAATTAATACAAGCAATTTAAAATCTGTCAAATATTAGTAGGTAGACAATGACTAAAAAAAAATCATGGATTTGAGTGGTAAACACAAAAATTAAAGCATTTGCAGACATAAAATCATTTGAAAACTTTAAAGGTAAAAATTACCAGCATTAATAGCTGCCTGCCTGGCTGGGCACTGACCAACTCCAGCTTGTAGTACACAGCCCATAAAAACTTCTTGAACAGCATCACTTGGAATTCCTATTGCAACAGAAAATAATTGTTTCAATACTTACATTCATGCAAAGTTTTTGATAATTGAATTTAAATAAGAAAGTAAGAAATGCATAATTCAATGTATGAAAAAAAGAAAAAAAAAGCTGGTATTTTGATAGCTTAGTTTCCATAAAAAGAAAAACTTATTGTACAGGCAAAATAAAATATTTTTTTGCTAAATAAAGCAAACTTAAAAGCATAGTTCACATTTTCTGCTTTACTAAAATAGGTTTTGTTTTCCAATTATTAGAGTTATTATAAATGTACCTCCTGCAAATGAATACCTCCTCTTACATCGGGGATGCCCATCTAGGGAGGCATAGTCGTGACATAGACTGAGTCATTGTAATTTTTAGGGGTGGGGGAGTGTTTTAAGGCGTATTTTTCTCTTCTGGAGGGTTTCGAATTTTGGGGAGGGTGCCCTTGCTCTTGGGGTGGTTACGCACCCCTACTTATACGGTCAATTTTTAATTCTTAAACCCCAGAGTTTTTACTATATTAAAAAATTCTCTCTCACGGACACTCTCATACATGAATGCAAATGCAGTGAAATCGCATTACAGCAAATACTGATACAACAAACTAAATTTTCAGTCCGGATTTAATTTTCATTACACTTCTTGAGCTCCTTCACAGCAAAATTCTCGTTACAACCGGTGCTGTGATGGGGGGAGGGGGATATTTGGGGAGACTTGCTAAAAAAAAAAAACTGGTTTGAAACCAATTTACATTAGCATTATTTTCGCAATACAAACCAAATATTTTGAGGGGCAGCCTTATACTTTTTCTAAATAACAGAAACTTATTCTTCTGAATATGATTTGGAAGAATGTCTGAAGAATATCTTTAAGAATGTACAAATAATTGATACAGATTTTGAAAGCAGTTTACAGATTTAGTTCAAGAACTGTCTTACAATAATATGCTACAAGACGAACTGTAGTATAACAATAGTAAAACAAGTAAATAAATTTAAAAATATGGAAAATTTGAAGGTAGCTTATTTTTTTTAAATACATAATTTAATGAAAAGATTAACCGTTATTTTGAGGGTTTTTTTTACTAAAGCAAACTGTTTTACATTTATCCATCACAAGTTTATGACTGTTCAGTTTGTTTATTTATATTAACTGTTCAACATTGTCCAATGCAATCATTAAATAAAGGTGGTTATAGTTAAGAAAATAAACTTTTTTTAACATTCTTTAACTGCACTCCCCCCCCCCCCCATAATATGTGTAATATTAATTAGTATTTACAACAAAATTATTTTTCTAATTAAAAATACCAAAAAAAAAAAGATTGTTTTGAAAGACTTACAAATGAAAACATATTGCACTGAAACCGAAATTATGGAAGAATTGAAAAGCATAATTATAGATGAGAGGTTGGATATTATTGGAGTTACCGAGACATGGGCTACCGAAAGTGATGATGATTTATTATCTATTGCTGGGTATAATTTGTTTAGACAAGATAGGGTAGGTAAAAGAGGTGGTGGGGTTTTATTTTATGTCAGAGACACTTTAACTTTCAATGAATTGGTAATTAATGATAAACCTAATGAGATTGATATGATTTGGCTGGAGTTGATGAGCAATAAGGGAAATAAACTACGTTTAGGGAACATTTATAAGCCACCCAACTTAAGCCAGGGTCAAGATGAACAGATGTTTAGTATTATTAGTGACATTTCAAGCAAGGGGTCAGTCATTATAATGGGAGATTTTAATTTTCCAGGAATTGATTGGAATAATTTTTACCATAGTAATAGCAGAGAAGAGGAATTTTTGAAAGTAATTGGTGACTGTGTTTTAGATCAAATTGTCACTCAGGGTACTCAACAGGACGTGATTTTGGATTTAGTTTTCTGTGATATGGAAGGTTCTGTTCAGGGGTTATGTGTAGGGGAACACATTGGAGACAGTGACCACAACAGTATTAGGTTTGGGATTAAATTTGATACGCACAAAGTAGAGAATTTTAGGTTTGTGCCCAATTTCAGAAATACTGATTTTGTGGCACTTAGGCAGAGCTTGAAAGCAGTTTTTTCTTCTGGATTGGACAATAGCGATGTGAATCTTCAGTGGGCAGAGTTTAAGGAAAAGCTAGCAAAAACAGTCGGGGATCATGTTTCTTTTAGGAGAAAGGGTGTCAACACTAAAATTTGGCCAATGTGGTTCTCCAGGGAAACTAAAGACGCTCTAAATTACAAGCAAGCTGCTTTTCATAGGTTTAGAGAAACTGGTCACAGTGCAGATAGGCTCCAATATTGTAAGGCAAGGCGTAAATTTAAGTGATTGGTACGGATTCAGAAAAGAGAGTTGGAGCAAAGACTAGCAGATAACATAAACAGGAATCCCAAGAGGTCAAGAGGTTTTTTGCATATGCTAATTTGGGGAAAGTTTGAAATAGTCATATTGGGCCACTGGTTGATTATCACGGAATATCACTATCGTCCTGAATTAAAAAATTCAGGACGATAGTGATATTGCTAATGTTCTTAATAACTTTTTTTCGAGTGTTTTTAACGATAACTGTATCTCAACAGTTGACACCAACAAGACACAAGCTTGAGGACTTTGTATTTTCCAGGGATGACGTTTTACTTCATTTGAAAAAAATTAAAGAGACTAAGGCTCCGGGACCTGATAATATTTATCCAAAAATTTTAGTTGAATGTGCGGAGGAATTAGCAGATGTAATCGTAAATATTTTCAACGCTTCTTATAACTCGGGGACAGTGCCAAAGGACTGGAAGCTGGCTAACATTACACTGCTCTTCAAGAAAGGGTCTAAAGAGAGTGCGGGAAATTATAGACCTGTGAGTCTAACTTCGGTGGTTTGTAAAATTTTTGAAACATTGATAAAAATTAAGATAGTAAATTTTCTAGAGACTAATAATCTATTGACTAGTTTTCAGTACGGTTTCAGGAAAGGCAAAAATCTTGTGCAACTAATTTATTACATTTCTATGACAAAGTTACCATGGCTTTGGACAATAAGAAGCCGGTAGATGTTGTTTACATTGATTTTCAAAAAGCTTTCGATAAGGTACTGCATGTTGCTCTACTTAGCAAATTAGCTGATATAGGAATAGGAGGGAAAACTTTCATTTGGGTAAAAAACTGGCTGACCGGAAGGAAACAAAGGGTAGTTGTAAGGGGAAATTATTCTAATTGGAGTGAGGTTTTAAGCGGGGTTCCTCATGGATCAGTGTTAGGGCCTGTTTTGTTCATTGTTTTTATGAACGATATTCACAAAAATATTTCTGAGAACATGAATTGTTTTGCTGATGATGTCAAAGTTATGGGGACTGTAGATAATGAAGAACAAGCAAAACAGCTGCAAGAGGATCTTGATCATATTACGGAGTGGGCCGATAAATGGGGTATGGCTGTTAATGTTGGGAAATGTCAAGTGATACATTTAGGGCATGGAAATAAGTGTACAAGTTATTATTTGCAAGGTTCAGTCATTAGTCAGGCAGACAAAGTTACTGATCTGGGGGTCTTAATGAGTCAGGATTTAAAGTTTAGCCAACAGTGCAGCATTGCTAGTAACAAGGCCAATAAGATGCTTGGGTTTATCAATAGATCTATTTCAAACAAATCTAAAGAAGTTCTTCTGCCCTTATATAGAAGTTTGGTAAGACCTCATTTGGAGTATGCTGTTCAGTTTTGTTCTCCTTATCTTAAGAAAGACATTAATGTATTGGAAAGGGTTCAAAGCTACAAGGCTAATAAATGGACTTTCTCACTTAGACTATGATTCCAGGCTTAGAAGGTTAAAAATGTACAGTCTTGAGCAAAGAAGAGACCGAGGGGACATGATTCAGTTGTTTAAATTTATTAAAATGAAAGATGTTACGGGGCTGAAGTTTAGCACTGAAAACAGGACAAGGGGTCATTGTTTTAAGGTATTTAAATCTCAGGCTAACATGGATATTAGGAAAATTTTTTATTATAGCAGGGTAGTGGAACCTTGGAACAGTTTACCGGAAGAGATGGTCATGAGCAAGGGAGTAGATAGTTTTAAGAGGGCCATTGATCTTCACTGTGGATTGTAAATTGACTAGGACCAGTCTAGCTGGGCACAGAGCCTGTTGCTGGTTGTCACTTTTGTATTTGTATTTGAAACAATTACTTAAAAGTTCAAATTAGTGTAGTTTATGTGTAATTTCTACTTTAAATTTCTTTATATAGATCATAGTATTGTGTTTAATAAATATATAACCCGATGAAATAATGTTGATTATTTTTATACCAAAAAAAAAAGTACAAAACATTTTGCTTGGATATTTTAAAAATAAACTGATCAGTTTTATTTTATAAACAACTCAAGTTTAAAAGCTAGCATTTGATCTTTAATAATACCTTTCTAACCATTATCGTAAAAATTTTGTGGCAAAACATACCTTTTTCCCTTAAATGTTAGTAAATTCATTAGTATTCTACTTTTGAAACAATGGAATAATAAATAAATAGAAGTGAGATATTTTTGGAAATAATACTAAAAGCTCTCTAAAGGAAATAGAAGATCATACAAATAAGCTTTCTAATAAGAAACTAAAGAAAGAAAAAAACTCTGATACTCTGGTACAAGTTGTTTCGTCATTGGTCTGATAGGTAAATTCATTTTCGTTTTTAAATAAATGAATGAAATAAAATTTTATACCTGCTCGTTTTACTGCTTCCTTAATAGCAATGGAGCCAAGTTGATGTGCAGACAATGGAGATAAAGCACCTCGAAATGATCCCACAGGGGTTCTTGCAGCAGAAACAATTACACATTCCTATTGAATCATGCAATATTGTTCATGCATCAAATTTAGCTTTTCATTAGGTAATGCAATTATAACATTTTATACAAGCTATAAATGTAAGTTCAACATACTGCCTTTGTAAAAATCAAAAAAGTTCTACTTATGCTTAAGATCATTGAGATCATTTGATAATCAATCTCATTATTTAAAGATTTTTTTTTTTTTTAATATATACAAGAGAGAACAACCGTGAGAAGTTAGTTGAATATTCAAAATTATGAAAGCATTGAAAAAGATAATCATTTACAGCCAAAATAGTTTCTTGTATGATTCAAATTCAAACAAATATCGATAATGTAGTTGGAATTTGTTAACTGAAATTTTTTGATGATTTAAATTTGAAAATTCACAGAAAAAGTAAAGCAATATCATTATTTTACCTACATTTAAAATCATTACAGAAACCGGTAATTTCAATTTTGATTTAAAATCAATTAGCAAGAAATAAGTTTATTTAAAACAACTTTTCCGTCATAGCTTGAGAAAGAAATTTAAAAAAAATAAAGTGTTCAGTCTGTTTTCAAAAAAGAGGTTTTAGAATTTCCATGGTTAATAGAAGTTATTAAATTACTTAACCCTCTCCCACGAACATGCTTGTAACTTAAAACAATTTTTGTTTGAGAGCTAAATATCTAATTTAGTTAAAATGAAGCGGGGGGGGGGGGGGGGGGGGGGGGGAAGAAAACAAATGAAAAACACTCACTTTAATTGACATTCTAGCAGCTTGGGGAAAATCTGAAACAGTTTTATTATTATATAGTCACTATAGATGAATAAATATGCAAAAATAATGATCAAATACAGTCGTTAAAAATGCTAATAATCAAAAGGATTTGAATAGGTCTTAATGCTACTTTGAGATATTTTCTATACCATTATCTACAACTGCATATTAAGAATTTTGTATTCTTTTTCTTTCATTTGTAAAATCATTTTCTGTGCATGAAGAAGATGTTTTTAAAATTAAAAAGTATGAGTTTTACAACCACCTTACAAAAATTTTACTTAATTCGACCACTTTTATCTCTTTTATTTTTAGCGTCCTCACGTCCAGAAATTTTTTCAAGTTGTCTCACACATAGTATAAATTTCTCGTAGTTTTTGTAAGTTGGCTTGTTTCTTACCATGAAAAAGTAAAATATTCCATTTTTATGATTTTTTACCGGTCATGATTCCCACTAATTAGGGTGGGTATTTGCTTAGATCTGCCGGTGCAAAATGAATTGATACTTCAAAATTTGAACAAGCACTAAAACAACGTTGTTTTAATCCGTCACTTGAAATGTAAACAAAAGGTTTATGACACTTGACAGAAAAAAGAAAAAAACATAAAACTTTTACTGTTGATTTATCTGCAATCGAAACTAAAATTGAACTTACTTTTACCTTAGGCAGTGCGTACAAAAAATGTAGAGCCACGTTGCTTTAGCGCACGTTTGATAATTGATACATTTTCGTTAGAAAGGTTGTTATCGAAACCAGTCCAGACAAGGTCGTCTGCCAAGACGATTCAAATGTTTGGTCTTCTTCAAAGTCAAGGCCACTGATCCATATATAACTGGGTGGAGTGCTAATTAAGTCTGAAGATCGACATGAAAACTTCACGATGCACACTAATTGGATATAGGGACTCTAATTGAAACATCTATTTATTAAAAGAAGCATGATACACATTTGGAGAAAAATCAACCTTTTGGAGGAAGAACATTTTCACTGAATTTATTCGCTGAAGAAGTTTTATACTAAATTTCGTTGGCCACCATAAGAAACTTAAAAATAAATGCTATTAATAATAAAAAAAAAAATCAGCACACGTCATCCACGTCATCTAGTCATGCCAGCCTAGTCGGAAACCATGGAGTCTATGGGCATTGTTTAAGGGGGCGGGGGGGGGGGGGGGGATCAGGCGGTCATATGCTGCGTCTTTCACTTGAAGCTAAAATATTATTGTGCTACTTGTCACGAGATGGCGCTACTTGTGCTGCCATTTGATTTTGGCTATTTTTTCAAAGCGTCCAAGTTTGAAAGTTTTATTTGTTTTTGACAGGCCGGGCCCGACTATTAGTTTTGGAGATACTGGGCACGAACTTTATTCGGCGTCACCCCCTCTCCATAGCTTATGCTGTATAATGAAGTAATAAAGTATTTTGATATTTGAAATACACCGCCAGCTCAGTCATTTCCAGCCGAGGACTGCAGTTTCGTGCTTATTAGCACTCATCAGCCCGGCATAGGAAAGTGACTGAGCTGGAGATGAAAAACCTCTTTTCCATCTCCAGCCATGGAGAGGTTTTCCATCTCCAGCTCAGTCACTTTCCTATGCCGGGCTGATGAGTGCTAATAAGCACGAAACTGCAGTCCTCGGCTGGAAATGACTGAGCTGGCGGTGTATTTCACGTATTTCTGCTTTAGCCCTGGCTAATGGGCGGTAATTTACTGAATATTTTGATATTTGCTTAACACGCTAGGAAAAATGTGGCAAACTAGTACTATTTATTGTGCACATAGATGCAGGTCTCGCTGCAAAGTATCTGAGCACTTGCGTGTAAAGCTGAATACCTCGCTCCTCCCCTCCCGCGCATAAAATGGATGGCACACCAAAAACGTTAGGAGTCAAAGGAGATATGGGTGCCAGGCGGTTCTAATTGTTTCCACCCGGAAATTTTTCGAAATCGTAGTTCTGAAAATGAATACAATATTTTACAGTGATTCAGAAGAAGGTGAGGTTATCGGGGCTCTTAGGGGTATTTTTTTCCCGGAATTATAAAGCCCTAAAAATACAGTTGAAGAAGAACCTTGTTAAAATAAGGGGGAAAGAAGGTAGGAGGTTCGAGGGCCCTCCCACATGGAAATTTTCCAAAATCAGTCTTAAAAAAACCATGATCGTAATTTGTAAACTAATTTTCTTTCAACGTTTGTGAAGATGGAAAGGGTTCAGGGACGTTTCCTGGTGCAGGGGAGTTTTCCTGAAACTGACGTTCCTATAAATAAATAAATAAATGAATAAATCAAATAAAAAAGAAATTTCAGACGACTCTCGACAATGTTAGAAAAAGAGGGGTTCGGAAGATTTTCTCCGAATTTCTTTTTAAAATTGTAGTCCTTTGAATGGAATTTAGACCATTGTTGACTTTGTGGAAAGGATGGGATTCAAAACTTTCTTCCAAAAATTTTCGAAATTGAAGTTTTGGAAACGTAGTTTAAGACGATCTTTGATGATCGTTGGGCATGGGGATGTTCGGTTCTCCCGGAGTTTTATGAAATCGAAGTCTTAAAAACTTAATTGTATGCTAGTTTTTGGAACAATGGAAGAAAAGATGGGATTAAACTCTCCTCTTTCTCGTGCAGTTTTTAGATACTTTTCTCGGCACGCAACCCACTTTAGCTGTAAGCCGTCCGGGGGGTCTGCGTAGCGGGCCCCTGCGGGAGTTTCAAAAATGCAACTCTGGCTATACTATACTCTGGCCAGATGCTATGGGGAGAGGAAGGGTTAGTGCTCAGGCTCAGGGTACTCTCGGGGGTGTTCCTCCGGAAATTTTTCGATATTGAAGTCTTAGAAACACAATTGTAGGCTATTTTTATTAACTAAAGACTATTTTTCAGTTCACTTTATTTGTCATAATCCCTGTGTTTTGCTTCTAGTTTTTTATCGTTACCAAAACAATGAAAAATAACAGTAATTTTTATAATACTCCCGCTGTTTAATTGTTGCAAAGAAAAAAAAATGCGATGACTAAATGAAGTATTAATAAATTTATAAATTAACCACTTGCTCAAAAGTGCTTTTAAATTCGAGCACACAAATCAGCAATATTGAAAAAATATTAATCGTAAATACAAGCTATTCTTTTTTCATGTGCATTAATTACATTTATAAAAGCGAAATCAATGACTTTTTTTTTAATCAAAGAAGTTATAGGAAACATGTAAATGTGCTTCATATTTCGAAAAGTCACATCACAAATAAGTTCCAAAACGTAAAAACTTTAAAATAAAATATAAAAAATGTTTTTTAATTCTAAAAATTATTTCCATTTGCTTTGTTCGCACTAAAATGTATGAAATGAAAGAAGTATATGATTTCTTGATTGCAATGCACAAAAATTGACGTTGATTTTAATATCTTTATGTTTATGTTAATTCTAAAGCAGTTAATAAAATTCATAGTTTGAGAGAAGAAATATAATCGGTTTTGTAAAAGCTATTCGTACAGAGCTGTAGACCGCCTATTTCTTCTCTCAAGTTTAAAATTTTAATTTTATTGGCTGCTTTAGAATTAACAAAAAACATAGAGATATTATGATCAACGTAAATGTTTGAGTGTTGTAATCAAGAAATCATATACTTCTTTCATTTCATATTTTTTAGCTTTAACTAAACTTATAGAAATAGTCTTTACAATTAAAAAATATTTTTTTTCCGTATTATTGACTACGTTAACGATCGAGAAGGAATGGGATTTGAGACTCGCCCTGGTGGGTTGCATCCTGACAACTCGAAATCATACAACAATGTGGAATCAGAAATCCTTTCCTGAAACGGTAATGTACAGACCGTAAGTAAAAGTTGTAGTTTTTGGATTTTATCGCAACAATTTCGGCTTTATTTCCTGGCCGGGTTCTTGAATTCAAAATAAAAAGTGATTCTTGCATTATTTCAAACACAATATTTATTTTTTATCAATCCTTACAAACACTTGAAAAATCCGCTTTGCCCTACCATGGGATCTAAAGCGGGTAAGCCTTTCGGGTAAAGTGGGTGAGGGTAACTAATTATGATTTGGTACATTTGCCCAGGCCCGTGTCCAGGATTTCGTAAAGGGAGGGGTTTTAGTTTTCTTTTTTGTCAGGGAAACACAACAGTGTGTCAAATAATTCCTTTCTGTAAAATGGTCACAATGTGGGATCTGGCAGGGGGGGGGGGGTTAATAAGTAAATGAAATGAACTATTTCACTTTGCCCCATTCACTTTGTCCTGCATACGCATAGTTGCACAAAGCATTTAAATTACAAATATGCTTTATATGAAACAAATAATTATTACTGGACCGATTATTAGTAGGTCTCAATTTATATTTAAAATGCTAATAGCAAGAACTTTATCATATAATAATAACAGAAATGAATATTGACTTACATCAAAATATTACAATATGAGTATCAGTTTTTAAAAATTGCTTGTATTATCATATTCTTTGTTTTTCAAAGGTAATTTTTTCTTGACTGGAATAGACTACTTGTTACGACATTTGGCGCTAAAAGCAAAGTAAATATTTCACCATATCAGTTTGCCCCACATTCCCCTGCAATGCAGTTTTGTTAGGAAGCATTGTGTTTTGCTGCAATAAAAGATAAATATGCTTATTTGAGCATGATTTTGCTTATTACTCGAATTATTCGGATTTTCGTTCATTCGAATTACTTTTGATCCCAGTTAGTCTGAGAAAACGAGGTTGAGGTTGTACACGTTCAGTACGTGTAAGGACCGTTATGAAACTCATCTCCCAGAAGGCAGATTCTGGTTGTGTTAGTAATTTCAGTATTTATTCATTTTATTGCTTGTTTATATTCAAACCTTATTATCTGTTTACTGTGCGGTATATTGTAACAAGTACAAAAAAAAAAAAAAAAAAATCAAATTCTTTTATGACATATGTTTTTAGGTTTTATATTTGAAGATAATGCTTAGCAAACTAAATAAGAAGGGGTTCGTTGCAGATGCAAATTACATTACCAAAACACAATTACTATACATCTTCATAGCGGCAACACTCATCTCTTTTTGTGAAACTCCCAAATCATCAGAAACTGCATAAGAGAATCAATTTTTAACGCAAAAAATTCTTTGCTTGACAGTCCATTTAACGGTTCCTCCATTACTGTTTTTCCAACTCATGATTTTAGTCAATAAAGAGGTGACAATTGTTAATAGATAGGAAAATTCAAAAAGAATGTTAAAAAAAAAATGCTATACATGAACTTTAACATTCAAGTTACTTTTAAGCCAGATGTGCATTTTTCGCTTTTTGTTTTGTTTTTTTTAAATTATTTTTCCCCCATTGGGAGAGACCCATAAAACCTTCCCCTTGGACACAGCACTACATTTGCCAATCAAATATGAAGTTATAAATGATAAAATTAATTGACTAGTTGCCATTATAAATAAATAAATAAATAAATAAATAAATAAATAAATATATATATATATATATATATATATATATATATATATATATAAAGTTATACTTTATCCAATTTAAATTGAAAATCTAAGTCCGCACATTTGTTTATAACACGGAAAGAAATAACTGATTAAATTAATAGACTAGCTAATTGCCATCATAAAAAATAACCTTTTAAAGTTGTACTTATCTTATTGAAATAGACAATCTATATCAGCACATGTGTCAAGAAGTTATAAATAAATATATGATTAACTGTTATACCCGCTTTGCCCGAAGGCACGTTTTTTATTTCAATAATTATAACCTTAAATATAAAAAAAGTAACAAATGAAATGACCATCGTAGTTTGTAGGTGGATGGTGTCAGAATAATGTAATATTATTGATATTTAAAAAATTAAACTAGTCATCGACTAATCACAAGTTACATACCTTCAGTTTTTTTAGATATGCATCATTTTTCTTATTTTAAGCCTGGTTACGCCTTGTCGCTTCACTACTGCTTCGCTGTGACTGATTGAAACTTGGGAGTGTACGGGTAAACACGACATACGCATTCATCGCAGCTTGCACACCATGCGGCGGCATGCGAATGCCTACCCGCTTTGGGCCACCCTCCCCTACATAAAAAAAACTTGACTCCTCCAAAAAATGTAGGGAGTATTTTCACGCCTAGAATGCCCCCCCCCCTCCTTCAGAAGTAACTCTGCATTAAAATTCTGCACATGTTAAAAAAATCTTGAGATTTGTTGGTTAAAATCAAACACCATACCTTTCTTCATTTTAGCTACTTTTCGGTTAACGTTCGAAAATAACGCTACACTATGTGCTATTTAATAGAATAAATTGATATGTTTTTGGTTTCTTCTTTCATTTTTTGACGTTTATTCTTCATGAAGTTTTCGGTTAAAAAATTTTAATTCAAATTCAAATTTACATTTCATAAATTTAATATCATTTAAGCACAATTTTTTTTTAGGACGCTAAATTGTTATGAATTAAAAAAATTTGGAGGACCTATACCCATATTCAACTGCTGTAGTTCAAGATGGGCGTGCCTGTGTAGCGCTAAAAATACTGCCGCCATTTGTTTTATAACTCGTGCCCGTTTTTTTCTTCAACGGCGAGTGTGTCGGAAAAATATCCAATTTACGTTTTGCAAATTGCTGGATCAACGAAATACAACTTTACGTAGTATAGCCGGGCATATTTGAGTACAAAAAATTGTTTATGAATAACTTATAAATGTGTTTAAGTGTAATAATAACCATACAGCTGTCTGACAGCCCCTTAACACTCGTGACAGGTGGTTACGTTACGGCCCGGTATCTTAATAAGCCTTAAGTCTATTGCCTCTTAAATAACAGGATTTATTGATTACATTATATCACGGCATTCTGTAAGATCAGGCACGGATTCAGAGGGGGCCTTGGGGGTCGTGCTCCTCAGACACCCATCCACAAGCGACCAAATATTGCCTAAAGCTATCTTTAAGGGACTTATATTTTGAACAATTCGTCCGAGATCTCCCATTTGATCCCGTAACTTGCATCTGGACTCCCCCTTCCCGATAGTGGCCCCAGCCTCTCCCGCCAAAAAAAAGAAAAGAAAAGAAAAGAAAACAGAAGCTGGATCCGTTTTTGTGTAAGATGATGCAGACTTAACAGCACAATCCTGTTCTTTCAGTAATTTCCAGTTAGACTTCAAAAATGAAGAATGATAATGTCAAGAAATACTCACTTAAATATGGAAGAAATGTACACTGTAAGGTAGTAACCGCACTTAACTTCAGTTGAATCGTTGATTGAAGACACTTTCAAAATGCTCAACACACATTGTGTTAGACTGCAATAGGTAACTTTCTTGCTTGAATTTTCTATTTTAAAGGCAAGATTTTAAACGATCGGATGAGGAATTATTGACATTTGCTTTTATGTACTTGTCACAAATCTATTTGTTTAACGATGGACGTCTATTAAAGAGTAGAGATTAACAGAACAGACTCTCTTCAGTTACATTCTATGTACCAGGTACAAAAACCAATTTCCTTTTTGCTATGTGTTCACAAATTTTAATTTCCGTTTTAGAAAAAGCCTATCAAAATAAATGATCAGAAACTTGTATGCTTATGATTAGTTTGAGGCTGTGCTGCTATATTGTAACAAAATACATAATAAACTAAAAATAGGTGATGTGTTTGTCCTTGTGATATAGCAGAAGACGAATTCTAATTTGATAAAAATGAAAGAAAAAAAATATGAAACAATACTTAATGACTGGTGACAAAATTGACGTAAAAATTGAAGCGGCGAGAAATGCTGTCTCTTCAATAATTTGTCATGAAGCCAATCATTATTTTTCTAAAACGACAATTAATGTATTTGAAATGAATATCCACTTAAAGTGGTGGGGGGGGGGAATTCTTTTAAAGGTCGCATCTATTAACTGATAATTATGGTAGCATCTATCACAACTTCTGCAATTAAAATGTTGTGGCTTATAGGAACTTAGAAATGAAAAAGTTAAAATAAATGAATCTAAATTGAACTCTCATGTAAATGATGTGCCTAAACTAAAAATAATTTAAAACAAATAAAAATTAAAAATTAGTTTTGTAGATCATCATTATGAGACAGTGATTTTATTTGTTATAAACACAGTCAACTCTCGATACCTCGAAGACCCAAGGGACCGGCTTAAACGTTCGAGTTATTGGTAGTTCGAGTTATGGGAAGTTTCTACAATAGTCTTAAGAGTTAGGGGCCCGATGAAAACTTCGAGATAAAGGAATATTTAAGTTTTAAGCTTCAAGTTATCGAGATTAGACTGTATTAATCACTTTTTTTAGAGACATATACAGTTTGCATTTTGCAAGTGTTTCTGCTTCCTCTCGCAACAGCAACACGCAATAGCGTACATAAGGTAGGGGGAAAGGGGGCTCATGTGAACAGGTTCATACCGATTCTTGCCTACGCTCCTTATCTAGAACCTGTCACCATGAACGGCAGGGGACCGAGGTGTAATAGCTAACAATAGAGACCGGGAAAGTGGGTTGACAACTGATGGGTTCTCTCTGGACATAGGGAAAAAGTTTTGCATGGATGGGGTAATTTCTGTGATAGGGATATTTGGAGGGGTTTTTTCTTTCCACTAGATTGGGACGAATCCAAATAAGTGGAATGTTATCGTTTGGCACAGCTGTTTTCAGCGCCTCGTGTGCTACATCGTTTTTTTTTTCCCCTTCTTTCTTAAATTTATTTTTTAAACCTGAGAATTTGAAACATTTATTTTAAAAACAAAATTTATTTTATGTACAATTTTAACTTTATAAAGGAAACTTATCCTTTATATCAACCAAAAAAATTTTGAAAACATGAATGCTTATAGTTCAATTTCTGCTAAAGCATTTGATAGATTTGAGACCTGATATTCAATTTGAAAATTGCTGTAATTATCCAATTAATGAAACAAATAAGAATGCGCTTTAATAAAAATAACAAATAATAAACATAAAACAGAGAGTAAAATTTGTAGCAATTCTGATTAAAAAAAAAACTACCTTGCGTCCATACAGCTTTCGTGCTTTTAGTTTTTTTAGATGTGTATTGATATTTTGTGCTTTTTACTGCTTGAAGTACAAAATATTGCATCGGAATTAACAATTGGATTAATGTTGAAAAGAACTGCAAGTATTCGGGGGCATTGTAGAAAATGATTGTTCATACCGCTCATAAATTATATATTGTGGGCTTGATTTATTTTTATATGCCTTTACCGCGTTCGTGTGTGCAGAATCAAAGAACTTCTAAAAAGCAGTGCCGAATTTCCAAACGAGGTTGATACATTTTTAGGGGACACAAAATTTTACTACGATCATTTTTTTACTATATTGTTGAAAATAAAATTTCATTATTTTTTATTTTCCATACTGAGTCATTTTCTTATTATTAAATTTTATCACCTTTTCCAAGAAGTGATAAACAATGGGGACTGACTATACATCCCCAGAAATATTAGTTAATGCTTAATTATAGACATACTTAATTTCATTTGTTTTTACTTATATCTGTGAATGTAATTTCAATAAATAAAAATTATTTGGGAAATTTCGTTTCTGAAGATCTGCGATGCTATTCGCATGCAAAAAATCCAAGATTTTGTCCTGTTTTTTTTTTTTTTTCCTACCGCGAAATTTTTCTCGGACATTTGGCTCATAGAAGTGAGACCGATACATTAGTTTCAAGCCGAAAAGTAAGTGAAAAATTGTAAAACAAATCCCTAGGGAAAAAAATATTGGTTTTGATTATTTTTTAAATATTTTTGAAAAAAAAAATATTTACCTCATGAGTCTTGCAGCTCGCTCCAAAGAAACTTGATTTTAAAAAAAATTACCTCTCTAAACCCGTCAGAAGAATGTTAATTTAATGATTGATATAATGTTCTTATCCCCTAAAAAAAGGAATATATACTAACTATGAAATTATTGAAAAGTGAATTTTGAAATTACTATTTAAAAAGGTTACAGTCGAGACATTCAAGAAAAGTTGCATTTTATCTTTTGATTGGGGGGGGGGGAGAGAATGATCGTAGGGAAAAATTAGAAATCCCTACCCAACCCCTTCTCTAAAACCGGAAATCGTCCCCTCCATGTGATTGACGTTAATCCTCTCCGGAGGGCGTGATCCACTCGTCAAAAATGCTCTCGTTATCAGCGTAGGCGAAAATCGGTAGACACCTGTGAACACGGGGCACATGTGAGCATGGTATGTTTCACTAAGATCACTTCAAATAAAAAAATCTGGAAAAATTCTCAAATTAGGACAGTACTAGTTGTACTTCTAGGACGAACATTTAGAGTAATGAACCATTTTATGTTTCTTTGTTTTAGCAGATGTTGAAAACATTTTAGCACTGTCTTCTTTACGTGGTAGCATTTTTTAAACTAATTGCTAATCTAAATCTAAGTATTACGAACCATTGTATGAAAATTAAAGCAGGGGCGACATTTCACCATTTCATTTGATGGGTCGAGTTTCTTAAATATGTAGAACCCCAAAACGAAACCCAACACACATTAGCTAACAAGAAGTTGTCATAAAATCGGTTTAGTATGAATAAAATTAGTGTTCAGAAACAATTAAAATTTTGATTCATTGACTAAAAAGTTATCATACAAAACATTTCGCTACTAAAGTTTTTATACCTTTTGGAAAAGTTATAATACATGATTTTTGGAATTCGGAAGAGCAGGGAATCGTGTTACTAATGTATCAGTGCCCAATGTCGTGCTGTTTCGCCAGTTCAGCTAAATAGAAAAGATTTTTTTTCCTCCCTTTGTGCTTCGAAAATATTTTTCTAACCTCCTGAGACATAAAAAAAATCTTTCTCTACTAACTGAGCTGATTGTAATAGTTAAAAAATAATTGAAGTAACACAAAGTTATGTATGAAAACACTTTTTATATCTTGCTCTTCAAAATCACCCAGGCTACTTCAAAAACTGTGAGGGTTTAAACTTTTCATCATTGAATAATCTAGTCCTGTCGGCGCTCTCAGCTTCAATGAAATATCATGTGCCTCCAGCTCTGTTATTCACTATTCCAGACTGATGAGTCCATAACAAGGACGAAACTGCAGTCTCTGGACGTGAAAACCATTCTGTCGGTATATTGCTTGTTATTTTTCTTGCCTCATGCTAAAAATTTTACTCACAGTTGAAACATTTTATTTTTCGTTTTCAAAATCCAATCCAAATTACCATAATCCCAGCCAACCATACAGAAAAATAATTATCATCAAATGTTGTGTTAATTTCATTAGAAACTGAATCTATTACTTCATACAGAATATTCAAAAATCAATGTTTGACTTCACATCATCATGTGCATTTTTGTCACTTTAAAATTGGCTCGGAGGAAGAATTGTTTTGAAAAATTTCACGATTGATTGAAATATACATCTATAAAAAATCTATTTTCAGTTTCAATTGTAGATTGAACTGTGGTAGTATGGTGCACAGATCAATTGTAGATTGAACTGTGGTTTGAATAGTCGAGTAGCGGATTGAAGATATAGATTTTGATCGAGTAAAGCATTTTTCAAAAACCTTTTCCCGATGCAAACAAATTGGATAAAAATTCAAACAAAGTCACACATGCTAAAGGGCATGAGATTTTTCACCATTAAAAGAATCGTTTTGCAATAATTTTTCCAGTCGTCAAATCACTGCTTTGAAGTTATAGAGAAATGTTTTTATCGTTTTAACTCTTGAAGATTATCTTGTGTCTCTCCGCGATTGCATAATTATAGAGCCCCATAAAAGGTATTTGGTTGATATGTCTTTTTTTATTCAATAATCACATGCATTTTTAAGAAGTTTCTATGAAAGCATTATAACGTATTGAGTAGTTGAAACGTGTTTCTAGCAGAAGAATGCGATGAACACTCATTAAATAAATATACACTTAAAAAATGAGCGCAAAAGTGAATGTAAAATATCAAGGAATTTTCTTGTGAAAACCATGCTGCCATACCACTTCTCACGAGCGTCTCATATTAGACATACCATCGTTACACTGGGCACACAAGTGTGAAATATTTAGCCTAAATGAGGCAATGTCTTCTTTAGTTAAAATTAACCATGGTTCTCTATCAGTTTTCTATGTTCTGAAAAAGCCGAATATACTTCATGAATTTCTAAGTCATCACCCAAATAACGAAAAACACTTTTTCTAGTCTGAGAATATGTGTCGAGTTTCATCAAATAGTTGCTGAGAACCAGCGAGATTTCCTTTAATGAACATTGATTTCCGATTTACATAAATTGAATTCACCCATTTCATTCTGCTCAAAAAATTTGGGGGCACGACCGCCCCTCTTGACCCCTCCCTATTTGCCGCCTCTGCGTTAAAGTAAATTTATGATAATGTTTAAATTTTTTTACTAAATTAAAAATTCTTGATTTTTGCAAGTCAGCTTTAAAGTAGACAATGGGGCACTTGTGAACACAACATCTAGGGGCACAAATGAACAGTTCCCATTGCCGCTCTCCGTAATATTATTGATAGTGTAAAATATTGTAAGTGTTAAAAAATGTGTAAATATTTATAATTATTATTTTCCTATAGTCAGTTTGTAAATTAACTGTCAAATGTTATTAATATTATTAAATATTTATTTATTTATGTTTATTATTTTTATTTTTTAATTTTTTTAAATAAATAGTTGATTAATAATTCAGTGTTATTACTTACAGGAAATAATAAGACAAAAATATTTTCATTTAATTAAAAACTGAAGCTCAAAATCATTTTAAAATACATTATCAACCAATGTATGAAGCTTAAAAGCAAAATATATATAGAATAACAGTTATATAATAAAAAATTCTTTGCATTATGCAGTCATATAAGTTTTTTTTTCCAGTCTATTCAGTGATCAGAACGGGTTACGAGACTTGAGGATTTGACAGTGAGCAGTTATATATTCAGGAAAAAATATTTTCTTAGTGGAACAATTATTGTACAATTGAAACTGACGCAGTATAGGTTGCAAACCCTTCAACGTATTTGTTATTTAGGTACAGTGGCTCCTAAAAGAGTTCGTACATCTACGACTTTCAATGAAATAGGCCACTATCAATACGTTAGAATTAGTTTTTCAGAATAGATATATTTAATTATAAGATCTATGATTAATCTTTAACAAAACTAAATGAAAAAATTTAATGAAATATTAAAACTTAATTTTTCAAAAATCAAAAACCAAAAAGTACCGGAAATTTTATCTCACAAAAGTCTTCGTACACTTTAAAAAATGTCTATATATTATTGAATAGTCTAACTTTTTATTAAGTTATTATTTATTACAATATCATGCAGTATCAACAACAGCTTTTAAGCGTCTGGGAATAGATTTCATTGTGTTTTCTTTCTTTCTTTCTTTTTTTTTTTTTTTTTTTCTTTTTTTTTTTTTTTTTTTTTGTGCAATTTCTGAGTAGGCATTCAACCGCACTTCGAGTCTTACTGTTTCTAGTTCGCTTTTCGTTTCAATGCAGTATTTTCGTAATCTAGGAGGAGATATTTCTAAGCTTAAGGACAATTTTTGAGGCACCAGAAGCAAGTGTTGGAAACCTTGCGCTTCTTATCCTTATCTTTATAAAAAAAAACAAAGTTGTTTCCAAAAACCAAATTTTGGGCTAATAGTTTAAAAGTGATTTTAAAAATATTTAAATGAACAGCATAATTCATTATTTCAAAAAAAAAAAAAAGATTCCAAACCACCAAGTCTGATTTTTATATGCACCCTCGCACAAGAACACCTTCACCGTCCTGACTGACTGATCCCAACTAAGTTCTTAAGATTATGTTCCTCATTTTTTCTTCTACTTGCAATTATACAACAATTTAACCAAAAATGTTGAATTTATTTTCATCTGTAAGTAAGACGTTATTCCAAAACGTTTTGATCTTATTTATCATTGATTTTGTGACGAAAAGCTTTCTGTTTTTCGCACGAACAAGAAAATTTCTGCGGCAAGAGGATACACGTAATCCAGCTAATCAGAGAATTTAGTGAACAATTTTGGGTGAAAATTAAGTGTAAAACTTTTCATTAAATTCTGCAGAAACTTTTACAGCACTCAAATGTGTATTTTTCATAATTCTTTTTAACTGTAAATCTCCGATCCCGCTTTGTTAACTTTGCCGGTTGACTTTTTCGTACCTTGTTTTCGGTCCTATTCTTTTCTTTAAAGCATTTTATCAAGCACTTTACTATATAATGGAATAAATTAACTAATTTAGAGACATTTCAAACCAATTTTCCGCAACTGTGAGGAAAAAATTCAAATTTCGAATGGTGTTTATTTTTTACGAATATACCAGCCATTTTAAAGTAATAAGCAAAATATTAGGGAATAAATAAACAAAAAAAATAAAGCCAAATGACTTTTAAAAGTCAACAAAATGCAAAAATAATAAGAAAACGACATATGATAATTTTAATCATGAATTTATTCGAAAATATTTGAGTGTACGATGACTTTTGTGGCGTGTTATTTCACTGAATCTTCGTTTTTTGACCCATTTCAAAAGAAAGATCCGTCAATATTTTGAAAAACCTACTGGGTTTTATTTAGAATAACATAGGAATGATGTGAAAAAATATTGGACTTCATATTCGAATTCACTTTCGCGTTATTTTGGTTTTACTAAAAAATTTCAAAGTGTACGAACACTTTTGGGAGCCACTGTATATGTTTCATATTGAAGAATTTTCCTTTGAAATATGATGCTTCGCCCGCATTTTTTAGCCGTGTTCACATGTGCCCCAGGCCTATTGACATGTGCCCCCGTCTGGGGGCACCTGTGAACAACTGCAGACGTTTTTTAAAAATACTATAAAGTAAAAATATGTATATTTTTAAAATCCTAAAAAAATCCATGACACAAAGAAAAGTTTAATCAACCATGGGGAGACTTTTGCGTTGAGAAATCAATGATATTTTTTGAAAAATAAAGAAATGAAAAAAAATGTTCACATGTGCCCCTTTTCCCCTATATTTTGTGAACGGAATAACGGAGGGGAAATATGTTAAACTTGTAATCCCCTCTTTTTTGCATCATGGGTTCGAAAGAAAATTGACTTTGAAAATATCTTTATAATCAAAACCGACCAGAAAAACATATAGTAAATTTCAAAATTAACTCTGAAATATTATCACTTACATACGGGATGGCGGCCAATGTACTGGTATGTGGGTCATTTGGTTAATGTGAAGAGAATTTTGATTCTGCTTTCCATTTCTGAAGGAGATTAATGATCAAGTTCGACGAAGCGTCATTTGTATTGTTAGCAGAGCTGATCTCTAGTGAAAACATCGAGTACTGGGAAGCTGTTTCAACAACTCTTTTCTTTCTCCGGAAGTCATTTTATTTCTACTTTCGGTGCAGTCATTCCTTACAAAATGTCATATGACGCAAAGGTTATGTTGCTCACGACTTCCAAAATTACGAAAAAGAGAAGAAAACCAATAATTATAACAAGTAATGAAGAAATTTGAAATAGTTGGGGAAAAAAATGAGTTATGATGTCTGTTTGAAAAATAAAAAGACATATATACACCCGGTGTGGTGTGTCATCCCCCCCTACAGATGCAAAAGGAAAAAAAATATCTAAACGTGAAATTCATGCAATTTTCAGAAACAGATTTATTTGTGGAAAACGAAATTTTAAGTGGGCTATTGTACAAAAACAAATAAAGATGAGGGGTCCGGGGATTTACCCTCAGGAAAATTTTCAAATTTGTAGTCTTAAAAATGCATTTTAGCTTCATATTTTTCAAAAATTTGCAATTCTACTTAGGGTGTCGTGCGCTCCCCCCGTAGTGACGCCACTGATACATACAATAAAAATAAATTGATAGCGCACATCAAAATAAAGTTTGTGCAGTGTGTCTATCGAACGTAGTAATTAACTTTTGGCAACGAATTAAAAAACTGATAGATTCAAGAGCTAATATTTTATTTCCGTCGGTGGCAGCATAGATCACAAATCACTTTTCAACACTCGATTCTTTTTAGTAAAGGGCAGAACTGAGTGGCCATTATCCAATCATTTGATTTTTCAGGTTCATTCGAGAACTCGATTGTAATGTTTTACAAACGAGAAGTCTTTCCGAATGACTACGGACCGATTAGAGTATGAAATCTTTCGGAAACTCACCCTATAGCTGATCAGCGGCATCCCAATGAATAGCTGATCATGGGATTTTGATGAGAAACACTCGGTATTCAATCATTTGATAGAATAACTGATCATGGGATTCTTAGAATCACTCTATACCAGATCATACGATGGAATAGCTGATCATGGAATTCTTATAAATACTCAATATCCGATCATTCGAAGGTATAGCTGATGATGCAATTCTTAGAATCTCTCGATACCCGATCATTCAAAGGAATAACTGATCATGCAACTCTTAATATCTCTCGACATGGGTGCCCATTCCCTCGCCAAGTCCACTGGCGCAAATCCTCCACCCAGTGGCGTAGCTAGACCCGACTTTCGGGGGGGGGTTACTTCTTTTATATATATATATATATATATATATATATATATATATATATATATATATATATATATATATATATATATATAATCGCTTGGAATTTTTTCCTTTTCTTCTTTTTTTTCTTTCTCTTCTCTTCTCTTTTCTTTTTCTCTTTTTTTTTTGAGACTAACTTTTCGGGGGGGGGTTTTGTCCCCAAAACCCCCCCCTTAGCTACGCCCCTGCCTCCACCCCCCCTCCCGAAAATTGTTCTCAACTCTCTCTCCTTTTCTTTTATTTTTTAGCCCTCCTTTTTATTTGATTTATTATTTTTAAATATTTTTATTTATTTATTTATTTATTTACAATAATAATAATAATTATCATTATTATTTTATTATGTGCTACGCCAATGACATACACACACACATACACACAAACTGAATAAATAAATGAAATAAAATATAAACAGAATTAAAAAATATATAATTTAAATTAAAAATAAATCAATAAATAAAGTTAAATAAATAAGTAAAAGATTTTTTCTAATCCCCCCCCCCCATTTTGATGGCGCAACTTGCGCCATAATCTTAAGGATTTTTTTATTTTGTATTATTTTTTAAACTTGTATTTTAATTTACGTTATATTAAACGAATAACGTCTCCCTTTAAAGTACTTTTAAAAAAGTTAAAATCATTCTGATACTAAGAGCATTCTTAAAAAACGAGGAATTTGTCAAACGCATTTTTTTTATACTTCAAATTGCAAAAACACGATCAGTGTTAAAAATCCTTGAAATGTTCTATGCTGTAGATTTTGTTAAAATGGCAAAAATGGGAAATATGTTCTGAACTGTTTGCATCAATTTTATTCCGGTTATGACATCACAGTTTTCAACACGCGACTCACCGGAAATATATATATTTGTGTTTTATTATGCGTCACGCATGTGTTAGTCCATTTTGTCCATGAAACAGGTTATCAATCATTGGCACTCTTGTTAGAAGTAAAGGAAGAATAAAAGTGGCGTGAAACGATAAATATTTTTACGCCTACTATAGCAGATAAATGGCATACTTCTCTCCTACACTTGAAAGTGAAAATTCGCCAATCGTTTAAAATAGCAACAGCCTGAAAGTGCTTAGTTTGTTGGACGAAAACCGCATACGCTTTGCGTCATATAAATATACTATCAGTATTTTTTTCTTTCGTTTCGAAAAAAAAAGTAGGTCTACACTGGTGGTTTCCTTGAAACAGGATTCATTTGAGTAACCAGAGGCGGACGTAATAACTTTCCCCGAAGAAACATTTTATGAGTTAATAATTAATGTTTGAATGATCAGTTTTTCTGTGAAAAAAAGTTTCGTTTTGCAGTCATTCGGTGTGGAAAATATGACAGAAAAAAATACATTGCGAGATTTCCATTGTGAAAAATTCAGGGGTGCAAGTGGACTGAAGTAAAATTTTTTGAAGACAGTGTGAAATCTTCGGAAGCTCAACCTCCTACCTCCTTCCCTGTAAGAACTCTTCAATTATGCATACAAAAATCATTGAAAAAGAAAACATTTTAAAAGGTTTTTCTTTTTTATTTTATTTTTCAGTTTTAGAATGTTGTCAGACTAAAATTTTCGGAAAAGTCAGAAATTTCGGATTACAAACACCTCTGGAAACATAGGCGTACGCAGGGCTTCAGAAATGGGGGTACCACTGTACCAGGAGGTTGAAATTACGCTTGTTAAGGCTCCCATACTTGCTCGCTTTAGGAAAATGTTTAAATATTGTGACTAAAAAAGCATTTCTAAAGCGTATGAGGTAAGAAATTAATGAACCTAAAAATAAAATTTTAGTCACTTTTGCATCAACTGTCATTTCTACGAGCTAATGGGGGTACCACGTACCCCTGATGACTCCCGTGCGCACACCTATGCCTGGAAATACTATAACAATTGTTTAATTCTCAGTGTGCTAATAAACTGAACATTCTGGGAGTTAATGATGAATAAAAACTTATCCTAATCTAACAGAGTCTAATTTTGATCACAAGAACATCAATTGTGATGCGTCAGAAGTCTTCCGTTTTCTTTTATTAGTTTGTTTCAAAAAAAAAGTCCTTTTATGTATGAGTAAAAAATATATCATTCAAACCGAAACCTTTCTCCACCACAATAGTTTGATTAATTTTTACTTCTCAGTTTCTTCCGAATACTTTTGCAACAAATAAAAGCAATTAAGTAATTAAGTTCATAGGAAACATGTTTGAACTTCTTGCAAAAAACCGACAATCCGGTTATGACACCCAGAGACTGCAGTTTCATCCTTTGAATTGGCTCGTCGATCCATACGTAATTAGTTTATGAAATTTTCAGAAAACTCACTTGATGACTGATCATCCGCATCCGAAGGATTAGCTAATCATGACATTTTCATTCGATATACTCACTGCCTTTTAACCCTGGCTTAAGGGGGTTAACTTACTGCTTAATGCTTGAACTTGTTTAGCAATTTCTAATAGAAGTAAAAAACAAATAAATGCAACATTTACATTTTTTTTCTATTGAGCTAATGGAGTTACTACGGTATCTCTGATGTTCCCCGTGCCCACGCTCATGAACAATAACAAAAAAGAATGAAGTCATATATTCCTCTTTTAGTCTATGTCTACATTAATAAGTCGTAGGGACTGGAACGTCAATATAACTCTATTGTCCACCATTGTTTTTTTTTTTTTTTTTTTTTTTTTTTTTTTTTTTTTTGCGCCATTGAACCTATGTGTGTGTGTTTTTTTTTTCAACGCCCTCGAACCTGTGTGCCTGTGTTTATTTACTAGTGGTACCGCACGACTTTGCCCGTAGTAGAAAATTAAAAGGCCATTTGGTTCTCATGTATATTTACAAATAATGGATGATGAATTTCTCGCCAATTGGCTATGTTCATTTGCTTACCCATGTTACGGTTCCACGTTATGATAATTTGGTAATTTACTTTTCCACGTTGTGATCATTTGCTCGGTAAAATTTTCTTTAAATTGGAATAGAAAAAGAACAAAATCGAGTTTTCGAAAACTCGCTTCGAGGTGCACACCCCCATGCTACAAACTAACTTTGTGCCAGATTTCATGAAAATCGGCCTAACGGTCTAGGCGCTATACGCGTCACAGATATCGAGACAGAGATTCAGATATCCAGACAGACAGAGAGACTTTCATCTTTATTATTAGTAAGTAAAGATAAAGATTTATTTTTTTGCTTCCTCAAGACTGTGTGTCCTTTTTTTTTCGCTCCTTGAACGTGTACGCCTTCGTCGCCCCCCCCCCCCGTCCTCGAATCTGTGCGTCTTTTGGGAGCCACGGTAGGAGCCCTCTTGTGGGACCCAATCCATTCTTGGAGCAGGAATAAGTAAATGGAATGAGCAAGTCCAAACATTGGACATTGGCTTAGCAAAAGCGGAGGCAAAGACGCCAAGTCACGTGACTCAACAACGACGAATGGTTGACATGTTTTGTGTGAAACTAGGGAAAGAAACTTGATTTATTTCAATGTTTTGTTTTAAAATCTATCACGTGACTTGGGATCTTTGTTCCACGAATGAAGATCTAAACTCCCTCCATTTTATCTCTTCTCAATGAATCCGCCCCTGTTCTAATTTTACGTCAATCTATGTAATCAATTGCTTAACGCAGCAAGCTGCTTGTGTCCTGGAAATTACTGAAGAGTTAAAACCTGAAGCAGAGAATGCATACATTGAACACTTCATCTGAATGAAAATCTGGGAGATGAAATAAAAGTCATTATTTTTCAAGATGAAGTTAAACATATAACTCTTCCTATTTCTTTCGTGTCATAACGTTTTCATTCAAATGCACGAAGACTTTGAAAATACTTGCGTAATTTAAATCTTTTATTCATTTTCTTCAATCTTTTCTCATTGTCCGTGTTTCAACATTTATTGTGACGTCTTGTTTGACGGTGGTGGCAATATAGGCAACATCTGAAACTCGATTGATTATTATTATAATGTTATTTTTTGATTGTGTGTTTTGTGCTGTTATCGTGTTGGGCATTGTTCTACATTTTGAACATGTGTATGCCATACGTTTGATTTTTTAAGTTAAAAAATTGCCTTTATTAGTTATATTGAGAAAAAAATGAAAAATTAACTGTGGAATCAAGTATTTTGAATAACTGATGTATGTTAGAATGTTAGATGAGACCGTACTCACACATTTTACCCTTTTTTCTTGAGTAAAACTCTCAGTCCTCTTTAGAAATTAGGAATAAGTGCCCGCGTATTATACAATACGCCTGGAAAATATTTGTTGCATAAAAAATACCCCTCAAAACAACCCCCTCCCCTAAAAATTTTAATGGCACAGTCTACGTAATGACCTTTCCCTGGTGGGCACCCTTAAGATAATGAAGAGCGTGGAGCTAAAGTTGCACCAACCGCCGTTGGCGAATACCACGAAAAAATCCGTATATCGTGACAAAATCACGGTTTCGGAAATCATTGACAAATTTCTTGTTCAACTATGAAGTAATGTTTTTTTTTAAAGATTGCGCAGGATTTCATTGATATTTGAGAGTACTTTGAATTGATGAGTAGAAAGTTTTCGTAGAAGATCAAGTCTCAAATATACCAAAAATAAATAATAAATAAATAAGAACGGTAACTGGTTAGCGATGTAAAAAATAAAATAAATTACTAAAACAAAATGAAAAAGTAAATTCATAAATTTATAATAAAAAAAACCGTGATTTTTATTAGAGACAAATCTTAATGTATAAAAATCTTCTGTGCGTACGTTTGTCACCATAAATCTTTTAAACTGCTGGACCGATTTTGATCAAATTTTTTGTGTGTAATTAAGTTGTGGCAAGCATGGTTTCGAAGCGTGATGGACCGAATCCGAAACGTTTTTGTTGATTATTTAATTAATTTAAACATTGGATGGTTATATCTTCCAAATGATTAATATTTATTTTAACCTATTGTTGAGCGAGAAATAAAATAAATATTTAACCCGTTGCCAAAGGACAATAAGAAAGCCAGCTCTGTTTTTTGTAATGAAATTTCTTACTGTGATATGTCAATTGAGAATAGATAAAACGTAGAGAGAGAGAGTGAAACCTCATTTCTTAAAAGCAACGATTTTAGATCCCGTGATATATTTTAAAGTAAAGTACTGGAAGGTTCACGCAAAACGTGTGTCGTCGGTAGTTGAACCATGTGACCGGATCGGTGCTTTTTTAGGTTTTCCTAACCAAATGATCAGAAAGTACCGTACCTAGCAACATTTGTTTCTCGGCTGAAATCCATCTGTGTCTTGGCACCAATGTCAAGAATACTTTAAGGATTATTTAACTAATCAGTACATTATTAAAGGAAAAGAGGGTAATTCTGTTCACAAAAGATCAGTGCAGTTAGGAAGATCTTTATCTTTGGTGGAAAGAAGAAATTAGGCAACATATGAAGTTTTAAAAGTTTTCGTTCAAAAGTTCGGACCGCTAATCGGTTGGTGTTGGTTTCACTCACTGATCGGCTGGATTACGGTAACGTGGTGGCTTGTCGACTTTGGCTATGAACAATAGAGTTGTGTGATCATTTGTTTACATTTTAAAGCTACTGTTAAAGTAATTTATTGTATTTTTTTTTTTGGAGAAAAATTTCAAATTGCAAAAAATTGTTTGTCGTTTTTAAAGAGTGTTTAGTCATTTTAGTTGAAGAATGTGTTTATTTTACGTCGGGAGGGGGTGGGGGGGGGATGAGTGATTTTCGCTTATTCAAAGAACTGTTTTTAGTTTTATCATTTTTTAAAACGATATACTTTCGGTTTATTCTTTTTCATATGGGGGATGTTGCTGCGGGATAAATATACGTATTCTGACACCAAGCAGCTTAAATCATTTTCTTTTTACTATTTTTTTTTAACAAAACGGTTCAAACACTTGATAGTTTGAAATTTTTTAACTTTTCAATTTACGAAGTTTGAACAGAACAACGTCTGTCGGGTTCTCTAGTATTATTATAAATTATATTGCGGCAGTATCACAGAAATATCAGTAATGCTATTACACTGTACTAAGGTAGCATTTTTAAGAATGTAAAAGCATAAACATATGGTTTTATAGCGTAACATGTTACATTTTTCATTATTAAATAAACAAAATGTGAAGTCATTGGGGATCCAAATTATCTATATAACGAACTCCACATCATGTAAACAAATCTTTATTCATCTATGTAAAATCATAAATTGCATAAAATGACAACTACAAATACATTTTCTCTTAAACAGTAATAATATTAAATATTTCTTATCTGTAAACTTAGAGTTTTGAAGACCATACCTGTTTACCCCATCAATAAATTTCTCAAATTGTACGTAAAAATTGTACGTACGGAAAGCAATCATAAATTACAAGAAATCATTAAAGGCGCAAAAATTAAAAGAAAGTAGAAAGAGAGAGAGTACTGATATGCGTAAGAGAGAGAGAGAGTACTGATATGCGTGAGAGAGAGAGAGAGAGAGAGAGAGTACTGGAGTACTGATATGCGTGTGTGTGTGTGTGTGTGTGTGTGTGTGTGTGTGTGTGTGTGTGTGTGTGTGAGAGAGAGAGAGAGAGAGAGAGAGAGAGAGGGAGGGAGGGAGAGAGGGAGGGAGGGAGGGAGGGAGGGAGGGAGGGAGGGAGCGAGAGAGAGAGAGAGAGAGAGAGAGAGAGAGAGAGAGAGAGAGAGAGAGAGAGAGAGAGAGAGCTAGCTCCAAATTTAATACAAATGAAAACTATTTTTTATCCTTCGTTTAGTACGGTTTGTTATTTTTTTTCCAGAAGAAGATGTAAAGTACCAAAATCCATAAAAGCGCTACATGCACGTTGAGCTAGGGTAGAAGTGGTGGATTGTCAAAACGGGTCAAATAAAGTTGGTGCTGCTCCCTTCTTTCTAACAAAATTGGAGTTTTATTCGTTTTTAATATTTTGCAACTTAAGAAAAGGGGAAAAAAAGCAGCGCTTCTCTTGGGGAAAATGTATGAATTTTCAATTTTTGATTTTATGGCGGTAATGCTAGCGTGTTGTACTTTAAAACGAAATACAGTTACAAAAAATAATCACTTGAGGCTGTTGCTAAGTCCAACATATTAGCACTGCAGTAACGGCATAAAATCACAAATTAAAAATTTGAACTAATGGCGGTATTGAACTTGATGTGCGACAGATTCTATATATGTACAAAAACAGAGACTGATAAAAATTGTAAAATTAAAATCTTAGGAGCCAAGGAAAATTCGTAAGCGTCAGGCAAAGTATTTTTCAGAGTGTGTATGAAAGTTTAATGTGACAAGGCCTCTGAAAGACCATTGTTCTTTAAAAAAAAAGGCGCCAAAGTGTTTTTTCAGTCGCTCGAGTGACCTGGCATCCGCGATTTGTCGGACCTTGTACAATTGTAATGTCAGATATTTTTACGTCTTCAATACAGCTTCCCATTTGAAATAAAAATAGTTTGTTATTGCAACTATTGGAAATTAACTGGACAAAGTGGTCAAAAACACTGGTAATATTTGGATCCAGGGGGTCATTTTTCATAAGAATCAGCAAGAATGGTGTCAGAAGCATGTTGAAGACTTTTTTTCCCCTTTATCGCGCAGTGAATTACTTTATCTACAATTTTCCCCCATTCTCGAAATAGATTAGACATCAAATCCTCAAAGAAAATATTTGCCCTTCGAAAGCAATAGACTTCAATATTACTAATTATTTCTTACTAATGCCTCACATAAAAGTACTTTGTTCTGCTTCCTTTTTTATCAAAGGAAGCGAAAAACACTGGGAATAAGAACCCTTTTGTAAGTTACAATAAAGCTAACATTCTGTTCCGGAACTTCCGTTATTTATCAATACAGCGAGTTTCACTGATGAGCGGACTCTCTTTTTTTTTTTTTTTTTTTTCATCTCTCTCTCTGTCTCTCCTTTCCTGAACGTAGTTGTTGCACTGGAATCCATCATTTAGTTCGCGAATCAGAAGTTCAGCTGATCTCTCTTAATACAACGAAGTTCAATACGAAATCACGGTAAAAACGTATTTCGCTCAGGGAGCGTCCCAGGAGCTTACATTTTTGTATGGGGGCCTACCTAGGGGGAGGAGGGAGGTCATGGCGCAGACATGCACCAATGAAATTTTTAGGGGTTTTTTTTGAGGGGTATTTTTTCTCATTTGGGGAAAGCGATTGCTTTTGAGGGATTTTTTTGGGGGGGGGTCTCCCCCGATATTGAGGGGGTGCGCCCTTGCCCTTAGGACGGGGGTACTCCTGATTCTCGCGAGGGCAGAATATTCTTAATTTGCCGAATGGAACTTCAAATTTCAGCCGAATGAAACTCCAAATTTCGCCGAATGATGATAATTTTGCCGAATGGAACTCCAAATTTCGCCGAACGATGATAATTTTGTCAAATTATCAGATAAAATTTGTCGAATAAGGAAATTTTTGGAAGGTCACAATGACCTCCCGTGACCTCCCATCTGGACGTCTGTGATTTCTCGCATAGTACGTTTATGAAATTGAAAATTTCGGCTAAGAAGAACAAAAATTTCTGACCTCTTTATTGAAAATGTTAGTGATTGAACACTGTAATTTTCTTTTTTAGAAATTAAGAAACAGTAAACAGTAAAAAAAAAAAATTAATTAATAATTATTAAAATAGTGACCTGAAATTATTTCTGACAAATTCATTACATAATTCTCGTGTTAAAAACTAAAAGAGGAATCATTTAAAAAAAAAAAAAAAAAACACTTTTTTCAAAGAAATATAAAAATATTAAAAGAGGGTAAATAACGCATCCAGAATAAAAAAAAATTAACAGTAGATAGAGGACAACAATCCTAAAATGCCTCATTAGAAAAGGGAAACCCTAGGGGTTCTTCCATAGAAAATTTTGAGAACTAAGCATTGGCATTGATACAATTGAGGATTAATCATCTGGTTTTGCAGGGGTTCATCACTGAAAGGTGGGCACAGTAATCAGAAAAGAAGAGCATAAATGTAACATTTGGGTACAAATAGGAAATCTGGGGCTCTAGCCTGGAAATTTCTTAAAAATTGAAATTCGCGAAATGGATATCAAAATCTCTAAATTTAAAGCATTTCTTTTTATAGTCATACATTTTGTAGAAAAAATTTAGCTAAATCCATATTTTTGGTTCATTGTAGCATAGATTCATGAACTGATTAGCTGAGCGTAAAATAATAATAATAATTAAAAAAAAAATAAAAACTCGAAATTGGAATTGTGCAAGTTAATGTCGTCGGCCATCTTCATTTGAAAAAAAAAAAAAAAAAAAAGACCAAGTGTTATTACTATTGCAACATTCATACAACTTAACTTGAAATTTTCTTTAAAAACAATTAAAGAAATCGAACTGACGAATTTTATTTTGATTATAATTCCTGGTCTATTTTACACACACACACACACAATCAAAGTATTAATTTTTTTTAAACAAAAACTCTTTTATTGCATTAAAAAAAAAAAAATAATAAATTGAAAAAATTTACACGAGCCATGAACATTTTTTTAAAGATGAAATGAAAGTTTCCTTCAAGTTGCTTCATTTTTTTCTTCGATCTTTCTTACTTGGAGTATATTATGAGTGGTAAAATTAATTATTTACTCATTTTATTGTTTGTGAATGTAGTTTTTATCCGAGGCAATCATGAACTTTTATCTTAAAAACTATTAAAGGGAACGAAAACAGCAAGAAATAGTAATGTAAAGGTGAGGCAATTTCCGTGAAAAAGCAATTTAGTCGTCATCTGATTAAATAAGGATTTCCGTTATTCTAGCTCGTGAAAACGAGTTGGGATTTTCAGCGAAATGGTTACGCTTATTTTGAAATTACAATAGCATTTGCTCCGTTTCCATCCACGTGTTCATTCGCACTTCAAATCCATAATTTTTCTCATCTAAAGTTGAAATAAAAATAAATAAATAGAAAAAGTGAAGCACGGGAGTTGCGTTTATTTTGAAACTAGAAAGTCGCCCGTCAAGATGTAACGAGTGAAAATTGCTTCCGCTCTTCTACATTTGAACGAAGCAATTGCCTGTTTGATGATATTTTGATACTTGAAATTTTAACCCTAACACCAGTGGATTTACCCTAAACTCCAGTAAATAGCATTAATTGTTTTCGTTTCTACATTCCCCTGAAATGACAGTCTTACCAGTAAGTTACCAGATCGAGTTCAGCCTTGTCTCAATAAAGCCTTTCCCTGCATGTTAAACATTACCAAAACATAGTATCAAATTATCATGCCGTGGTGCCAGTTTCATCGTTGAAACACGCGGGTTACTCGATCATCGGTAATTATTTATATGAGGATTACAATAGAGAGGGGTTCTCAAACTTTTCCTAAGCAACACATTCACAAGCCCCATGTCCTGACAGTAAAGAAGAACTTGAGTTAAATGCATTGTGTTATGTTTACAGCAACCGAAAGTGATAGGAAAGAACAAGCAGTTTTGTATTCATTTTCGTCTCTAAATCGTCTGCATATCTATCCCTCAATTGATCGCTGCATTCTTCTCTCCCAAGCCAAATGCAGACAGTTTGCTTTTTCGCTGCTACCTGCAGAATTGTATAATGTACAGAAATTATGTACCTGATGAGCAGAGTGCGTGGAAGACAATGCAATGAAGCTGCGAAGGTTATTAGTTCAAAGTTATGGCTGGATGCGCGTGAATGGTAATACTAATGCTTTTGGGAGATGTATAATCACTGGATTGATGGATATTGTCGAGCAACAAAAATGTACGTTTTGAAGTTAATGATATATATTTTCACGATTTCTTTTAAGAAAATGAAGCCTTGAAAGATGTATATTCCTCTTTTTTTTTAATCAAAATTTTCCTATCAGAACTGCATTAAATATACAGGGTGATTCTAAATTGCTTTTACAAATTAAGAAGGGTGATAGTACCCATTCACAAGTGTACTACCGACACAAGTCACCTACCGTCGCTTATTAAAATCACATTTGATTTTATTGAGCGGCTGATTTTACAAAAAAAAAAAAAAAAAAACGGCATACCAAAATTCACTTCAATAACTAAAACTAAAAATTTTAAAAACCCCCGACTGAGTCGCAAATGTAGAATACGGAAGGAAAATTGAAAATCATTTTAAAAGTCTTATACTATTAAAAATCAATTACAGGTATTTTATTTGTTAAGAAATAGAAACTGGCAACATATTTTTTTTGTAAAAAATCTTTACGTTTTCTTTCCTTGTCGGCTAACAATGAATTCCGTTACCAATCGCGTGAATAAAGGCTTCACCGTATTTTAAATCTGCTTTAAAAAACGTAATGATTCGAATTCTATAAAGTATTGAAGTTCCAAACACATTCTATCAGATGCAGAAAATAACTCGTTATTTTGGTGCTAAATTTTTAAAAATGTTTTCACTGCAAAAATCGCGAAAACCTTTTTAGAGATTTCTAATTAATATCTTCGTTGATTAATGTCATTCAAAGACACAACCTAGCTAAGAACACTCTCGATCAACTCTCCTTTCGAACAAATTTTTTTTCTTTAAAAATCGGTCCACCCGTTTAGGCGCTTGAGTGCCACAGACAGATACGCAGATATACACACATACAGATAGATACGTCAGACTTATAACGCCCTTCCTTTGTGTATCGGGGGTTGAAAAATGAAAGGTTTTGAAGTTTAAATACTCTAAAAACGAAATGAATTACATACTTCATTTATTTTTGCTTGAAGTGTTTCAAAATACAGTTCACAGTTCAAACATGAAGTACATTATTTTAATTTGCACAAGGGTGTTAATCAAACAACAATACGCCAATATTTTAACAGAATTGGAAAATGAAGAAAAATATCGTTTGAAAGTTTACAAAATGTTTTGTAAGTTTCAACATTATATTTTCCTCTTTGCTCTAAAGTGCATCGTATAACATCAAGCACTTTTCTGACATCTATTGAAGAGAGCAAATTTTGCACCGAGATTTCCTTATCTTAGACCGATTCCTTCACTTCTTGGTGCTTCTTTATCAATTTTTTATGCATCATATCCAAAAGTTTGATTCTATAAAACGGCGATAGTGATTTTAATAAAGGATGTTTTTAACAAGTTTTGATGTTGCAATGATTCTGTTTTTCCAGATTTGATTTTAAAAAGCGGCTGTTTTTAAAACATAGTGATTTTATTATGTCGGGTACTGTACCTAAATTGCACATTAAAAATAGGTGGGGAGGTGACATTCATAAATGTATGTGTTTAGTCAACTTCCACATGACTAGTAAAACTAATTGAAACCAGTTACTTTGCATTTGTAGGTTTATTTTTATAAGCAAAAAAACTTGATTGCATAAAAAAATACACAAATAAATGAACGAAGCTGATCATCACAAAAACGAAACTCGTATCGTCATTATTTAGTTAAAATTTAAATATAATAATAGAAAAAAAACATGTAATGTTAATACTTACTAAAAATACAATAATTAAAATCAGAAATATTTTTACGATGCTAATGCAAATAATGACACAGAAAGGAAAGCCAAAAACAAACTTAATTTATCAGATAAGACAGAAATCCGCGTCGGTATTTTTCCGCGTATTCCACAAAGCTGTTGAAAATACAAATTCTTTCTTGACACATTTTGTCTCAGTACGATCGCGGAGCATTTAAAGAATCGTTCCTGCATAGCATTGTATATTTCTTCTGTAGTCCGTCAGACGTTTTCAACGGAAAAAGGACAATTGTACAGGTTTAATGCCGAATAGCCATTTTGAGAGAATGATCAAACATAATAAACTCGAGTGCGCTTTGCTCGAGTGCTTTCATGGTAGAAATGAAAAGCCTAGCGGAAAATTCTTTTGTTTTGATAACTTCAGCATTTTTCTTTTGTTTGTTTATTTTTTTTATGTGCAAGAGTTTTTCTACGTGACTGCATTCGATCGTGTGGATTAAGAGGACGTGTTACAGCGAATTCTCCTCCGAAGTTTCGGAATGGAGGTGGAAATTGTTTTTGTCACGTTTTACGCTTAGTATTTATTATGTATTTTAACTACACAGAAATTCTGGAAATTTCGTAGTTTGTCAATTTTCGTAGCAATCCTCGGCTGATCAAATAGTTTCAATAACCATAATAATAATAACGGTACAAATTGAAGTGAAAGTTGCAGTTACTGTTTCGGAAATACAAGGAAATAGATCTTCAGCGAAAGAAATTTAATCTATGCTAAAAACAAGCAAAACCATGTTATGGAAAGTATCTGGGAAAAATAGAAAAAGGAAGAAAGAGAGAGAGAGAGAGAGGACCGAAAGAAAAAGCGAAAAAAATTTTTTCTCTAAAAATTGATAAAAAATAATTTTAGGTGAAAACTTTTCAAAAATGTGGAAAAGTCCTCTTAAAAACGAAGACTAAAGTGTATAAATTACTTGAATAAAGCGGCGACTTTGAGAGAAAAACAAATAGAAGATAAATTTGTTTGTAAAAAATAAATAAATGTTCTTCGAAATGGGAAAAACTTCCTCAAAACCAAGGTATAATAGAGATGCGCATTTCTGGCTGATTTTACTGTAAGTTTAACGTGTGATTTGGAATTTCGATATTGCTAAGCAAAGCTCCAAGTTTTCAGCTCTTGTTTCTCCATATATTTTTCATGTGCTTTGAAGCGATCTTTTTGTTTGATATGTATAAAAACAATTCTTATTGACAATAAAAAAAAAAAAAAAAATTCTTTGAAAATTAGAAAGAAAAAAAAGGAGGAAGAGTTTTGAATGTTCATAATAACTTCGTCGAAAGACTCATTATCAATTCAAATCAAATCAAATCAAATCAAATTGTGAAGAATCCTGACAAAGCACTTGTGTTGGAATGGATTATGGTTTATTCGAAATCAGGATTATATATACCTTTTAACTTTTCTGATGATCTTGGATATCTTGAAATCTGTCGTGGAAAACTGAATGATGAGTTGTTTGTTTGTACTTCTCTAACCCATATCTTCTGCCAGTCTTACTTGGCATTGAGCAGAGTAAAATCATATATTTTGCACTTGCAGCTTTAACTGTTATTTCAGTTGCTTTATTGCCAGCAAGTTCAAGAATTAATCCCATTATATATATATATATATATATATATATATATATATATATATATATATATATATATATATATATATATATATATATATATATATATATATATATATATATATATATATACAAAGTGTGCAATTCAACTACCTTTTTTTAAAGTTGTCTAGTGATGAAGCTATTGCTTAGAAACTAACGGAATTTTCTGTTCAACATAATGAAAGGATGGAAATTTGTTTCAGAGAATTACAAAAAAAAAAAAAAAAAAAAAAAGGAAAGATAACTCAAAATTTCGCCACCTGAAAGCGCATTTTAATGAGTTGAACATTTATTCAGATTGCAGTGGTTTCAAAACAAATCTTGCATCAAAACATGTTGAATATGACGGCTATCATTTTCGTCTACCTTCTGGAATAGTGGGATAGCATATTCTAGTTGGCCGCAGTATGCTCTGGGAAATGCTAAGATCTTGTGATATGCTGTATTGAAGATCATGTAAAGTTCTAGGATTATTACGATTTGCAAGATGTTTCAAATGCCTCCAAAGTTAAAAGCCTCACGGATCGAGTTTTGATGGTTGGAGAGTAACGTATTTCATTAAAAACACTCTCTGGCGGCGGAATGTTGAACTTTTTTTAATTATTTGCTCAAAGTACCATCCCTTCATTATGTTATGCACAAAATTTCGCTAATTTCTGAGTAATAGTTTCGCCGCTAGACGACATCAAAATCGGGGTCGTTTAATTGAACACCCTGTATATACATGAAATACACCGCCAGCTCAGTCATTTCCAGCCGAGGACTGCAGTTTCGTGCTTATTAGCACTCATCAGCCCGGCATAGGAAAGTGACTGAGCTGGAGATGGAAGTATATACCCTGTATATATTTTCAAAAATAGATAATTGTAGTTACAGTATGTATTGTTAAGCTACCAAAGATTGAATTCCGTTAGATCAGAAAGACGTTTCGCTTTTGCCAAAATCACAGATGTTATATTCACACAGCTTTATTAATTTTGTAAAAAATATTTGCATTTTAATATCGATACACAACACAGAAATTAAATATCTTGTGAATTATAATTTAAATGCAACTATTTTGAAATTTAAGTATGCTTACCGTTGAATTATCTGATAAGAGTACTAAATCTGATTATCACAACCATAGTGAAAATAATATTTGTGAAGAGCGAAATGCATTTGTTCTGTGATTCCTGCCGTGCCGCGCATAAAGACAGAAAAGATAATTTTACAGTGATTTTCAACAGGAAACACGGTAAACTTCCTTAACGAACCCATCAACTATCAGTAGTATTTCCAATATGACACTGAATTCTGCATCTCACTTTACTGTCAAATTTAGCAAAAAAGTTGCAAAGTCTGTCAGTCTATGGGCACCGTTCTCAGTCACTTACGACCACACGTGTGGGCAAATAAAATCATATTCAAAGAAAATTCTAATTTTCAAGCAAAACGAGAACATGCAAAGTACATGCAGACGACGTACGAAGAAATACAACATGGAAAATTTCTTTAAGTGAAAGTTCAATAGATCATAATTAAATGAGAAAAATGTGGAAATTCTAAAATGGCTATGAATGAGAACAGCACTTTTATTTTCAACCTCTTTACAGAAGTTACAAAAGCTCAGCGCTATTTATCACAGTAGCGAATGAACGACTTGTTTTTTCCTTTAGTGGTTTTTAAACTGCTTTTAATTAAATAAGTAAATAAAACATCCAAAGTACATGTCCATTTTAACGGTACTTTCACTTTCTAATTTTCATAACTAAAGAATTATAGACAGCCAGCCTTGGCCCGAGTTCAACTGACACGCTCTAAGGCTCATTTCTCTAGGAAACGGGACGATGGGTTTCGTTGTTGATTTTGATTGATTAATTAAAGAGGAAAACAAAATTTTACCGCATTGAGAGAAGAAAGTGGGAGCTCTGAAAAAGTAAAAGAAAAAAAGAAAAAAAAAAAAAAAAAACGTCGCAGAAGAAATCAAAGCAGGATTACAGGAGTAAGATCTAGACGTTATTGAGGTCCAATGGCTAGGATAATACTTTAACGAGCGTTTTTTTGACTTCTGCTTTAAAGGAGAAATTTGAATGGATTTACATTTTCGTTGGAATTTGGATTTAATTCAAGTAATGTTGAGAACGCAGGCGCAGTATTCCCAAGATCAACCATGAGCTCCGTTTTGAACGAGACAGTTCAGTTTTCAGGCAGCCTGTCCCGTTGTCACCGCACGTTGTGTCGGGACGAAGAAATATCCCGTTTTCAGAAAGTTAGCAAGCTATTCTAGCAAATTAAAAAAAAAAAAGAAAGAAAAATTTAAGAACTTGAGCCCAGATGATAAAATGGTTTATCCCCAGCTTCAAATTTCCTATCAAAAGGTAGAATTGAAACTAAAAAACAGGAGTGGGGGGGGGGCAGGGTATTTTGTGCCGGCCAAACTACGGAGATACTGATAAAATATAGAGCGGAGATCAAGTTATAGTTGTATAACCAATCGAGCAATGTAAGTATACATGAAATACAACGCCAGCTCAGTCATTTCCAGCCGAGGACTGCAGTTTCGTGCTTATTAGCACTCATCAGCCCGGCATAGGAAAGTGACTGAGCTGGAGATGCTCAGTCACTTTCCTATGCCGGGCTGATGAGTGCTAATAAGCACGAAACTGCAGTCCTCGGCTGGAAATGACTGAGCTGGCGGTGTATTTCATGTATACTTACATTTCATGTATTTCTGCTTTAATCCTGGCTAAAGGACGGCAATTTACTGAATGTAAGTATAACCACGCGATTAGTAGATTAGTGCAGGGCAGTGGTGTTCCCATTGGGTATACTTCATATACGCAGTATACTCTCGAACATTTTTCAGAATTATAGAGTATATCCTCAAGCTTCAAAAATTTTCATTTATAATTCAGATTCTATCATCAAATTTTAAAATTTTCCTAAAACAAAAATAATATATTTATGCTAACCACATTTTCCCACTAGTAACCTTATATTTACTAGGAACTTTATATTTCTTAACACTTATCAAATCAACATCTTTTGAACGCCTTATAATCATATGCACATACTGTGCATAATGGATTACTGCGAGTATACCCTCAGAAATATTGATGGGAACATCACTGATGCAAGGGCTATTTGATGGGAGGTCACGGGAGGTCACTGTGAAATTTCCTCACCCGGAAAATTTTGTCTGACGTTTCGGCAAAATTTGGAGTTCTATTTGGCAAAATTATCATCATTCGGCAAAATTTGGAGTTCTATTCGACAAATTATCGTCATTCGGCAAAATTTGGAGTTCTATTCAGAAAATTGAGATGTCCCTCCCTCCCAAAAATTTGAGGTACAGGTGCCCCTGGATTAGTGCGCAGAAAATAACTACCATATTTGGCAAATATTAGCCTTTTTTTTTTTAAAGAACCATGTTTGGCAAGTTAAAAGAATATTAAAGTAGCATTTATTATGTCATCTTAAAATTTGCGCAGGTAAAAATACTGTGAATCTTTACTAATAATAAAGCTCAAAGTTTGTCTGTATCTCTGTCGGGATATCTGTCTCGATTTCTGTGACACGCATAGCGCTTAAACCGTTCTGCCGATTTTCATGAAATTTGGTACAAAATTAGTTTGTAGCAGTTGTTGAGGGTGTGCATCTCGAAGCGATTTTTCGAAAATTTGATTTTGTTCTTTTTCTATTCCAATTTTAAGAGCATTTTACCGAGCAAATTGTCGTAACATGGACGAGTACATTACCAAATTGTCATAACGTGGAACCGTAACATGAGCGAGCAAATGAACATAGCAAATTGGCGAGAAATTCATCCATTATTTGTAAATATACAGGCTAATCAAATGACCTTTTAATTTTCTAAAAGGTCATTTGGTTCTTTTTAATTTCGGGTACCGCTAGTGCGTAATAAATAATTAAAAGAGGTTAAACAAAAAAGACTTGAAAATTTTAAAATTATTGAAAAGTGGTGCAGTTTTCACAAATGTCAGCAGTTTTTGGCAAATTTTAATTAGTGTTTTGGCTATTTTCAAAAGTTTTTATCTGACAACCCAGGCCTCACAGACGGAAATAGAAAACTGTCAAAATTCTTAGATCAGGTTTAATTATTGATAGTGAGTGACTAAGTGCATTATTATATGGGTGTCTATTGAAATTTGATGTACCATTCTCCTTTTTTATCTGTTCATTTCTGTTTTTTTTTTTTTTTTTTTTTTTTTTTTTGTGATAAACACCGTCCCGTTTAGGAGTGGAAAAAATTCTGGTCACTTTACGTACACCCAATACCATGGGAAACATTGAAAACAAGTACAGTGGCCACCGCTTATTTGAATCAAGTTTGTTCTAAACAGTTTTGATTTCATAAAGCGGCTGATTGAAAAAAGCGGCTAATTCAATAAAGCTGGATCTTGTTCGGTTTTTAACGATTTGATTCATTAAAGCGGCTGGTTCAATTAACCACTGATTCAATAACCCGGTGTCCACTGTAGTTTAAAAAGTGTCGGGAAAATAATTAATTTAGGTAGCAAAAATCATTACTCTTAGATTATCATTTGCACCTAAAAACTAATTATTGCGACCTTCGTCTTGCAATTTGGCGAAGTCGATTAGTCGATTTTATTTCGATTTTGAGAAGTGGGATTCCGTTATGTTCTCTCAGGACTTGTGCTAAGTTATTGTGAGTCACTCAAATAAAAAAAAAATAATAATAAAAAAAATAAATAATAAAAAAAATAAATAAATAAAATAAAGAAATAAAAATGTCCCGCAATGATTCCAGCCGTTGCTGACAAATAATCTTGTCAATATTGCGACTATGGCAGCGTCATCAAGGTAAGATTCGAGCAAAAAAAAATGCGGTAATGCATATGATCAGCAATTCTCAGTATTTGGATCCGACGTTCCGGTTTTACCGTAGCCTCAATAAAAAAAGAAGCGAGTGACTTTCTCGAAATCAATTACGAAACTGGTGAGTCATCTTTTGTATTGTATCTTAGATAGTATGAATTCAGAGATAGCAATTGATTCAAAAGGTCACAGAAATAAACCGCATTAGCAATAATTTTGAAAGGAAACTTCTTTTCGATGAAATTACTCACTAAATGCTGCAATTAAAACCTTGAAAGGAATCTCTTTTCATCGAAAACTTCGTGAAATAACCACACAATGATGAACTTAAGCAAAAAGCAAAATACTTCAGTACTTAATTTTAATAAATCAAATTTACCTAGAAACCATTGTTTTCCCAAGTTTCTACATACGTTCTATGCAGAGGCGTGCACGGGGGTGGGGGGGGGGGGAGAGAAGGGACATAAGTTGGTCCGGGACCAAACCTGACGGGGGCCTAATATTTCCAAATGAGAGATGAAATACAATATGGAGGAGGGCCCTTGAAAGTCATTAGTGACGGCCCAAAATTTCTGTGCACGTATCTGGTGCTATGTGTACGTACTTCTCCGGTGACACGGCAAATATTAAGTCATAAAATACAGTTGAAATTTAATTTGAGATATTTATTGTGTTGTTAGTATACATCAGTCAATATTTTAGTCATATTTTTTGCTCGTTAATTTTTAACGCAATACGTAGTTAAAAAGTAATTACTCAACCAAAAGATATTTGATTTTCGCATTCGACAGCTTTTTTCAAATTTAATGGCATTTCGAAAAATAGAACTTAGTGTTCCAGTCATGGGCGCCGGAATGGGATGCAAGGGGAAGAGGTGCACTTGCACCTAACTGGCTTTTGGAAAAACGAAACGAAAGTTTAAAAAATATATTATTTTTCATTTTTACGTTTTAAAAAATGCAATAAAATTAATTTTATACCTTTTGGATGTTAAAAAAACATTTTTTCAAAAATAATAAATAATAAATATGTAAAATTTAATTCATTTCAGGCAGGAATAAATTACAAAATACTTAAACTACAGAGTACATCGCGAAAAATATTAATGTCATGTTTGTATCCATGAGTTTCGGTTTTACAAGGCGGTGCACTTTCGCACATCGGCGCGGGTCGCCATACATGTAATTTTAGAGAGGGAGTGAGGAAATTTTAATGTTTTAAAACTTTAATTCAAAGATGAAAAATTACTTGTTTCTGAAGCCGAAGTAGAAACTAAAAGCAATAAATTTGACTTAATTTTTTGAATTTAGTCGGATTTAACTATTTTAGGAGCATTCATATTTTTGGTTTTCCTTAGAAGAAAAGGTGGACATGTGTTACCTAAGACACATTGCCATAATTTCGAAAACAAAGTCAGTTCAGATTAAAATTATGTAGGGGAATGTGGGGCAAACCGAAATGGTTAAAATGGTTTAGCTTTTTCAAAATGGACAAATTGGAAATTTGTTTTGAAAATTACAGTACATAAAGAAAGAACAATCTATTTTATAATAAAACTTGCATTGAAACGTTATTTTTTAATTTTTTATTTTTGGGAGTAAATTTGTGCTTTAAAAAAAAGGAAATTTTTCACTTTTTTTTTATGGGGCAAAGGGAAAAAAAGAAATATTTTTCTAATGAAATATCGTCTACTTGATAGAAAAAATATTTTTGAACATATTAATGAGCAAATAAAAGGATAATTGAGCAATTGAAAAGATAATAAAACAATAAACAAATAAATAAATAAACGAATTAATTAATACATGAGGAAGAATAAATAAAATAGTGAATGAATAAGAAAATAAGCGAATGACTGAATTAATAAGTGAATTATTAAATGAAGGAATGTAAATAAATTTGTTGATAAATGAATAAGTAAGTGTAAAAGTAAATGATTGCATGATCAATCGAAATGAACTATTTCATTTTGCCCCATCCACTTTGCAACTTGATTTATTGTGAAAAATATTAAAAATACAAACAAGCTAAATATTAAGTAAATAAATACTGCACCGAATAGTAGAAGGTCCCAATTAATATTTAAAATGTTAATAACAAGAACTTAATCATTTGATAATATATCAAGATAATTTTAGACAGAACAAAATATTACAATTTGAGTATCCATTTTTGAAAATTGCTTTTATTTTCATATGCTTCGATTCTCCGAGGTAATTTTTTCTTGTCTGGAATAGATTACATATGTTACTACATAGTTTAAAGAATACTAGGTAAGTGGCGATAAAAGCGGAGTAAATATTTCACCATTTCACTATGCCCGCTATTTTGCTTTGTCCCACATTTCCCTACTAACATTTAAAAGTAAAAAATTTTTATAGTAACAGTTATTCATCTCTAGATTATGTTGAAATGGCTTTATATTTATGTTCAAAATTAAATTAAAAATAAGCAAGGGGTGTCAACCCTCTTCTGAACCTCCGTAAGGATGCCCATGCTTTCGTACTCCGTAATTTAAAAATAAAACTTAATTAATGAAATGGGGACACCCTACGAAAAACTTTAAAATACACCACGAAAACTGTTAATCTCATGTTTATGTCTACGAGCACTGGGGGGTGCAAAGGGGTGCATTCTCACACCCATTGGCCTTTAAAAATAGATTAAAAATTAATTAAAGGACAAACTACATCACGAAAAATATTAATCTCATATTTATGGCATGGTTATGTGATCCAGCAGGGGAGCTATAAAAGAGTGTACTTTCTCCCCCGGGCTTAAAAAAAATGTTTAAAAGTAACAATAATTTGATACTTTTTTTAATAATATTATTTTTAAAAATAGTTATTAATTTTTAGTAACTAAAATTAAATTCATTTCAAGCAAAGAACAGTTTACAAAATTTCCAAAATATCGTGAAAAAAGAAATTAAACGCAAAAATTGAATAATTTTAAGAAAAATGAATATACATTCGCTTTAAAATAAATAAATAAATTAACTAAATAAAGTTAAAAAAAATTAAACAAGTAAAATATAAAAAATTGGAAAAATGGGGGGGGGGGGGGCTAACCTTTTTTTTTGTGTGTGATTTGCATGCGGTTCACCACCCTGATAACTGACAGAGATACATAGGAAATTTGTGTCTGCAGTAAAAATGGATGCCTCCGCTGTCCTTGAAGTGATGTTGATACTTACCAAATAAATAAATAGAAATTCAATAAATCGACTTCGGTTAATCGAAGTTTCGGTTAAAGTAGTTTTGGATAAAGAAGGTTCTTATGCATTAAATTTTGCAATTTTTGTGTCACAGAAACAGTATCGTAACAAGGAGTTTAATAGGAGTGGCTCTCGCCAGGGGCGCAGCAGCTAGGGGGCGGCATTTCGACTGATTTAAAAAAATAAATAAATTAATAATAAAAAAACGATTATACGAGTAATACTTTTATTCATAGAAAAAAAAAAAGTCTCGCAAGAAAAAGAGCTAGATGGGAAAATACATTGCTATAAACGGAACTCAAAAATGTTTATTCTCATTTGGTTCAAGAACGTACATTATTTGTATCTTTTAACGAATTGGAAATATTATTGGTTTTATTGAATTTATGTGAAATGGAACACAATTTATTTTATGTAAAATGGAATGGGGGGGAAACTAAAATGTTTGGGAAGGGGAGAATTCTGAACATGCCAAATGAAATCCTAATTTTACCGAATGATAAAATTCGACTATGCACACATATACATACATAACATCTACTGTGAAGGAAAATTGGGCATCATTGAAACTAATTTAAAAATAGAAAATTGGAATATTTGTCTCCTAATTTGTCGAATCGATTACTCAAATTTCCCCCCAAAATATTTTTGGAAGGTCACAGTGACCTCCGGTGACTTCTTATCGGCACAACGCTATGTAAAGGGGGGGGGGCACAATTTCTTAAGTTTGCCAGGGGCTTCAGACATTACTGCTTAGATCATTGAGATCTCTCAATGGTCTAAGCGCTGCTGCACACAAACAACTCTCTTTGTCCCTCCCCAAATTACACAGGATAATGTTTGTTCGAAGTTCGAAGTTTTTCAACAATCAAAACTCACCTAATAAATGTTTCGAAACTTTATAAAAATAAGGATTCACCTATAGCTTCAGTTTCTTTACCAGAGGCAGGGTCGGGTTTAAACTTTTAATCGTTTCGCGCAAAAGTAACAAAATGCGCCAGTACCGAAAGTTGACACTTATTGAAAGGGTTTGTAAAATTCTCAGAGGAATGTTCAAATCGGGAGCAAAATTCAGTTTTTTTTATCAATTTCGTATTTTTCAGAAGCAGTAAATATTTTCTCAAAAGATGTTCCACTGATATTTTATCACTAAATTCCAAGCTGTTTACATCCCATGGTTCTACATACGTTAAAACGGTCTTCAATTAGCCAAAATTACCGAAGAAGTTACATCTTTCGTTTCATATCTATGCTCGCTGTAGCTAAACATGGACTGGGAGTTTTTGCCGGTGCGTTCCTTCAGTTTTGGAAGGAATGTGAGACTTTGTTGCTCGTTTCTGGGCGGCAACAGTATTTTGGTGGCAAAGAAATACAGTAGGCGCTGCTTAATGGGACAAATACAATTTGATAACTATAACCGACTGATAACAATAACCGAAAAGGATCCAAGAGACACAAAATAATGAATTTTTTCCAATTAAGGTGCATTTATTTTGGCAACCTCAAATTAAAATCACAATGACTCAACTGAACGCAGTTTTAAATTATAAAACATTAAATTAACAGAATGGAAATGTCTGAATTGAAAAAAGTTAAAGCTAAATTAAGCAATTTTTAACCACATAGTAATAGGTGAAGTAGAATATGACCGTTTTCCCTGACACTCGTAAACCAGTTTCAAAGTACATTCAGCTTTTCTATCTTTTGAAGCATGATTTTGCTTGTTGTTTGAATTATAATTTAACTTCGCTTTGTTTTCAATCTCGACACAACTCTTTAACAGCTTACAAAGTGATGGCAAAAATGGAGTTCCTACATCAATGCCTGCAACATGTCCAGCGACTGATTTTTTTTAGGTGCAAAAGAAAGTTTTCTTAGGGGGAGTCTGTGGTCACTGGAGGCGACCTTTCTGTAGCTTCATTCCTAGAAAAATTTTGCACTGCTATTGAAAACCACAAAATGCTACACAGAAAGTTAGTCTCGTCAGAATTTGCCTATGTATTTCTGTTAATTGAGGAACAAAAACGGGGAAAAAATTGAAAATTTATGAAAAAGTGATAACAATAAACGAAGACGCTGATTACAATATCCGACTTTTTTAATGTGTGTTAACATACAAGTGTTTCGGGACTTCGTGATTCTGATAACATTAAGCGAATGATAACATTAACCGTGATCAGGGCCGCGCCGTCCCTATGTGCAAGGTCGTGCGGCGCACGACAGCGCCAGAGTCTAAAAGGCGTCGAGCTCCACCAACCAAAAAAAAAAAAAAATTAAATTGAATTTTTCATTATTTCTAATAGTTGCGGTGAAATTATAATACTCAAGCAATCCTCCTCGCTGCCTATCTAAAAAGAAAAATTATTGCCTTGTAGCATCTAAACACGTTATTAAAAAACGCAATCGTTTACAGAGAAGACACATGATGCTAATTATTGCATACTTTTGCATTTTTGTTCATAGTTGGAGCTGTGAATGCTATTTCGGTATGTCTATAATTTCACACGGTTGAACATACGAAACGCAAGAAATTTGCTATTCCCCATTTTGGTTCTTACAGTGAATGTGGTTTATTATAATTTGTGCAATATGTCTTTTTGTGATTTTTAACTATTGTTCGTGGTAATTTCACTGTACCGTATATTTTTTATGTTATCATACACAAAAAAAAATACGGTAAACACATTTGCATATCATTTACTTGTGCATAATACACATATATTGTAGACAATAATTAAAGTTAATATTTTAGTTCCGAAAAGTAACGACTTGACCATAATATGACTCGATTCCTCCAGCCCTTTTTCTTCAACTATTTGTGCATTAAGTTAAAGAAAAAGCTTTGGACAATGTGTTTGTTTCAGATATTAGATTCAATGCCTTTTTAACGATTCCGAGAATTTTTCGTTTGACCGGCAAGTTTCAGTTTCAGATTTTAAAGTGGAATATTCTCTACAATATTATCCCTCAATTTAGAAATATAAATAGTACCCTCCTGCTCCGTGGGGCAACCAGAGGTGGGGGGGGGGGGTCAACAGGATACCCCTCTGGTTGCTCCACCCCATGCCCCTTCCCCTCCAGAATGCTAAGTTGAATGTTTTTCAAAAATATTCTTTATTATGGAAGAGAATAAAAAAACGCGTCTTTGGAAAGCAAAGTGATTTTAATAAGAAAAAAATAATTATGTTGGGGTAAAACTTTAAAATTTTTAAAAAGAAATCTTATAATTTAAAGTTTTCAATAGCTACAGCTAATTAGTCAGCTACTCATCCCCCTTCGAAATATTTTTCTTTCTTTTTTCTTTATTATTTTTCTTTTTTCAAGTTCATCTGAAAATAAGAAAGTCTTAAAATGCCACTCCTCCGAATCTCCCCCCCCCCCCCCCGGAAAGCATTACGGAGCATTTCAAATTTCGTTTCCAGATCTTCAATTTCGCAAATTTCCAAGGAAAGCCCCCGAATACCAAACAACATCACTTGAAACTGCATTCGAAAATAGCCTAAAATTGCGTTTTTGGAGCTTCAATTTCGAAAGATTGCCGGCCCTAATGTCACCAAATATGGTCTTATAATCGCGTCTTTAAAATTTCAATTTCAGAAAATATTAAGGCCTCTGAACCGTCTTCCTTTAATATCATAAAAAAATAGGTTTTTCAAACATGACTTCCAAAAATTTTAAGTGAAGCCTCTGAATCTCTTTATCCAATCTCCTAGAATATTGCTTAAGTTTTTAGGACTTTGAAAAAAATTTTGAAAGAAAATTTCAGGGGGGGGGGGGGCTCTAGAATCCACTTCTTAAAAAGTCTTCAAATTTGCCAACAATTGCGTTTTGGGAAGTTCAATTTCAAAAGATTGGAGGGGAGAGAAGGGGAATTAATTTCTATCTATTTAAAAAAAAAAAAAAGCTTCGGGTGGAATCCCAGAGTTCCATCCCTTGTTCCTAACGTCAAGGAATATAACCTTTAATAGCGTTTTAAGGCTTCAACTTCTACAAATTTCAACGGAGCCCCTTGTACGCTTTTTCCTTGTAACACCACCAAAGATCGTTTAAAATTGCTTTTTTAAAACTACAAATTTCAAAAATTTTCCAAAGAGAAGCCCTGGAACCCTCTTTTTAACAGAGATTTTTCTTTCAATGTGCCCCCCCTAAATCTGTTTTCTAGTTGCGCCATTGCCCCTGTTGTCATGTTTTGACAGGCATAAAAGTTTTATTAATTATGCATCACTTAGAGATCAGATAAACATTCAAAGTGGCGTTAACTTCGTTGTTTAAAATATTTTTCTTTTCCAAAATGCATTATTAGCATATCAGAGGAGCTGCTGAACTCGAAATAATTTCGAGATATGAAGTAAAAACGTACACCATATTCCAAAGTTAATATTCACACATTATTTTTTATATGAATTAAATGCTAAACGAGGAGGAGGCGCTCACGAGACATTTGCACGGCGGCGCCAATCTGGCTTGGCGCGGCCCTGACCGTGATCACATTAAGCGGCGCCTACTGTAATTTTATGTGCGCGGATGCGCAATAGAGCAGTTTTGTATGTGGATTTTATTGCAGTGAGTGCCAAAAAACTGTGCCTAATGTGATTATAGATATCAGGCAGAGTTTGAATGTTCCAAGTTATCGGGAATGCTCATGCAACAGGTTTTTTGTGCGAGTTTTTTTCATCCTGCCAAGGCGTGGCCGAGTTTCCAGGATTCACCTGGGTTATCGAGTGGCGAGTTTGCGGGACTTTACATTGTCTTTGGTGGGACAAGTTTAATGTGTTAACAAAGTGGGAATAGGAGCAATTTTCTTAAAGCGGAGATTAAAAAAAAATTATAAAATAATATATATATATACATATACAAAATAAATAAATTACTGAACTTTTACCATAAATGTGTTAACAAAGTGAGAAAAGTAGCGATTTCCTCAAAGCGGAAATTAAATAAAAATAATTATAAAATAATATTTTATTGTATTTTTTTAAATTTTCGTTTTAAGGAAATTGCTTTCTTTCCCACTTCGTTAATACAATAATGGTAAAAGTTCAGTCAATGGTTTTACACGTTATTTTAAGATCATTCAAAAAACAAATTTGCACCTTTTGTAGAACATCGCTGTTGAACGCAATCGTTGCGTTCAAAGAGTATTCTTAAATTTTCAGTTCATGTTGCTATAATACAAAAGAGTTTTTTTTTAGCTTTTTGAAACCGTGCTATAATATTTTTCTTTAAAGCTATTTTTTACAAACAAATATTGAAATTTTTGGATGAATCTGTTTTTCCGTTATTGTATGTCTTTTAAACCATTTATTTTCACGAGAAAGAAGATATCCGTGATTTCGAGGACTGAACATTTCTCGAATTTTGCATGAACTAAACCGAAAGTTGATTTAGAAAAAAATAAAGTTAAATACTTCGCGAAGCTTAACTTTTCGCGATTGCAACAAGCTCGCGAAAATCGCGAAAATTAAAGCCTCGCGAAAATAAGTGCTTTTACAGTATTCAAATATACTTCCGGATGTTTTATCAAGGCAAACTCATTCTCTTAAACCTTGCAGATAAAGAAAAGGATCGCATGTCAAGACAGATAAAAACCCGCGAAGACACAATAAAAACAAATATGTCTCTGCAGGCAACAATTTGCGGGGATATTAATTATCTGTTACGGCATATATGACACCATTACGAAGCGAAATTGCACCGACGGATGTTCATGAATGGAATACTTCTTTTATCAGTTGAAAGTCCGCTATTTATGAATCCTGATTCTTTCCCGAACACAATTATTTTTCCTTACTTGGCAAAAGTTCCCTTTTCAATGAAAAGTTGAAGAAAGCAACTTTTCTAGAGTGTTTGTTGTCTTGGTATTTTGAAACCGACTGCAATGTTAAACGTAATGAAGTTTTTGCTTTCCTTTTTCATGGTGTATTTTTAGAAGGATTTTATTCTTTCCATTTTGCACATATTTTATGCTACAGCTACGTTTGCACTTTGTCCTTCAAGAAGGATAACTAGACTTATAACCTTTTCTCTAACAAAGACTCCACATATTCTTGGTTCTCATTTCGTTGCATGAACTTAACAAAGAGCATTGGCTCTACTTCCATTTCATATAATTAAATTTTGAAGATCTCTTGAGGCAGTGTTTAATTAAAAATGTTTTTGGCGCAATAACAGACATATCTTCTGAGATACGTCCGTTTAAAAATAAATAAATAAATAAATAAATAAATAATAAATAAATAAATAAATAAATAAATAATAAATAAATAAATTAAATAAATAAATAAATAAATAAATAAATATCATTTCGGGAAGTCTTCAGAATTTAATTGCTAAAATTTGCAATAGTTGAAATTTCTATTAAAATGAAATTATTCAAATGTGACATTCAGCGAGCCAAACCTCAATTTTTGGGAAACGGAAAATTTTCAATCAGCCGAATGGAACTTCAAATTTTACCGAAATATGAGCATATTGAACATTTCAATTCAAGAAAGCAATTTCGGTTCTTCCAAGAAGACTCCAAATTTTCTCGGACGATAGAATATGAACTCAGCATTAAAAAAAATAATAAAATAATAATAATAATAACAATTTTAAAGTTTTCCATGTCATCTCCAAATTTGCTAAATCGTCAGACAAAATTTGCCGAATAAGGAAAGTTTTGGGAAGTCACAGTGACCTCCCATCGAGGCACCCCTGCATGCAGATAATGCACTACTTATACAAAAGCCCAATTACATCCGAATTTCACTTCAGAGACAACTTCTCACAGCCGCCAAGACAAAATCTTCTAGCAGCTCTATCTCACCTACATTCCCGTTCCTTAATGAACCTCCTTTTTATTACTTTCTTCTATATCTAATATATAGAAGAAAGTATTGGATTCGTGCAAATTTTCGAATTTTGATGAATTCGAACGTTTTGAGGTGTGCTGAGTCCATTTCGACTATTTTTTTTACTATGAAAAGAGGAATATATATTTCAAGGAATTAAAAAAAAGAGGGGGGAAGAAAAATAAATAAATAAAATGTATTTTTTAAAACTTATATTTATCAGCCCAATATTTTACTCCTTTTTAGAAAAGTTGTGTGTATCTTGAAAAAAAAGGGGGGGGGGGAGGGACAATTAGTTTTATTGAGCAATCACGATTGCTTATTGCTTTCATTTGACTGTTTTGAGGTCCTATCATTTTATTTTCCCGCCAGTACCCTCTGCAGCATCACCGTCGCTCCTCACGATGCTGCTCCTATAGCGAAAACCGTCTCCAGGTTGCATCCATATCCCCCACACACGCACATACATACACGCACGTACACACCAGCACATACACATACATACGCCTCCACACACACAAACACATACACACACACAAACACATACACACACTCAAACACATACACATACACGCATACATACAGACACCTACACATACACACACACCTACACACCAATACCCACACACTCATATCTGCACACAGACATAAACACACATGCCTACATACACATACCCCCTACACACAAACACACATACCCCCCCCACACATAAACACACACGCCTACACACACACACACACACACACACTCGTGATTGCGAAAAACATAATTTGAATTCAAGAGGTCAAAATTCAAATTAATTTTTTTTATATTTTATTTTTACTTTTCATTAATGTTCTTACTATTTTTCTCACATAATGTTTGTTTTAACAAAGAATTAGTAATGTTTTTCTTATTGTAAGCATCCTGCGTGATGCGGAAAAATTCAACTGCTTATCAAAAGATGATAATAGTGTATTGTTTTAAAATTTAAAAAAATGGGCGTGGTTTCTCTTGTCAAGCGTGGTGGTTACAGTGGAACTGGCTTAACTGAATTTTTCGGGGTGTCATGTCATGCCTGCATATAATGAGAAGAGGCACTAGGTATCATTAAAAGAAAAAAAAAAAAACAACGTTAAAAAATAACTGCAACGTTGCACTACTCTTTCCAAATTTTACGAACCGTCACACAAAGTTTGCCGAATAAGGGAATTTTTCAGAAGGTCACAGTGACCTCCCATTAAAGTGCGCCTCTCTGTAAAGGGCGCAGGGAAATAAAAAGGGATCCTCCCTTAAAATTTTTCAGAATAAAGTTCAAGGCTGCTGAGAATCAAAAGCGGGCCCCTTGTTAGTTTGGTGTCTGGGCCCCCTCACCCCATAGCACTTATAAAATTTACGCTGCTCCTTCTCCGAGTCGGTCCCGCCCCTCAGAGGATCGGACCTCGAGTTTCCCACTTGGCTGACATGGCCTCTGGTTGACTCTGACAAAGTTCTCATTAGATTTTTTTTTTTTTTTTTTTTGTTTTTAGGATCCCTCAGTACTAGTTCAATCTAATTAAAGTCACAGGAATAAATAATGTGCTAATTTATTTACATGAATAAGTGCAGTATTTTTTAAAAACATATGAAACAAATTTAGTTGCAAACTTTACAAATAATTTCCCCAAATACCACAACAATGAGTCATAATAATCCGAAACAATGTCATAATGATTATAATATGAGAACGGGGTTGGAGTAACTTATACAGGATTTTAAGGGACTGTCTCTTATTCGTATAAACTGTCCCGCGTTCAGGGGAACTTTGATACGGGACGGTTCAAGTCTCGTATTTTAGTTAAGAGTAACTTTATAATTAGAGACACTGAAAAAGACATTATAAAATATTTTTAAAAAAGGAAAAACTAGAAGAAAAGCACAAAATATGAAATACAGAGTGACAGGAAAATCATTAATCGCAGTGTTGCAGCTAATGTAAAAATTTCTTAAAGCATATCGTCTTTCTGTTCTTAAGTGTAATGTTACGTGTGCTGTAAGTAAGTTAAAGCAGAACTCATTGTAACTTTCAGTTCGACAAATGTAAGCTGGAATGAAATTTATCACAACTTTTAGACACATAAAAACTTGAAAAGAATTGTTGTAGCAGTAAAATCAAATATCAAATGTGATATTTTGAAAACATGCGGTTTTTCAACATTAGGTTGGAATAATAATGCTATCGAAATAAAAACTAGTTAGTTTTCATTCATTAAGGCTTTGAATTTTCGTTTTTTTTTTATTAACTTCTTTCAGTTTGTCCTAACTGTAAGGTTAAATTCAATTTATGCTCAGTTTAAGAGTCAAATTGTTTATCAATGACGTATTAAATCATTCGAATTTCTCCATTGGCTGGTGAAGCAGTACATATTTATTTTCAATACTGTGAAATACTGTTACAACGAGCTTCAAAAGAACGCAAATGTTGGTCGTTATAACGGGAATTCTGTCGTAAGAGAACTCAAGGCAATGAATTCAATGGAAATTGAATCGGGACTGAAAATTTAGTTCGTTCAAACAGATAGTTCGTTGTATTGGTATTCGTTGTAACTTGATTTCATTGCATTAGTCATTTATATTCTTTTTTTTTTCATAGTTCTAAAAACTTCCTGGTCTCAAAAAGAGTGAATTCCAAAATGTAAAAAAGTGCTACTGATACTGTCAACAGCTAATCCGAATGAAGACTTTTCCACTTCGACTCTTTTTCTTTTTCCTTACGTATCTCACTTTCTTGTAATGCATTATTTATAGCTGAAACTGCCATTAAGATCACTTCCCAGTTTCTTCATTTAAATAAGCAACGTAGGTTGCGCTGTGTGGTACAAAAATACGTCTAAGGAGTGGGATAAATTTACAATTATAATTTAAATCCGGAATTAGGAGCAAAAAACGAGCTAGACAAACTGAAAAAGATAAAATATGGTAATGAAGGAAAACTTGTTCGCTAACTAAAAGCTTTGCTAGATGGATAGAAATCAGCATGAGCTGGCTGTTAGTCGAAAATTGTTACCTTTTTCCCACCGGGGCCTTTTTCTTACGACAGGCGGTAATTGAGGGAACAAATGAATCAAGTACAGTCAAGCATTCTTAAATAGATTCAACAACATACTATTTAATTATGTTGCTGCCCTCTGCGAAGATTATTTCTGTTCAATGAGTACAACTCTTTCTATTAATGGTGATTCTAAATTGGTTATGATAGGCAAAATATTTTGTCATACCTGTTGCTGTGCCAGTGGCGTTGGTTGCACACGGAGTGGAGATCAATGATGTCACGATGTCACCCCAGGAAAACGTTTTAGAAAAAATGAAGAAATTAATAAATAAATAAAGTATGATGTGTGGATTTTAATGCAACATTTTTTATAAAACATTTAGAAAATATTAATTCTTACATTATAAAACTATATTACTATCGATCAAACCCAGACCCGGTTTCTGGGGCAGACGACCTGTGCCACTGTCTAAGACGGCAAACTTTAGGGGCGCAAATTTCACGATGAAAAAAATAAATAAATGAACAACTCAAAATAGGCATACGACCTCCAGCGGCGGTCGAGTCTCGGTGCACGCAATTCAATCGCGGATCCAAAAGAGTGACGACACTTCTAGACGGAGCAAAAAGAATAAACATTAAATCCCGATTTCGGTAGAAAAATATTGAATTGATTAAAAATTAAAAAAAAAAAAAAAACATGAAATTTAGGGGTGCTGAGTAATGGGGTTGTTTCCTTTAGTTAAAAGTAGTACTTTTTGTCACTGAAATTGATTGAATAAGCCAAAAAATAAATAAATAAATAAATAAATAAAAATAAAATAAAATAAAATAAAATAAATAAAATAAAATAAATAAAGTAAAATAAATAAAATAAAATAAATAAAATAAAATAAAATAAATAAATTAAAATAACATGGACCCAGAAAATACTTTCATTTTCCCAACAGTTACTTTTTAATTATTTTTTTTAAGTGTCCGATTTTTCACACAAGGCGTGATCTTGATGATGTCACAAATAACGCATTTTGACGCAACTTTCTTCCGCGTTTCCACGTTACGATAATCAAGGAGCGAATTAAAATTGCGCTCAACGCTTGCTATCAACCATATCGTTGCCATTACACGTGAGTGAAGATGCGAATTAAATATTTTGCTCTGTGAATGGCAATACAGAATGGTATTTCATCATTTGTGATGTCATCGGACAGAAGCATAAACAGTGAAAGTTCTAAACTTAAACAAATTATTTAAAAAATTGTCAAATCCTATCTTTTTAAGCATACTCTTTCAGAAAAAAATACTTTTAAAATTTTGGAAACGACCCCATTCTAGAAATCTTTTAATGGAGTGTTTGACTACACCTAGCATCTGACTTCTGGCAAGCCTGTTACTAGGCATGTAAGACACCGCAAGTTAAATCCTAGAAGTATTTTATTTCTTTATAGCTCACACGATTTCGAAATCCGATTTCTCAACGATTTCAGTGGTTAAACAGACTCGTGAAATACCTTTTTTAAAGAAAAAACATTGCTCATCCAAAAATTGCAAAGGAAAAAAATATTAAAAAAAATATACTTTTAGCTATCGTTTAATTTTAAGAGGTTTTTTGAACTCGAAGGAATGTAATGTTAATCGTGGAGATAGACATATGAAAATTCAATAAAAGTAGTTAAACGGACTGGATGGAAAGAACAAAAATTTCTTTCCTTCTAAGAAGGTTCTTCTTAGAGGCTTCTAAGAAAGTTCTTCTACCTTTATATAGGAGTTTAGTAAGACCCCAATTGGGTTACGCTGTTCAGTTTTGGTCGCCTTATCTGAAGAAATATATTTCTGTATTGGAAAGGGTTCAAAGAAGGGTAACTAGACTAGTAAGGGGACTTTCAGATTTAGATTATGATACCATATTTAATAGGCTTAATATGCATAGCCTAGAGCAAAGGAGAGTCAGAGGGGACATTATTCAGTTATTTATATTTATCAAAATGAATGATGTTAATTTATTAAATTTTTGCACCGAAAGCAGAACGAGAGGTCATTGTTTTAAGCTATTCAAATCTCATCAGGCTAACCTGGAAATAAGGAAAAACTACTACTTTAGTAGAGTTGTGGACACTTGGAACCGCTTACCGGAAGAGGTGGTAATGAGAAGGGGGTGGATAGCTTTACGAGCGCCATTGATCTTCATTGGGGACTAATAAATTGACTAGGACCAGCCTAACTGGGCCAAGAGCCTGTTGCTGGTCGTCACATTTGTATTTGTATTTGTATTTGTAAAATTACAATGTAAAAGAATTTCAGAATGGAGAGAGTAACATAGGTTTCTTGCATAGATTTCCTCGTATTGTCACTCACTTAATGATTTTACTGGAATTTTTTCGAATAATAAAAATTATTATTAACCATTTACACCACAATTTGTTGATTTTGCTGTGACGTAAAAAGGAACGTTTTCAGGGTAAATTCATATCAACAGGGGCAACAACAACTTATTTTGTAGCTATCGTAATCTGCGCTGAAATCAGTATAAGAAAAATTATGTATAAAATGAGCTGCTTTTTTTTATGCCAGAAAGTCTGACAAACTTTTTTAAAAAACTAAAAAAACGATTTCAAGCTATTTCCTTTGCAAAATGCATGATACTACTTTCAACTTCATTGTATTTCCAATAAAATTTAATTCCAAGAAAATTAAATTTAAATACAAAACATATAAAAAATGTTACAATTTTGAAGCAGTAAAATGATTTCCTGTTTAACCTAATAATGGATTAAATGAACAAATTTTTATCAACAATTTTGAAATAAAATGAGATTAAGAAGAATTGAGGAAAGATTTCGGTTTATTTCCGCCATTTTTGTTCGTAACCTTGTAAGATGAATATACTATTTCATTTTAAACACAATTTTACCTCTTTGCATTTTTCCAAGGCTACCTTTAAAGTCGTCAAAGAAGGATTTTAAGACTTCCTTAAGGATCAAAATTGAAATTGTTGTCTCATGAAACCTTAAATAGGTAAAATAAGGAAATTAAAAAATATCAAGAAAGTTAAATATTTTAAAAATATTTTTCATGTACATGTTTATCATTTTTTTTTTGGTTTCTTCACATTATATATGAATGTGTTGAAGTATTTTTCAAACGTAAAAAACCATTGGAAAACTCTTATCAGAAATGGTCTTTTACGAAGGAAGAGCTTCTAAAGAAACGTAGTGAAAGCTAAAAATGTCTGGGTATATAAAAATTAAAATTTTTGGTTTTGTGTGAGTTTTGGTCCTTTTCATTAGGATTTATGGATTAGATCCCAAAATACGAAACAGTAAATATTAACGTTGCAATATGTTGGTTTAATTATCATTAAATAAATTTAAAAAAAAGTAAAGATGGTAATGTTAATAATTATAATCATGCTAATAATAAAAACAGCAGCAATAATGTACTACTAACTAGTGCTACTACTACTGCTACTCCTTATAATAAAAATAATAACAATAATAATAATGATGATGTTGATAAGAATAATAATAATGATGATGCTGCTGATGATGATAATGTTGATAATACTAATACTAATAATAATAATAATTGATAAATTGATTAATAATAATTGATAAATAATAATTGATAAACCCAATACTAATATATTAATTAAATAATAATTGATAAACCCAAAATACGAAGCAGTAAATATTAACGTTGCAATATGTTGGTTTAATTATCATTAAATAAATTTTTACAAAAAGTAATGATGATAATGTTAATCATTATAATAATGCTAATAATAACAACAGCAGTAATAATCTACTACTAACTACTGCTACTACTACTGCTACTCCTTATAATAATAATGGTAACAATAATAATAATAATGATGATGATGATGATAATAATAATGATGATGATGATGTTGATAATAATAATAATAATGATGATGATGATGCTGCTGATGATGATGTTGATAATAATAATAATAATTATTATTATTATTATTATTATCTTTATTATTATTGTTATTTTATTTCTCAGACTTAATAAGTTATTTGCAAGAAATAAAATGAGGTTTAGCGCTATTTTAGGAAGACTCAACTGAAATGCATAATTTAAATTTTGCACAAAACACTGAATTGTCTGAAGAATATTTAATTTTCTTAGGGAAAATATTGGAGCTTGGATGATTATTTGAGTGACTTTACTTTATGATTTCTTTATTTTTTTCTGAAAATTTTCTGATTGATGTTCCTCCAATCCTTTCTTATTTCTTTAATAGTACTTTTCATAAAGAATTCTTAATTCTTTAGATCAGGATCTCAGAATGTTAAACATTGTGACTTACTTTAAAAAATAATCAGTAGCAGTAGCTTTAATGAAAAGCTTTCAGAAATTTAATCAACCACTTCAGCTCCTTACTTTTATTTAATTATTTATTCATTTATTTTAGATTAGATAAAGGAATCTTTAAAAAGAAACTTTGCGTGCTGTTCTTTTGTTCACTTTATCCCGACGTTGCACGGTCTACCTGGAGAATAAAAGTTGTGCCAAATGACGCATGTTCAACAATTAGATAAACAAAAGAAGAAAAAAATAGTTTGAAATTTTCTGTCAGGGTAAAGAAAAAACAGTTTTATGACTCAAAATTTATAATTAGCCCTCTCCGGATTTTTTTAAAATTCCAAAAATTCAATCAATCAATTCAATTATTTTTGGCACAAACATTTCGTCTTACGGATTTTCCGCAAAACCCCCTGAGGGAGGTTTTTTTCTTCCCATAAGGGAAAAAAAAGGGGTGTATCCCTACTATCCCTCAGCATCAAAGGACCTCTGTGCCAAATTTGGCAAAGATCCGATCTAAACTGCCGGTTTGTACAACAAGGATAATATCCCATGGGAATTATCAAAGGATCTCCGTACCAAATTTGTCTGAGATCCGACGTAAACTGTGGATAAGGAACATGCGCATACACATACACCGGGAAGCTCCGATGGGAGGTCAGGGGTGGTCACTGTGACCTTCCAAAAATTTCTTTATTCGGCAAATTTTGTCTGACGATTCGGTAAAATTTGGAGTTCCATTCGGCAAACAGAAAATTTTCGCCCTCCCAAAAATTGAACTTCGCGGCACCTTTGCACATAGTCTCTTATGTTTTATGGATTTTATATTCCTCTACTAAACGCACACACATTCCAATGAATAGGAATATGCTCCTGCCGATGGAGTTTTTGACGGTTGAAAAAGGAGCTTTTCTTTAGTAAAATTTCACCAAGCGTCTACTTTTGTTGCTTGAAAGTCTATTCATTTTTTCTGAATTATGTTCATTTAATACGCAAAACAAAATTTTCTGTAATTGAAAAATAAAATATTTTTCGTTGCTTGCCGTGATATTTTTGCTTTATAAAAGGATTTTAGATATCAGTGGCAAAACGATTCAGCAAATACCAAATTTAATAGATTATTTATTAGAGAAATGCTAGTCACTAAAACTCGACTGGCGATTCACCAGTGAGTCGCTATCAGTAGTTTGGGAAAAGCTGCTTCAGATCATTTCCCTATACAACTTTCTTCTCTATTCAACAGCAATTTTGCTGCAGGCTGTAGAAATATCGTTTTAAATTCCGCAATCCAACACGTTAAAGATTTTTTTAATTTAAACTTAATTTATGTAATACTTATTTTTTATTACTAATTTATTTGTATTTTTTGCGTAAAAACGAGTACGAAAAATTATAAATGGCGTCATTTAAGGATTTCCTTTTCTTTTTAAAAAATCTACAGCCCTTTTTTCCCATTTTTATGGCAAGTTTTACTGCTAATCCTTTTCTTAGGTCCTCATGGCAAAAAACTGTAGTTTTCGTCGCTGAATTTCTGCTGAATGTTGAGAAAAACATCTTTCTAAACTTTCCAGTGTGAAAGTTTTTTTTTTAACCCTGTGATTTAAATGTAAACTGAAATACTATATTACATATTTATGCTCTAAACCTACATAACTACTCTTTATTTCTTACTTTTCTTGCATAATTTTTTTCCAAAAAAAGAAAATTATATATATTTTTGCTGTAAAAAAATCTTATTTAGAAATGCATTCTGAATCTTACATAGTTATCATTACAGGGTTTAATTACAAGACATATCATGATAAGGAGTTAGTTACACATTAATTTGCAGAATTACATACTAAAAAATATTGGAGCTGACTCATAAACTTTTTGCACTGGTTTTAGGGAAGAGTTTTTCTTTCTTTTCTTTTTCTTTTGTTTTTGTTTTGAGCACTCACAAATAGTTTATTGTTTTCACTTGACCGTTGAATGATGTCCGCGTCCTTTGATTTTTTTTTTTCCTTTGGGTCATCTGCGAGCACCACCCTTTCCAGGTACTGCTCTTCTAGCCCTGGGCCTCCATCACCAGTAAAGCGGACAGGAAAACCTTCCATCGTGTTAAAACATACAGCGAAGCCTTGCTGTATTTAGAGGTTGCAAGAAGAAAAGAAAAATAATAACTTTAACGCTTAATTTAGAATTCCATAAATAGTAATTTAACAAAGATAGCGGAATACGTTTGTGAGTTAAAAAGGCACTTTCATATTTCTGATGATTTATTGTAAATCAATGTATATATTTATGTTTTTAAATTCTTTGGCTTAATATTTTTATTTATTCAACCTTCTGGTTAATTCTTTGATGTTCGATAATAATAATATTCCACGATCACCAACAAGCAGCACTGTCCACCGGAATCCTTCTTCTCCTGGGCGGTTGCGTCTATGTCCTACACGCAAGCACGCTTACGCACACGCACACGCACACACACACACACACACACACACACACGCACACACATACCTACACCACATGCCTACGCACGCACAACACACACACCTACACCACATGTCTACACGCATACACCTACACCACATGTATACACACATACACCTACACCTACCCCACTTGCATACACACCCCTACACCGCATGCCTACACACCCCTACACCACATGCCTATACAGTACACACACCCCTACACCACATGCCTACACACGCACACTCCTGCTCCACATGCTTACACACACACGCATACACACCTACACCACTTTCCTACGCACAAATCTACACCACATTCCTACACACACATACGTCTACACGCACACACACACGTGCCTACATTCACACACGCACGCATCTACACCACTTTCCTACACTCAAACACCTACACCGCATTCCTACACACACATACGTCTACGCGCACACACACTCATGCCTACATACACACACCTACACCGCATTCCTACACACACATACGTCTACGCGCACACACACACGTGCCTACATACAGACACACACACGCTTTCATACAAACACAGACACATTCGTGCTAGCGAAAAGTATAATTTGAGTTTAAGATGTTAAAAACTCACTTTTTAATTTTTTTTTTGGAATCATCTGAAAGTTACTAAGTTTTTATCAATGCCTCTCGTTAGCAATCAGTGGAAAATGGAAGTACTTATTTGTTTATTTGCGTTTTTTTGACATCGCATTATCTTGCTTCATATCTCTGGAAAATGAATCACTACTTAATTTTGTGTTACATTGTATTTATTATTGCAGGTATGTAATTAGATGATCAGAAACATGGAGTAATGAGACAACCAACCAAAATTTACTAAATTTTAGTTATTTCGTTATCACTGGTGAAATCAGCTGTTCTAAGTAGGCACGATAACTGGTACTTTTAAACAATATATGCATCGGTGATAAAAATAAGTGTTAGATTATCTGTGCGTGTGGGATTCGTTATCTAATGGTCAAAATGGAAACGAAAACAAAGGATATTACACATAAAATAAATTCAAAATTCTCGATTGAAAGGAAACCTGTTGCATCTCTACATAGTATAAAATGAAGTCTCCAAAAAGCGTCTGTTTGGTTGAACGCGCAAAGCTCGAGAACTACCCGGCTGATTTCGCTGAAATTTTCACAGTATCTTTCTTTTAGCGCAGGAAGGTTTGCAGACAAGTTCGAAAAAAATTCGACGAGAAGTTCTTTTTCTATTCCAATTTAGGCCCAATTTTCACATAAACTCCCGAATATGGGCGCGAAAAATTACTTGCACATTAATATTACATATCATTAGAAAGGGTGGAATTTTCTGCGTTGCAATTTGTTTCAATGCTCTAATTCGGAACTCCAGCGCTCGAATACGCTACCTTGCGGTGATTTATAAAACTGCGTCTGCACCTAAAACATTGCCACGTTGCGCATCACGTGTGTCTGTTGACGTAAACACAGGCAGTTTGTTCTGAGTATTTATTAACGCAATCGATGTGTCTTAGTTTGCTTTCAGCTACAGAAATTAATTCGTCCCTTAGTAGTATTCTCGAGCTCCTCAAAATAATGTTAGTTTTTCTTATTTCTTTCAAAAAAGTATTAAATGGTGGAAGCGTAAACAAGAAAAGTCTGGATTAACAAAATTGGATAACGTAATACCAGGTAAAAATTTTTATTGTTTTGTATGAATTTGTAAGAATATGAGTTTTTTTTAATCTTAAATTAATTTAACTAATCATATTTTACAGCAGCATTTAGTTGAAATGGACAGTATGCAAAATATTTTCTTGAATTTATTATCGTAGAACAAAATGAAAAATGTTTAACCGAGAAAGAATTTACTTTATTCCTTTTATTCTCAGCTGAAAGGTTTCGCCAAATTTGTTTAGGGTTATAGTAGTTTTAGTATTGTGCAAGCAAGTAGCCTTGGCGAGTTTTCGCATTTTTAGTTAAACCATTTTTAATTTTTATCATGAGTGGAATAAAATGATAGTAAGATTACAGAATTCGATAAGCAAAAAGAAATAATGGTCAATCAACTGAAAAGAAAACTACCACCATATATAAACTGTGAGTACACATTTTATTTATTTTGTTCTGAGTGAATTTGAATCAGTTTTTCAATTCGATGGAAAAAAAAAACGAACTTAACAACATTGACTGGACACTTTTCCTTAACCTAATTCCACATAAATGATTTAAATAACCTTTGTTACTACAGTATCCTACTGAAATAGACAGTATGCAAATAAATTTTCTTGAAAATATTTATCGCAGAACAGATTGAAAAATCCAGAAAGAACGTTAAGAATTTGAACAATAAAAAATAAAAGTTCGCCAAAAATCTGTTTATAGGCTTATGGTTTTAAAATTATGTGAAAGAATAATGTATCTTGACAAGATTTCGCATATCAGGTAAATCATTTCCATGACGAATGAATTAAATGCATGATTTCTTTGGATATCCAATCATATAGTCATAGAAATAAATTATCTAGTGTTAAACGTTACTCTTGACAGTCTGCCACGTATGTGCACTATGTGACAAAAATGTCAACAAATGCTGGAAATGTCACGAAACTGAACTTAATATGTACTAATGTATAGAAAAAACGGTACAAAATGAAAATGCCGTTCGAAGCGAACCAAAAATTTATGAATTCCGAATTCAACATCGTGAAAATGGCTGCTTCAGAACAACTTACTGTGTGTTCTGCATTAATTGTTTACTTTCGTAATACTTTTTGGTTTCTAATCTCTTTCTATATGGGTCAGAATAACCAAAAGACTTTGAAAAATCTTTTCAAATGAATAAAGCGAAAAAATCATACATACGAACAAAAATCACAACACTTTTAGCATTTTCTTCGTTACCACATGCGTTTGTTTTAGTTTTCAATTCCGCCATTAGACAGTGACTGCAGTGCCCCCTATAGTTCGTTGGAGTTGCGAATTTAACTGTGGCGGGAGTTATTTGCGTTTTTAGCTCGAATTTTTTTAGGCTTAGCTGAAATTTAGTCACTACTTTCTTCATTAAATCTATCAATAAAAAGTGGAGGAATTGTCTCACGGTTTTCTTTTTCACACCATTGGAAAAAGCGATATTTTTTACGCCAGATCCATCTCGATCTTTGGTAGAAAAGTTAAGCTTCTATCTCGAAAGGAAAAAAAGTTACAATCTATTTTAAATCAAGCTAAAAAAATCTCATGTCCATTCAAATTGTTAACCATTTTCTTTCGCATTTTAATTCCTTAAACTTACTTTATTTTGTGTTTCCATGGTTACGCTTTTTAAATCCATCTTTCTCGATTTAATTTCTTAAAAGTATTTTAATATCTGTCGTCATTGTTTGGGAGGAAAATTTTGCAAGATTTTTTTTAGTTGTATATTTAAGCGTGATTGTTGAATATACGTCACTTGACACAATTTTTATTTTCAAGGTAAACCTGGCAAAGCCGGGAAACGCAGCTAATAAACTCTAAAAGAATAAATAATTAAACTTCTTGGTTAATTTTTTTACCGCAATTTTAACTATACAGTAAACTTTCTACTATTCGTGGAATGTAACTACGGATAAGTGAATTTTGCGGATAATTCGCAAAAGAGGTAAAAAGCGATACTAGTATGCAGGGCTCGCCGACATATATCAGTCGATATCATGATACTTCGATATTTATATTTTGAACTACGATACAAGCAACATAAAAAATATATCGTATTAATTATATGAGTGTCATTCATTTAATTTAAAATAACTAAAAAAGTAATATATATTGATATTTTATTAATATCATATAATAATGCAATATTAGTTTGTAAATTTTATATTAAAAAAATTATTGGTAATATAGCAATTTTAATTTAGATGCCTATTTAAAATTTAAAAATTGTTCAGAAAACAGGATTATGTCCTTTGGCTGTGTACATACTTATGAGCATTTTTATTTTGAAATTATATTAATTTTGTAAAATAAGCTAACAAAAAGCTAATAATTCTAGCAAAAGAAAAAATGAATAAAGCAGCTAATGCTTAAGTAACTCAATTAAAATTAATACAAATTTAAAGTAAAATAATAATTTTAAAATACATTTTAACATTTATTCCAATAAACAATTACAGAAAAAAGACATGCTTTTAAATTAACTCTTTCTTGATTTAATTCAAATGATATTTCATATTTATGTATACGATATTGTGTTGTTTTTCTGTGGCTTTTACACGGTACATGCATATATGTAGTCAGTTTTACAGAGCATATTAATATAATAGTCAATATCCAATGCAATAGCTTGCATCAGTATCAGTTATGTTATCTTTTATTTTTACAACATTAAATTATAACATTTCACAAATGATTGTAAATGTCATTCATAGGTAAATACCATTGAAAGTACATGCATTTTTATATAAAATGTGTATTAATGTGTAAATAATGAAAGAAACAGTTTCAAGTCGATCAATATTTTATAATTCTAGTATAAGCAAATTAACAACAGTGATTTGAGGATACAGTACTGTTTAAAGACTTTAGTTTGCGTTAGTTGAAAATATCCGACATGTATCAAAATATCGGATATTTTCAATTTTTTCGAAAATATCACGATAATTTCGAAAAAAAAAAAATAAAAAAAAAACTGAAGCTAAAACGATAACAGTGAACAAACGTAGTTCGTTCTACGTTTGTTGATTTTAAACTTTTCAAAATATGCAGATTTTCGAAGTTTTACTTGATTCAAGTCGAGTCATCAGTTCAAAAGCGTAATCCGCATTGCTTAAAAGTTCAGCCTTGAAATTAGTTTCTTAACTTTCATTAATAAAATTAACTTTATAATTACTATTATTTTTCCTTGTTTTTTGGCGACAATTAAAAGCAGATTTCGAGCATTGTTTAGCTTTCTCGTTGTTCATTATTTTAATTTCTTCATTAAAATATACAGTTTTGCTGTGAATATGCCTAAGTCAGGACGCAGAAAGAACAAGTGCTTAACGTGAGAGAAAACGCGCGGGTAAAGTGACAGTTTAGAATGTAAAAAGAAAAAAAAAGATCAAAATTTCACTTCCATCGTGTGTTTTTACGACCTTTTTTTTTTTTTTTAGTGACACACACTTCGCGAGTTTTAGGTCATAATTTGATGATTTTTTTGCTGTAAAATCCATGTTCGAAGTATAATTTTACTAATATCAGGAATATTTTTAAGTTCAAGAACAAATCTTGGAATTGCATTTGGACCTTACGGACCTTCTCTGGGTATGCCTCTAATGCCGAATGTTTCTCCTCATTTGATGTAGGTGTATGTGCATGCTCGTATTTTGTCATTTGATAAAATTTGGAGTTTTCTTTGGTAAATTTGGAATTTTTCTCAACGCAAAAATTTAATATCGGGGCTCCCTAGCTCGTGCTACAAACGAAACGTGCCACTAAGATCATCAGCTATCTGACTTTGAAGGAGCACCGCAGTTTCTAAAAAAGGAGAAAGTATATCAAAAACAAGTGTTTGAAAATGTGAGTTGAATTTAAGCTAAAATAATGAAGTGCAACCACGTTTTGAAGTGTAGTTCTATAAGACTAAATTTTGAAATCATTTATTTATTAATTAATTTATTTTTTTGAAATGTAACATTAACAGTATTGCTATACTGTTGCAAAAAATAAATAAACAAATAAATAAATGAAATGTCGGTTAAAAGAATGTTGGTAGAGCAGAACTTCTTGGAAAAGATCCTGCAATCTTTATCCAACGTTAGAACCCCGGTGTAACGCCCCACGCTTTGAACTTCCGCTTTGCTTCTGTGTCAAATAAATATTGACTTTCAAAATTAAAAGCAAAAATCTGATTTTTTTTTTTTTTTTTTAATTTCTGCCGTGGTGTAAGTAGATTCCCTGGTGGACGAGTGTTCAGAAAACAGCCTCTTAAATCCTCTTATGACTTATAAATAACTCAAAAAGTATAAAAAAGAAAACGAACAGACGGCTCATGGTAACTAGGAATAAAGCAAGGCCACATGAAGAGTTTGAGTGAAGCATGGCTTTGCGGCTGTCGCAACATTACGTGCGAGTGCTTCCCACTCATGTTGCAAAATCTGATACAGCGGTTACGGCGAAAGGAACTATTGCGGAAAATAGCAGACGATCACAAATATAAATGGAATGAATAAATTTCTTCAGGTAAGGTAAAACACCAGTGCTTCAGTAGTGGCCACTTCAAATTTACTTTTGTACTTTGAAGAAAGAAATGAACAATAATAAATAATTAAGTGATTTTTTGTTGGAACTTCATGTAACTATCATATTGAATCCATTTTATTTATCAGTCATTTGAATTTAAAGTGGAAATACTTCGGATGGGAGAATGTCAGATTGCTTCTACTGAAATTTTCAGATTTCGGAGTCGCCACTGCTGTATCAAATTTGAGATTCGAGAGAAAATTGATAAAAATTAAACAAATTGAAATTCTGGAATCTTTAGAAATTGAGAAGATTTATGAAGCTTTGGGCTATAAAACGCTCATTGAGTTTCAAGAGGGGCAATTAATACTATAGAACTCCAGTTTAAAAATATATCTCACTGTGGCCACTACTAGTGCATTTTAAACCTGGAAGTGGCCACTACTGGTGTTTTACCTTAGTTTAGTCGCCCAATAACTGAAATGCAAATTTGTTGCTTTAAGAATGGGTTCGTTTCCAATGTTTTATAAGTATCTTTTTCTGGAAGAACATGCTTAAAAACATAGGATTTAACCATTTTTTACATAATTTGTTTAAGTTTAATATTTTTAAAAAATTACTTAAATTGGTGATCTTTTATTGTTTACATTTCTTGCCGATGACATCACAAATGATGAAATGCCATTCTGTGTTGCCATTCAGTGAGCAAAATATTTAATTACCTTCTTTACTCACATGTGTTGTCAACGATATGGTTGATAGCAAGCGTAGAGCGAAATTTTAATTCGCTTCTTGATTGTCATAACGTGGAAACGTCGTACAAAGATGGGCCAAAAAGCATCATTTGTGACGTCATCTAGATCACACCTTGCTTAAAAAATCGGACATTTAAAAAAATTATTAAAAAATAACTGTTGGGAAAATGAAAGAATTTTCTGGGTCCATGATATTTTTTTCTTTTCTTATTCTATCAATTTCAGTGACTAAAAGTACTACTTTTGACTGAAGGAAACAACCCCATTGTTAATAATGATTTAGCTCTCAATTTTTTTTGAAATTATTTGAAGCACTTCTTAAAAATTTTCATTTTTGAAAGGATTAAAAGTTAAATTTTGTTAAGAACGTTTTTATGAGGCATGAATTTTCAGTTGAAAGTGCCGATATGTTTTTTTTTTTTTTTTTGGAGCTGTATGCGTGTTTTAATTTTTTATGCATAAAATTACACATACATATGAACAGAGATATCTTTAACGGAGCTATACAAGCGTCTTTCATCCTTTCAAAAGTAGAAATACTACTCAAAAATTTATTCAAGAGTATTTTCATGCTCTTTATTTTGAATAAAAACTCAGCACTGTGTAAAATTTGCGGAGAAAACAGTTGAAATTTTTAAAGCAGTACATTTTAATGTTTTTTTAATTTTTTAAATTTCAAAGTGTCAAACGTTCCGAAGGTTAAGAAATTCAAACAATACACATCTTTTACTTCCCCGCCATCTAACATCTCATCCTTATCAAGTTAGCTTTTTTCTGGATTTGATCACCATGGGTATGTCAAATAGAGTACCAGTGATCCGCGCAAAGTTGAAATGTTTTATATATTTGGCTATTTTCTAAAATCATAACAAGGTAGTGTATTCAAGCTCTACAACTGTGAATACATATTACATTGAATACGAACTTATGTTTGATATAGGAGGAAATTAAAAAGAAAAGGGGGGGGGGGAAATAACAAAAAGGGCTTTTTTCATGACAGCGTTTGCAAAATTTTAAAAGAAATTTTCATTTTTTTCTTTATTTAAAAAAAATAAACAGCTTTTTTTCAAAAAAAAAATATTTTGCCTGTAATTTTCGTTACATTTTTACAAGTGTAGCTTCTGTTTAAATTGGAACATTTTTGTGTCGTGATTTGTATTATCAAGTTTTTTTTCCCCCGTAATTTTTATTTTATCGTGATTGTCTACTGTTAGAGGAGATAAATAATAAATTTTGTTTTCCCGAGGTTACTCATAAATTTATTTTTCTTATCTGCTAAATTATCAGTTTTCAGATACTATTATTGTCCGCAATCGGTGTTTATTGATTATTGTGGTGCATTACCCCTCATCGGAAAAGTTAGTTCTCGAATCGTTAAAAACAATTTCGAGCAAAAACGGCGATCTTTTAATAAATTATAAAAATAATTTCCCCGATAATTTACAGCTTGAAGATATCGGATGCACTACAAAGCTCACTAAAACAGGTAAAGAACTTGAATATTTTCAATGTATAACTTCATTACAATTTTGCTATTTGCTTGGGAAGAAAATGCACAAAAAAGTTTCGTTTTGACAAACCAGTTGAATGAGTGTGAGTATTTTTTGAAAAGTAAATGGTAGAAGTTTCTGAAAAGGCAGTATTGATTAGAGGGATAAGTCTACGTCATAATCATTGACAAGAGCCCCTCTCCCATTAAAAATGTCTCCTGTAAAAAGAAATAGCGTCTAGTTGAAAATAAGAAGGTAAACAGATAAATGGATAAATGATAATTACAGAAATAGGACAATTTCAGTGGAAAGAAAAGTAGAAAAATTTTATAGTTAAACGTTATCTTTAAGTATGTCGTAGATGCAAAAGAATGTGGGGCAAAGTGAAATAGTTAAGATGATTGAGCTTTTTCAAAATGAACAAATTGGAAATTTGTTTTGAAAATTACAGTACATAACGAAAGAACATTGTATTTTATAACAAAACTTGCATTATTTTTTAATTTTTAGCAGCATATATACGCCTTTAAAAAAAAGGTCGAAATTTTTCGCTTTTTTTTATGAGGCAAAGTGAAAGATAAAATATTTTCCCAATGAAATATTTTTTATTCGATTATTAAAGATATTTTTAATCAAAAAATGAGTACCTAAATGAATGAACTAAGAAATGAAAAGGAAATGAAGCAATAAACGAATAAATATATAAATTAGTTAAAAAATGAGAAAATTTAAATCAGTTAATAAAATAGTGAATGAATAAGAAAATAAGTGAATGAATGAATAACTGAGGGAATTATAAAATGAAGCAATACAAATGAAATAATTAATAAGGGAATACGTAAGTTATTTGATAAATGACTGAATAAGTATAAATGGAATGAACTATTTCACTTTGCCCCATCACTTGAGAAACAGTACAAAGCATTTCAAATACAGATAAGTTTAATGTTAAATAAATAAATACTGCACCGAATTTTAGTAGGTCTGAATTAATATTTAAAATGTTGATATCAATAACTTTTTCATTTAATAATAACAAAAATAATTTTTTCACTCAGTGCAGCAGAATATTACAATACGAGTATCAATTTCTGAAAATTGCTTGCTTTATCATACTCTTTGATTTCCAGAGTTATATTTTTCGTGATTGGAATAGATGACATGTGTTACTACATAGTTGAAATATTACTGGATAGGTGACGCTAAAGGCAGAGTAAATATATCACCATTTCACTTTGCCCTGCTATTTCATCTTGCTCTACATTCCCTACATGTGATTTTATTTAGATGTATTGTACAATAAAGAACAAAAAAAAAAAAAAAAAAAAAAAAAATTGAATTTTGACATCTTGAATTCAAATTATATTTTTCGCAATCACGAGTGTGTGTATGTAGGCGTGTGTGTTTGTGTGTGGGGGTATGTGTGTTTGTGTGTGGCGTATGTGTGTTTGTGTGTAGGGTCCGTGTGTTTGTGTGTAGGGGGTATGTCCATGTGTATGTGTCTGTATGCATGTGTGTTTGTGTCTGTGTGCTGGCATAAGTGTGTGGGTAGTTGTGTATGTGTATGTGTGTGTGTGGGGGTATGTGTATGTGTATGTGTGTGTAGGCATCTGTGTTTGTGTCTGTGTGCAGGCATGAATGTGTGGGTAGTTGTGTGCATGTGATTGTGTGTGTGTGTTTGTGTGTGTATGTGCGTGCGTGTGGCGTGTGTATGTAGTTGTGCATGTATGCGCGTGTGTGTAGGACATGGATGCAACCTGGAGACGGCTTTCGCTATAGGAGCAGCATCGTGAGGACCCGGTCGACGGTGATGCTGCAGAGGGTGGCGGTGGGAAAATAAAATTAAAGGACATCAAAACAGTCAAGTAAGAACAATAAGCAATCATGATTGCTCAAAAAAAAAAAAAAAAATAAATAAATAAATAAATAAATAAATAAATAAAGAGAGCAAAAAAAGACCTTTAACTATGCATTTGTCTGCACCAGGGCTTAATTTGCATAGGAGACAGCACGGGAGTTCAGCTTCTGCACAACTTTTCAATTTTTTTGCTTTTATACATCAATCTTTCTATATATCTAACGATTTACGTCTATATGTTTACTTTTTTGCTTAGCTATTGATTTTATCAGCCACCTCTTCGCACATCATCTATTAATTTGAAAATTAGCTTATCATTTTACATTGTTGGTCTAATTCATAAATCACGCAATCTGTAATCATGGCGCCCGCATATTTAATTACGACCATCGCGATGTTGTAAGTATAGATTCAAGATACGTCCCCACTCTCTTATTGCACAGTTTATTCCTGCTGTTTTTTTAATTATATCCTGCTTACATTTAAAAGACACAAATCCCTTGCATTTACGAATGACTAGATCCCGCTAAGCTTTTTCTAACTGAAAATAAAATTCCTAACTCTTTAACCTCACCACTTTTATATTCTTTGCCAGAGATTTAAATTTTATCAAGCAAATCTACAATATTATACAAATATTTGAATGGATTTTGTGCAAATTTTCGGTCAATAATTACGTGCTTTTCGTTCATAATGACTATTTGTATTAAGTACAGTAAACTCCCGATTATCCGCAAGTCAATTAACAATCAGGAACATGCATTTACGCAGTAAAACGCAAATACCAATGGCTGTTTTTTTTTGTCGAAAAATTGCAAATTTAAACTCAGTTGATTTTGTTTTATTTATTTATCTTTTCTGCTTTCTTTATCGCGCTTGTTCTTTGATGTTAAGTTCTGTTGTGCAAAAATACAAAACTTTTTTATTGTACTGTATATTTTCAGTGTTTGAAGAAAGTGTTATGCATCAATACAGCTGAGTGTTTAAGGAAGGAACAATTTTTACTTTATTTGCCCCTTATTTTAGCCTCTTCGCGGTTTATCTGCGATTTTTATTATCCGTGGCACTTTTGCCACCAAATTCCGCGGATAATCGAGAGTTTACTGTACTCATTCCAGAAATTTTGAGCTGCTAGAGTAGCTCTAAAACATTTCATACTGCGATTTGGTATATTTTCCGTCTTCTCTATTTTTAGTCATGCGTGAATCCATTTATTTTTAACATTTATTATGAATGAGGATTTCCATCTACATAACTATTTATTTCCGTATCTAACAGCATATCTACAAGCAGATACATTTTAAACTCACATACAACCGTATTTTCACGCTTCATATCTTGCAAACAAAATTTAGCATTGTGGAAAATAAGGGGGAAGGAGAGGGATTCGAATGGCTTTTTGTTTTTAAATTCAAAGTGTCAAACATTCTAAAGATTAAAGTCAAAGCGGCCACCCCCCCCCCCTATTAAAAACTTTTACCAGCGTTTCAAAACCTTTTTGACCTGTGGACCGATTTTTGAAAAGAGCTTTGAAAAAAATTCACGGATCGGTGCTGTTTTTTTCTCTTCTTCTTTTCCTTTCTTTATTTCTTATATTTAAAAAAAAAAGAAAAAAAAAACAACGCATTGCATTTGAGGACCGTTAAAAAAAAGAGATTTTTTTAAAGGGTCCCCTCCCCCCTTTTTTTATATTTTTAAAATTATTATTTTTTTTTCTAAAAACGTTTTCGACACAGAGATCATCAAATGCTTGAGAAAATTTTTTTTGCAAATGTCTGAGGATTTTTTTCTTTTTTTACAAAATTATATTTTTAATAATTGAATTAAAAAATTCATAAATTTGACTTCACTTGGTGTTAAAGAAGTTGCAAAACGTTTTTCAATGATAAGAAAAAGATAAGTAAATATTGTATTAATAATCATATCTAAACGATAAACATTACTTAAAAATCATAGAAAACTACAAAAATAATCACAAAATTCACATGAATGATGGCAAATAGGATATTATTTATTATTATCGCCTTTTCTTCTCTTTTCGTGCTTTTGTTTTTCCAATAAAGACATTTATTTTAACGTGGAGGAGCAAAAATCTCTGCGGACTGGTCAAATTTTTCTGCGGACCAGTGCTGGGCCCCCGGTCCAGCGGTTGCGAATCGCAGCCTTACATACTACTCCAATCCCCCCCCCCCCACCAAGGGCCAATCTACATTGCGAGAAGGCTGAAATGGTCTCTCATCGGTCCTGTATTCACCCGGTTATAGACCTGAAAAAAAAAAAAAAAAAACTGGTGCTAAATTGAGTTTGATGAATTTCTGATGTGAAAAACCCGAGTGGTTCTTTTCCGCAAAGCAGAATTTTCAATGATGTCATGCAGAAGATAATGCCGGCCTTTCCTCTTCCACTATTCGTGTCGAGAGCATAGGATGACACAGATATTAGACGCAGCGGGTGGAGGTCGGGGATAAAAACGCTGCTCGTCAAGTGTTTTATGTTTAAGAGGAAATAAAATAATTATCATTCTGGCCGAAACGTGAGATGGAATGACTTGAAATGATCACGAAACTTTATTGGATTTTTAGAAATGTTTTTTCTGAGCTGAGAACTCCGAAATTAATCGAGCGTCGCAAACTCATCTTGTCGCGTATCATCGATTGTATTTTTAAAATAGTTTAATGCTCTGGTTTAAAAATTGTTAAATACCTAAAGAAATTTTAGTGAGGATTTTCTTTGTTAATTTTCTCACTTTGTTTGAAATCAGTTGCTAAAGTTATGTATGAAATTGCCTTATCATTAAACGATTATCATTCATGGTTTTTCTGAGTTGAGGACTCTGAAATTAATGGAGCACCTCTAACTCACCTTGTCGCGTATGATCGATATTTTTTATAACATAGCTTAATGCTGTGGTTTAAAAGTTGTTGAAAAACCTACAGAAATTTTAGTGAGGATTTTCTTTGTTAAATTTCTCACTTTGTTTGAAATCAACTTTAATTGCTAAAGTTATGTATGAAATTGGCTTATCATTAAGCGATTCTCATTCATGGTTTTTCTGAGTTAAGGACTCTGAAATTAATCGAGCACCCCTAATTCACCTTATCGCGTATGATCGATATTTTTTATAACATGGCTTAATGCTGTGGTTTAAAAAATGTTGAAAAACCTACAGAAATTTTAGTGAGGATTTTCTTTGTTAATTTTCTCACTTTGTTTGAAATCAAATTTAATTGCTAAAGTTATGCATGAAATTGGCTTATCATTAAACGATTCTCATTCATGGTTTTTCTGAGTTTAGGACTCTGAAATTAATCGAGCACCCCTAACTCACCTTGTCGCGTATGATCGATATGTTTTATAACATAGCTTAATGCTGTGGTTTAAAAAATGTTGAATAACTTACAGAAATTTTAGTGCGGATTTTCTTTGTTAATTTTCTCACTTTGTTTGAAATCAAATTTAATTGCTAAAGTTATGTATGAAATTGGCTTATCTTTAAACGATTCTCATTCATGGTTTTTCTGAGTTGAGGACTCTGAAATTAATGGAAAACCTCTAACTCACCTTATCGCATATGATCGATATTTTTTATAACATAGCTTAATGCTGTGGTTTAAAAGTTGTTGAAAAACCTACAGAAATTTTAGCGAGGATTTTCTTTGTTACATTTCTCACTTTGTTTGAAATCAAATTTAATTTCTAAAGTTATGTATGAAATTGGCTTATCATTAAACGATTCTCATTCATGGTTTTTCTGAGTTGGGGACTCTGAAATTAATCGAGCACCCCTAACTCACCTTGTCGCGTATGATCGATATTTTTTATAACATAGCTTAATGCTGTGGTTTAAAAGTTGTTGAAAAACCTACAGAAATTTTAGTGAGGATTTTCTGTGTTAAATTTCTCACTTTGTTTGAAATCAAATTTAATTTCTAAAGTTATGTATGAAATTGGCTTATCATTAAACGATTCTCATTCATGGTTTTTCTGAGTTGGGGACTCTGAAATTAATCGAGCACCCCTAACTCACCTTGTCGCGTATGATCGATATTTTTTATAACAGCTTAATGCTGTGGTTTAAAAGTTGTTGAAAAACCTACAGAAATTTTAGTGAGGATTTTCTTTGTTAATTTTCTCACTTTGTTTGAAATCAAATTTAATTGCTAAAGTTATGTATGGAATTGGCTTATCATTAAACGATTCTCATTCATGGTTTTTCTGAGTTGAGGACTTAAATTAATCGAGCACCCCTAACTCACCTTGTCGCGTATGATCGATATGTTTTATAACATAGCTTAATGCTGTGGTTTAAAAAATGTTGAAAAACTTACAGAAATTTTAGTGAGGATTTTCTTTGTTAAATTTCTCACTTTGTTTGAAATCAAATTTAATTGCTAAAGTTATGTATGAAATCGGCTTATCATTAAACGATTCTCATTCATGGTTTTTCTGAGTTGGGGACTCTGAAATTAATCGAGCACCCCTAACTCACCTTGTCGCGTATGATCGATATTTTTTATAACATAGCTTAATGCTGTGGTTTAAAAGTTGTTGAAAAACCTACAGAAATTTTAGCGAGGATTTTCTTTGTTACATTTCTCACTTTGTTTGAAATCAAATTTAATTTCTAAAGTTATGTATGAAATTGGCTTATCATTAAACGATTCTCATTCATGGTTTTTCTGAGTTGGGGACTCTGAAATTAATCGAGCACCCCTAACTCACCTTGTCGCGTATGATCGATATTTTTTATAACATAGCTTAATGCTGTGGTTTAAAAGTTGTTGAAAAACCTACAGAAATTTTAGTGAGGATTTTCTGTGTTAAATTTCTCACTTTGTTTGAAATCAAATTTAATTTCTAAAGTTATGTATGAAATTGGCTTATCATTAAACGATTCTCATTCATGGTTTTTCTGAGTTGGGGACTCTGAAATTAATCGAGCACCCCTAACTCACCTTGTCGCGTATGATCGATATTTTTTATAACATAGCTTAATGCTGTGGTTTAAAAGTTGTTGAAAAACCTACAGAAATTTTAGTGAGGATTTTCTTTGTTAATTTTCTCACTTTGTTTGAAATCAAATTTAATTGCTAAAGTTATGTATGAAATTGGCTTATCATTAAACGATTCTCATTCATGGTTTTTCTGAGTTGAGGACTTAAATTAATCGAGCACCCCTAACTCACCTTGTCGCGTATGATCGATATGTTTTATAACATAGCTTAATGCTGTGGTTTAAAAAATGTTGAAAACTTACAGAAATTTCAGTGCGGATTTTCTTTGTTAATTTTCTCACTTTGTTTGAAATCAAATTTAATTGCTAAAGTTATGTATGAAATTGGCTTATCTTTAAACGATTCTCATTCATGGTTTTTCTGAGTTGAGGACTCTGAAATTAATGGAGCACCTCTAACTCACCTTATCGCGTATGATCGATATTTTTTATAACATAGCTTAATGCTGTGGTTTAAAAGTTGTTGAAAAACCTACAGAAATTTTAGTGCGGATTTTGTTTGTTAATTTTCTCACTTTGTTTGAAATCAAATTTAATTGCTAAAGTTATGTATGAAATTGGCTTATCTTTAAACGATTCTCATTCATGGTTTTTCTGAGTTGAGGACTCTGAAATTAATGGAGCACCTCTAACTCACCTTATCGCGTATGATCGATATTTTTTATAACATAGCTTAATGCTGTGGTTTAAAAGTTGTTGAAAAACCTACAGAAATTTTAGTGAGGATTTTCTTTGTTAAATTTCTCAGTTTGTTTGAAATCAAATTTAATTGCTAAAGTTATGTATGAAATTGGCTTATCATTAAACGATTCTCATTCATGGTTTTTCTGAGTTGGGGACTCTGAAATTAATCGAGCACCCCTAACTCACCTTGTCGCGTATGATCGATATTTTTTATAACATAGCTTAATGCTGTGGTTTAAAAGTTGTTGAAAAACCTACAGAAATTTTAGTGAGGATTTTCTTTGTTAATTTTCTCACTTTGTTTGAAATCAAATTTAATTTTTAAAGTTATGTATGAAATTGGCTTATCTTTAAACGATTCTCATTCACGGTTTTTCTGAGTTGAGGACTCTAAAATTAATCGAGCACCTCTAACTCACCTTATCGCGTATGATCGATATTTTTTATAACATAGCTTAACGCTGTGTTTAAAAAATGTTAAATACCTACAGAAAAATTTAGTGAGGATTTTTCTTCAAACTATTGTTAATTTTCTCACTTTGTTTAAAATCAAATTTTACTGTAGAAGTTCGGTATGAAATTGGTATAGCATTAAACGATTCTTATTTATAGTTTTTCTGACTTGACTGTGATACTAACTAATCGAGCACTCACCTTGTCGCGTATCATCGATTATATTTAACGGCGTGATTTAAAAGTTGTTAAATACCTACAGAAAAATTAGTGAGGATTTTCTTCAAACTATTGTTAATTTTCCCACTTTCTTAAATGATCAAATTTAGTTGCAAAAATTTTCTATGAAATGGGTTTAATATCATTAAACGATCATCAATTAATGATTTTTTGAGTTGAGGGCTCTGGAATTAATCGAGCATCCCTAACTCACCATGACACGTATCTTCGATAATATTTATAACATGGCATAATGCTGAGGTTAAAAAATTGTTAAATACCTACAGAAAAATTTAGTAAGGATTTTTCTTTAAACTATTGTTAGTTTTCTCACTTTGTTCGAAATTAAAATTAATTGCGGAAGTTCGGTATGAAATTGGTTTATTATCATTAAATGATTCTCATTCATGGTTTTTCTGAGTTGAGGACTTCGAAATTAATCGAGCGTCCCTAGCTCACCATGTCGCGTATCATCGACAATATTTATAATATAGCTTAACGGCGTGATTTAAAAGTTGTTAAAATTTAGTGAGGTTTTTTAAACTATTGTTAATTTTCCCACTTTGTATAAGATCAAATTTAATTGCTGTAGTTCTGTATGAAATTGGACTATCATCAAACGATTCTCATTCATGGCTTTTTTGAGTCGAAGACTAAAATTAATCGAGCATCCCTAACTCACAATGTAGCGTAGCAAAAATAATATTTATAATGTAGGTTAATGGTGTGATTTAAAAGTTCTTAAATACCTACCAAAAAGTTTAGTGAGGATTTCTTCAAGCTATTGTTAATTTTCCTACTTTGCTTGAAATCAAGTTTAATTGCCGCATTTTGGTATGAAATTGGTTTATCATTAAACGATTCTCATTTATGGTTTTCCCGAGTTGAAGACTTTGAAATTGATCTCACTCAAAATTTAACTGCAGATGTTTAATATGAAATTGCATCATCATTATGAACTATCATTTGTGGTTGTTCTGAGCCGAGGAGTCTGAACCTAACTGCCATCTCAATTCAATTGCAAATGTTCAGTATGACATTGGTTTATCTTCAAACGATTTTCATTTATGGTTTTCCCGAGTTGAAGACTTTGAAATTGATCTCACTCAAAATTTAACTGCAGATGTTTAATATGAAATTGCATCATCATTATGAACTATCATTTGTGGTTGTTCTGAGCCGAGGAGTCTGAACCTAACTGCCATCTCAATTCAATTGCAAATGTTCAGTATGACATTGGTTTATCTTCAAACGATTCTCATTTATGGTTTTCCCGAGTTGAAGACTTTGAAATTGATCTCACTCAAAATTTAACTGCAGATGTTTAATATGAAATTGCATCATCATTATGAACTATCATTTGTGGTTGTTCTGAGCCGAGGAGTCTGAACCTAACTGCCATCTCAATTCAATTGCAAATGTTCAGTATGACATTGGTTTATCTTCAAACGATTTTCTTACGAATTTTCGTGGGTTAAGGACTGAAATTAATTGCAATCTAAATTTAACTGCAGATGAAATTGACTTTCTCATCAAACGATTTTCATAGATGGTTTTTCTGAGTTGAAGATGCTGAAAATTATCCAAGCATCGCTCACTCATATTTTTGCGCTTCATTTATTATACTTATTATATAGGTTAATGGTGCGATTTAAAAGTTGTTAAATGTCGTAACATTTTATGAGGATTGACTTATAATTGTTGGTAACTTCATTTAAAATCAAAATTAACCACAGATGTTCAGTATGAAATTTTCTTATCACTAATCGATGATTAATTTATTTAAAAAGTCTCTTTAAAAAAAAAAGAAGAGCAAGAAAGAGAGAAAAAGAAAGAGTGAAACGAATCGAACGTACAAAAAATTATTTAAGAAAAAATGAACGTAAAATTGAAATTAAAGGGAAAAAAAACAGCCGCAGAACTGACCAACAGAATCTGAGTTTTTATTGAATAACATAAGCTTATTAATTATTTAACCATTAGTTATTAGTTCATTCAAATTGAAATCTACATTTTTGCCTAAATCTTCTAATCTACAAAAAAAAAAAAAAAAAAAAAAAAAAAAAAAAAAAAAAAAAAAAAAAGCTCTCAGAAATTAAATTTAAATATCCATATAAACCACTGATTTTTCTGGATCACATAAAACTTGTTTCAATGGTTCAAAGTAAACGTGAATTATAATTGTTTTTAACAAATTTCATGCTAAAATGTAATTTAACCTTCAATTAGAAATTCTTTTTTTATCACGATCATTGTTGAACAATACTTTCAGAAAAAGTCTCCCAAATTTTTAACGCAATATAAATATTAGGGTGGGTCACCATCTTATGATGGGAAAAAAGTTACTGATTTTTATCGGGCACAGCATAAGGAAAACGGAAAATTGCACGGAAATTCACCTTGTGTGTTGCCCCTTAATATTGTTATACTGTCTTATTTATATACATATTTATATTAATTGTAATTATTTAGTAAAAAGTAACCCAAATAAAAATTTTCTTGCTAACCTAAGTAGAAAATGATCTAATTGTTTTTTTTTTTAAAATATTACTTGTTTAATTCGTAAATAATGAAAATAGCGAATGCAGCGACAATGTGCTCACAGATTCTCTGCTGTGCGATTCGTGCTGAGCCGCGAGGAAGACAGGAAAGACAGTTTTACAGACATTGCCAATGATGCGAATTTGAGTGGTGCGAAAAAAAGCAAAATTTTTATTTTGGAAACGCAACAGCGCAGAAATATTGCAGTTCGTGCTGACTTAAAAAACTAAAACTTGATTTTAATATTAAAATTGGGCCCAATCTTCCAATCTCTCAACGAGCCTAAAAATTCCGAAAAATGGAGAATTTCACTGTTTCATTGTGATTTTTTTAACTTTTGCTTCAATATGCTTTAATGCTTTTAAATAGTGGTTCCTAACCTTTTGGAGCCCTTCGCCTCCTCTAAAGGTTGACTGGCACCTATAACCCCCTGAGGCGCCAAGATGAGAGGTCACAGCAGGTCACTGTGACACAGTGGCGCCGACTCCATGGGGCCTGAGGGGGCCCGAGCCCCCTCAAAAATATTTTTGAGGGGGCAGAGCGCCCCCAATAAATCAAGAAAAGTATTAGTTATATTATGCTTTCTAAACTCATAAATTTGTCTTTTATTTTCCTTGTTTGAAAATAGTTTACCTTGTAAAATACATTCAGTAATGAGTTAAAACATAATTATTACGGTAGTAAGCAGGTTAACTGAAAACGAGTAGTGTGAATAATGATGGTGTTATAGTGCTGCAAGCATACTTAGAATTTGTCCCAGTGCGCGAACTTACGGGTCAAATCTGTTGCCGGTGGGCAGCGCTGTGGCGAACTCATCTAAGTGTTGCTATATATTAAATGGGAGGCGTGATAGTTTTGAATACTTTGGAAATTGTTTTTAAAAGAAAAATCTTTCCTTTTGCTTCCTCGAAATCGACGTATACCAAAGTATGAAAACAACGAAGCCAGCTCACCGCATGCTTTAAAAATCTCAAAGACACTTTACATTGAGGTTTGTGAAATAGTGCAATCTTGCATTATTGGGCAGTTTACATCAACTGGACTCACACCGATCATTGCAGTTGAACAAGAGGGCTTGCTTTTATTAAACAGAGGTGAAACAAATTTTGAAAAATTAATCGAGTTCTCAAAAATAACCTAGACATTGAGAGACTGCGTTGACACTTGAATATGTTAGCCGGTATAACTAATGGAAAAACAACTGGTCTTAAAAAAAAAAAAAACATGCGTAAATTAAATTACCTTTTTACGAAAATATTGTGCGTGTTTGTATTTATTTTTTCCTTTTCTCAAAGCCAAAAAATATGTGTCAGGCTTGTCGAGTTTTTGGGGTTCTAATGTTGATTATATGACTTTAAAATGCTTAAAAAAAACTTTAAAACTTACTATTTTTCATCTCAAATTTAGAAAATTTACCCTGGTTCATCCCCCCCCCCATTTTTTAAAAACTCGGCGTCTCTGGGAGTGCCTTTATATTTAAGTCAAGTGTTATTTCTACCTTATAATATCAATGCTTGGCTACGGCACTGTGCAGCTTCCCACAAAACAGAACAAAAAAAATCTCTTACTAAGACAAGTGATATATGATTTAAAAGTTGAACCAGAAAATTTGTAAACCAATTTTTAGATTCTTTTACTTCGAAAACGCCATGTCACATACTGTTTGTTTGTTAAAATTATACACACCAGAAAATATGGCATTTTCAAGGTACAAAAATCTGACCTTTATTTCGGGTGGGGGACCTCCGAGGGATTGCATAACACCCTAAACCCCCGGTGATGTCCGGCCCCCCCAATAATTTTTTCAAGTCGGCGCTCCTGCTGTGACATCCCAAAAAATTACTTATTCGGCAAATTTTGTCTGACAGTTCGGAAAATTTGGAGAATTCATTGCAAAATTGCAAATAAAAAAAGTTATAATGATGCTAAGCTTATATTTTATTGTTCAGTAAAATTTTGAACTTTATACGGCAGATTAAAAATGTCCACCCCTCCAAAAAAATTTAGTTTAGGGCGCCTTTGATCGCCAGCCCCCCCCCCCCCCACCTTTTCTTTTTTGAAAACAATATAAGGTGGCAACGTTAGTGATCATCGATGTCATTGAAAATAGAAATGCTTAATTTTAATTTGAAATAAGATGTCTATAATAAAGCAATTTTATCCTCTAAAACTAACATCACTCTTAAGCTAAGAAAATAAAAAAAATAAGTAAAAGTACATATTTTTGCTTTTTGTTCTTTCTTATACAAAATGAACTGATATATTTGAAAGGAAGCATTTGAGAAAGTTCATTGACGTACTTTTCAAAAACATTACTATACTTTTTGTGAAGTTATTTTCTTTTTTAAACTGGAATCTGGGGGAATTAAAAGCACTGACACTTCAAATTTTCAACTTTAGAAATTCATAAACTTGGTGATGAATCAGGAAACATCCTTTCCTTGATACTTCCTTCCTGCAACCGGGAAGTGAGGAGGAAACTCCTAAACATTTTTTTTTCTCTTTTTAAACTTGTGATTCCTTGACTAAACTCTGAACACTATTTCGTGTACGTTTTTAATTTCAATATTTACCGGCTTCTTATTGTGCTTATTTTATCTTTCAAACACTCATCACCCCCTATCACCCCTCAAGAATTTATTGCCCCCTTGAGGAATCAAATCACCCATTTTGGAGTGATCGCTCCCAGGTAGAGAATCACTGCTATAAGACAAAATAAATAAATAAATAAATAAATAAATAAGCAACGGGTACTACTATGTACATAAAAGTAATTAGTTTCTGTGTACAGACTACTTTTGGATTTTCCTAATCCATTAGCAAATAACGAAAATTTGCATTTGCTTTTTTATCTTCGTAAATTTTTAAACCATTTGTGTGTACTTTTAAGGATCTGCATACTGATGTTGCAATAACAATAGTTCTGAACAAGCCCTGATTAACGCACGAGTCACCTGGGTCAGACCCAATGGCTCCCAACTTTAAGACCATGCAAACGGAGTTCGCTTTTTCTAAAAATTAAATCGGATTATTTTTCAAACTTCTATTTTATATTTTTGATCTTTTAAAAATATTTTAGGAGTAGGTATACAAAAGAAACTAAGTTTTTATTTCGTTAATAAAATGATCCATGAAATGACATGTATGGCGTCCTTTATTTTTTGTTTTCTATGACAGCTGTTCCCAACCTTTTTCTCTTTGCGAACCCCTTGGAACAGGCAAAAAAGTTCGCGAACCCCCTGATGTTGAAATTAGTAACATGTAAGAAACAATAAAAAAACAGCATGTTTGCTTTCCATTTTTTGCAGCATTTGATTGCAATAAACAAAAATATAATTGTAAAATATCATTAAGTGCAAACATTAATAAAAAGTTAAAACTACATCTACAAGAAAAATTATAAACAAGAAGTTTTATAAACCAACTATTTTTTTAAGCATACTTTAAATGGGGGAAAAAATCCTTAATGCGATATTTGTGGCTGTTTGACGGAACAAAGAAACTGAAAGTTTGGTTCAATGTCTGACAGTTTGAGTCTTAAATCAGGCTCTGCATTCAATCTGCTTCGGTATTTATCTTTGAGATAAGTATAGGAGGAAAATCCTTTTTCGAACAGATATGTTGTACAAAATGGTAATAAAATTCGAATTGCTTTTTTGGACAAAACGGTATAGTCATTTCTTACACTGAGCCAGAAGTCAATTAACGAGAGCTCTTTAAAGGTAGTTTTCAATGAATTATCACAGGAAAACTCGATGAGCATTTCCTTTTCAGGTAATGTCAGGGTGTTCTCTAAGCATGGATTTCCTTCAAAAGGATTGCGTATCCAGTTGTTTGAGAGAGGGACGTTACGCCTATTAGGAAAATACTCGTCAAAAGTTAGTTCAAGATGTTGCAGATGTTCACATACATTTCTTTTAACGCTTTCATCAAGTTTCATTGAGTTTTCTGATAAAAAACTACTAAGAGAAGTGAAACAAGAAAACTCACCTATTTCCAGGCATTGGATCCAGAAATTCAATTTTTTTACCATAGCTTCAATTTGATCATATACAACGAAAATATTAACAACTGCACCTTGCAAGGATAGATTTAATTCATTTAATTTTGAAAAGATGTCAGCTAAATATGCAAGCCTTTGCATCCAAAGAGGATCGAATATGCAAGTGGACAAGTGAAATGGATGATCAACAAAAAATGCTTGGACTTCTGACTTCAATTCAAATAAGCGTGTCAAAATTTTTCCACGGGAAAGCCATCTAACTTCTGTGTGAAGAAGTATAGTAACATGAAGGCTTCTCAATTCCTCACAAAGCGCGTGAAATAGACGGCAGTTTGTGGCACGTGATTTTATGAAATTTACAATTTTTACCGCATCATTCAAAGTAGCGGATAATTCTGCGGGAATACGCTTACATGCTAATGCTTGTCTATGAATGCAGCAATGAGTCCATTCAATTTTCTCGTTAATCTTCTTGACTCGCACCACAAAGCCAACAAATTTTCCTGTCATTGATTTTGCACCATCCGTGCACACACCCACACGCAAAGACCAATCTATTCCATTTTCTTCAAAGTAACTGTTGACCAGTTCGAAAATTGCTTCTCCAATTGTGTTGGTTTTCAAAGGTTTTGCAAATAGTACATCTTCTTCAATTGTATCGTTAAAAATATACCTAACATAGACAAGTAATATTGCAGCGTTTGCTACATCAGTCGACTCATCAAGCTGGATCGCAAAATTATTCTCTTTTATTCTATTCACAAGTTCTTTCTCCACATTACTTGCCAAATCAGTAATTCTGCGTGATACTGTGTTGTTTGATAGCGGAACCAGGTCAATTTTTTTTTTTTTTTTTTGCTGACTTTTCTCCCAGCATACACTTAGCAATATCTTTAGCACACGGTCCGATTAAATTTTCTGCAATTGTATGTGGCTGTCCAGATCTTGCAATTCTATAACTGACTCGATATGAAGCTTCAAGGGCCATTTTACTATCTTCGTTGGATTCTAACAGGAACGTAGAGACGCTACACTTTTTATTATATTCCAATTTTCTTTTAAAATATTCGATAGGTTTGTCCTTGTGTGTCGGATGCTTTGTTTCGAGGTGTCTTCTCAGAAGTGACGGTTTCAAACTGCTGTTCGCTAGAACTTCGTTGCAGAGAAGACAAAGCGGTCTAGGTTCAGACTCTTCTCCAGTAAAATAAAAGCCCATTTGTAAATAGTCACTGTCATATTTTCGCTTTTTTCCTTTTTTCTCCCCTAGTTCACTTTTCTTCGGGGGAGGCGGCAGTTCATTGCAGCTATCTATTTCAATATCCTGTTTGATTCAAAAGTTACTGTTGATGTTGAGAGTTGATCGATTGACTGCTTGTCCATTTGTCGCTCAACCAAACTACCAGTTTTCAACCATCGATCCATAACAGCAGAAAGTTATTAAATCATAAAAATTAACAACACGATTATAACTTCACAAACAGAGTAGCAAGTTCACGTAGCAAAACCAATTGCAAACAAAATCACTTGCTTTCAAGCATCTCTAAAGTATCTCTAAATACGACTGTTAACAACTATTTCCCCAGAACTATGAGCATGCTGATGTTATATATTTTTGAAAACGAACAGATGGGTAAAATCCAGTAATAAATTTTAAGTTTGGAGTCTTTTGCTGTCATGTCTGCTATTCGATGACTGAATTCGACGGAAATTCCCGAGTTATATTTCAACCAGATTAGAAATAATACCCCTATGATGCATCGTTTGAGAATTCTTTATTTTTTTCGACATATGTATATTATGTATATTGTTTGATTGACTCCACGCGATGGCGCCTTTTTAAGGTCATCGTGATCCCCGCCACAGCTTAATACAACGTTTCTGCATGGCGCCTCGCAATAAAGAAGGAAGGATATCTCTTTTTGTTGTCTATCGAAAAAAAAATGAGAAAATTTCTTTTTAACCAAAATTATAAAACCGCTGAAAGATTTTTTTTTTTTTTTGAGCTTAATACAAGAGTCTGGCGCGTTTTCAAATTAAAAAAAAATTAGTAACTATGTGTGCAAATTGAATATTTTATAATTTTTTACCAAAACTAGGAAAAATCCGCCATTGCACCGAAATTTTCGCGAACCCCCTTCCTGCACCTCGCGAACCCCTGGGGGTTCGCGAACCACCGGTTGGGAACCTCTGTTCTATGACATTACCACCAAATGTTTTTTTGCGATTGATGCTGGCAAATTTTTTGACTGAAAATACTGTAACTTGAAATTACCAGATCAGTTGACACCCTGTTATAATCCAAACTAAAAAATAAAAATGCCTTAAATATTAAGGAATATTAAGGCAATGCATTTTGGTAAAGATGGTTTGGTATTTAGAAAATAGAGGACAGGGAGATCCCACGTAAGTTTTATAGGTTTAACACCTCACCATGGTTTGATGGGGCAATGATTCTGGAGACTAACCTCCTGTTTAAGAAACAGAGTGGATAACTCAGTTTTACCCTGAGTAATAGGGGTGTGAAAAGAAAATGAATTTTTTACTTTGGAGCCTTTATTGAGCAGAATGGCATAGTCTTTCAAGTATAATCATTAAGGCGCGGATGTCAATGGCATAGAGAATTTTGACACAAAGTTTTCCTCCAAACAGTGAAATTCTCCACTTTTTTAGAATACAGAAGCTCATTGCAGGATCGGAAGATGTTATTCTATTGCAATAGTTATTTATTTGATTTATAAGTCTTCACCAATCGCAACTTTTCCGAGCTATAGTGACTTGATAACATCACTCACCTTTGACAATAGTGTCACAGTTCATAAAAATATAAAAGCTGTTTTTAATTCTAATGGCTATTTCTATAAGCTTGTTTTATACTAAAAAGTACGAAATTAAATAAGTATCTGTTTTCTTGATTGCAACACTCAAAAAATGAAGTTGATCTCAATATCTTCATGTTTTTGTTCTTGCTAAAGCCGTCAATAAAATTTAAATTAACGAGCTGATGTGTGCATCATATGACTTCCTTTTACTCCAATTTAATGTCATTTCCCTATTACTGGAATTTTAATGTGGTTCAATAGTTTACTCTCTAAATATCACAACAGTGGCCAAATTGAAACAAATTTAAAAAAAAATCCGCCAAATTTGTCGCCAAGTTGACGACAAAACTTGGCGACCAAAAGACTGGCGATATATCGCCAAGTGCTCGCCAAATAATAACACCACTTGAGTTTACATCGAAATTAACAATGATTTCCCCCCAAACAGGGGCAAAAGACCCCTTTCGAAACACCTGAATGCTACCAAAAGGGGAGGTGCAAAAATAGACCTCACTAGGAGTCTACGTACCAAATTTTAACTTTCTAGGACTTACCGTTCTTGAGTTATGCGACATACATCCGCACATAGGGGAAGGTGGGGTACCGCGGACCTATTTTCACTTTTCAATTTTTAATTTCATAATTATTTGCAAAATCTAAATACAAATACCTATAGTTAAAATTTTATGATTTTTTACACAACATATAATTATCTTAAAAGTTTATTTAAATTATTTCAGTTACATTTTTAAAGAAAAACAGAAGAATGCAATTAGTACCGAGGTACACCGACGGTGGTGTACCTTGGGTCTTGGGATGGTGTACCTTGGATCAATTATTAAAAGGTAAAGAAAACATGATTTTCAGTAAGAACATCACTATTTATCAACCAGTAAACCACACATAAATTTAGAAATACATTTTTTTTTAAAATTTGTTTCAAACAACAATTTGTCAAATAAAAATTCAGATCTTATTATTTTATTACGTTTCACTTTTTTAATAAAATAACAAGATGCTCTAACTTCTGTAAACCATACTCAAGATTATTTTTTAAAGCTACACTTATTTCTAACCAAGATTGTAATTGGATAAGTCAATTCCAAATGTTAGCTTCTCGAGCTGCCTTTCAGATCCACCGGATAGTATTGGATGTGGTAGCTTGAATGATATAACTTATTGAAACTAAAGTTCTAAATCGCAATTTTATGCGATCTTTTGTGACGTCAAAGAAATTGGGAAGACTCGACGAATCCCTCCCGAAATATTTTGACACTGAAGCACAACTCAGGACATGTTTAGTAATGATAGAGGAAAAGGAAGGAGTGGAGCATAGGCGGCTCGTGGAGCATAGGGGGGGGGGGAGGGAGGGGCAGCTGCTCCTCCAATTCCAAAAGGAAAGGGCCTTGCCCCCTCACCAGTGCAAGGCCCCTTATTTCATGGGCACGGGCTCAAGGCACCAACATTGGGGGGAGGGGGGCACTAAAGCTGCATATACAGTTTTAATTTTACTTATTTCGCATCGTACTAAATCAAGATGTAAATATTAAATCCAGAAATAAATTCCCCTTAAAAATTTAGTATATTTCGCAAAACTCAAAATCACTCCAAGTTTATTCTATATTTACATTATTAAAATTTTTGTCATGGATAGTTTTAATATTTACAGTGGATTGCAACGGGCTACATTTGACGACTTATGTTGTTATGTTTTATTATTGTACTAGTGGTACCCGCACGACTTTGCCCGTAATAGAAAAATTAAAAGGTCTTTTGTTTCGCCTATATATTTACAAATAATGTATGGTGAATTTTCTTGCCAATTGACTTGTACCCATGTTACGGTTCCACGTTATGATAATTTCGTATCTCGCCAATTGGCTTGTGCCTATGTTACGATTCCACGTTATGATAATTTCGTAATTTACTCGTCCATCTTATGATAATTTTGTTCTTAAAATTGGAATAGAAAAAGAACCACATCGAATTTTCGAAAAATCGCTTCGAGGTGCACACCCATATGCTACAAACTAACTTTGTGCCAAATTTCATGAAAATTGAATGAACGGTCTAGGCGCTATGCGCGTCACAGAGATTCTGACGGACAGAGATCCGGACAGAGAGACTTTCAGCTTTATTATTAGTAATAAATAATAATATAATAAAAATACTATGTGAGTTCTACTTTTTATAATGGTCATATATTGTAATATAAGGTATCGCCACATTTAGCATAACTGCGTTAATACGCACAGAGGCGGATACAGGATTTAATTTTTTTTTTTTTGGGGGGGGGGGTCATGGTGGACTCAAGTAACAACTTTTGAAGAAGGTCTGAAATTTTGTCTATGAGGAAGCCCCCCCCCCCCACCATCCCGTAAAAAATTCAAATTTGCGTACAATAAAAAAATTTTGAAAAAAAAATAGAACCGACTTCAAAATTGCTCTAAAAAGTGAAAAATAATTTTATTCTTTAAACACCATCGATAATACTTTTAAACATAATTTTTGAAGTTGGCGCAAAAACGATCGATAAAATCATTCACAGCCATAACTCAACTACAAGTATAAATTTAACCACGTCCAGTTTCTTCACTACCATATGCATTACGCATTGATGACAGCATATTTGAGTAACGATATAAATGTTTCGTTCCTAAGTTTGGATGATTTTTTGATAAAAATATGAGCGAAGCATGGTTACAATGGATTTTACTTTTTGTTTTTGCGCCAACTTCAAAAATTATGTTTAAAAGTATTATCGATGGTGTTTAAAGAATAAAATTATTTTTCACTTTTTAGAGCAATTTTGAAGTCGGTTCTATTTTTTTTTCAAAATTTTTTTATTTCATTCTTTTTAGTGTAAATGTAGATACTTCAGTAAAAGTAAAAAGTTACCTAGTAAGAAGTGCGGCTCTATATCACTGTATTGCTTTAGAAAAGCCTTTATTCAAAATTATCATTACAATTACTATTAATGTTACAGTTATATGGTACCAAACTTTTATAACAATGAGTTTCATATTGTCGCGTAGATGAAGATAGCGAAGACAATGTGAAAGCCAAATGAAGCGAATACTCGTTAGTCTCAACTCGAGATTTTTATTCAGAACCACGAATGAACATCTCCTTATATACAACTTGAAAAAGTGCTGGAACTTTCCAGACTTGAAAAGATACAGAAATTAATAAAACATTCGAGAAAATACGGGAAACAGTAGAAACGAAATTTTAGTAAAATTCACTTTGTCCTAGTCAGGATTTGAACCCGGGTTGCTCGTGTGGGAGACGAGAATTCTACCACTGAGCCACCGTTATCCACGGATGAAAAGAGCGAACTTCGCTACAATATGATTTTAAGCATTTAATAGGGAAATTTACTGTTTTTTGCCCATAACTTTTTATCTAAAGAACAAATATGGTCAAACAAAGTTATGGAACCTAAGTTGAGCCATCCTCTATCCATTAAAAAAAGAATCATCAAAATCGGTTCACTAGGTGAGACGCTATGAGTGGACAAACAAAAAAAAAAAAACATACATACGGTATGAACTGATAACCGCCTCCTTTTTGAAGTCGGTTAAAAATCATTAAAATAACCCTTTTTAAAGTTTTTTTAAAAATAATTTTTCAGTTTTAGAATGTGTTGTCAGCCCTAAATTCTCGGAAACGGCAACCCAAGATTTTCGAACGGTTCGGATCACAAACTCCCCTCGGTCATGCCTAAGAATGCAGTCTCACGCACAGAGAATGTACGGCAATTTTCTTGAACTTATGTTAAATTTAAGCAAAATAATAATAATTAAAATAAATCACTTTGCTCAACCTCTGGCATTCATCTTGTAAAAGCCGTGAAGTAATAGTATGATATTTCCAGTTCTGATGGTGAACTTTGAATTTGTGCTGAAAAAAAAGTTTTAATCCTGTTCAAATTTCCATAGCAACTTTGAACGGTATCTCAGATACGAGTCGATAAAACGTATACGGCTTTTTGATATTTGTAGTGAAACAGGAAACTTGTAGATCTGGGCCTGAAGTAAAGGATTGTTTAGCATAAAAGTTGTGATTAAACATTAACTAAATGACGTAACTAAAAAGTTATTGCATATTAATTGTAATGAAATAAACACTAAGATAATAGCTTCTTACGACTGTCACTGCTCTTTTTTATGTTTTATGTACTGATATCTCCGTAAAAAAGGTTCATTTCATTATATATCTGATTATGACACATCCATCTTGTATGCAGAAATATACTATTAAAACTTCACTTAAAAATTCGGCGAAAATCTAATTTAAGATTAATTCGAACATTGATAAGAACTCACCGACTGATTCTTTTCAGTTGTAGAAAAATTGGAGGTGGACGAGGACGCCGCAAACTCAGAGTCTGTGACAAGAACTCGGGATATATTTCCGTCGGATTTGAGTTCATCAGTTTTTTTTTCTTTTTTTGCAAAAACAGACAATAATGTTCTGTCACACGAAAGCTTCATTGTTTTTGTCATAGGTAGTTCTTTTCTAAAAAAAACGCGCCTTTTTTTTTTTTTAGCAGTTCCCATCTAATACGAGGGGCTAATTTACGGGACCCTTGCACAACAAGGTTTCGCGCTAACACGAAATAAAAATTTTACATTTCTTGCACGACACAAAATCTAAAACACTGATTTAAACTAATTAACTATTTACAGTACATTTACAAATAACTCATACGAACAAAAACGAAACTGTGTAAAAATCACGACAGAAAGGTATAATAATTTATCGAGATTTTACATAAAAAATATTTACATACCCAAATGCTATATCAATTGAAGCGATACCTGCAGCTCTGGAAATAGTTTTACAATAAATATTGTCGATTAAATTTGTTGAATAAAAAGCGTCAGGGCGGAAGACACTTCTTCGTTACTTTTCATTTTCTGGCGCCTGAAGACAGTGCCGTAGAAAAACTGTCTCAAGCAGAAATATATATCAACAGAAAAATGACATGTAATGCCACAAAAAAGAAATTCAAAAATTATCTACTTTTTCTTATGGTTTCGTTCAGGTTTCTTTTTTTCTCCAGCTGTCATTTTCACTGCTCCAATCCAATGAACCTTATAACGATTACAAAGTATTGTCGCAGATTAAAAGACGGGGTCGTGACCCTCACGACCGCCCTTCCCTCTTTCTTGTATTCACCCCTTCATGTTATGCCAAAATAAATAAATAAATAAATAAATTAATTAAAAAAAATATTTCGATCAAATTTTTAATTTTTTAAGCAAACTTTCGAATAGTGTCGCGGGTTTGGGGGGGGGGGCTTGTATCTGTCACTGAATACGCAAGTATAGAAATATTTTATTGCTTCACTATATTGAATACGAGGAAGAGGGGGGGGGGGGGCGAAATTATTCATTGTCTTCTAAAACCATAGTCGGACCCTGTCCCTCACTTTTCAAAGTTTAAAATTAACGATCGATTGAAGAATGATTTTTTACATGTAAATTGATATATTTCACGAAAGTAAAAATGAAATAATTCCAAATAAATGTATTTTTCTCGTATTGGTTCATAACAACTGAACTTTTAATCAGAAGTGGGGAGTCTACGGTGGTCATTCGTTCCAACTTTCTAGCCAACTTTCTACATTGTTTAGAAGTCGCTTAATCAGTAATCTGAAAAGCCAATCAATATATAGATCAATTTTACGAAAAAGGGGGAAAAAAAACAACAATCGTGGGACTATCGCCTGATCCTCAATTCTCTTTTGACTCCCCATTTTTTTGGAGCACCAGCCGCCTACGGACAGGAGGTTCCCTCCTGTCCCCCCCCCCCAAAAAATGAAGTCTATTTTAGGCTATCTTTAGAAGAGAAGTGTAAAATGTTCACGGGGGTTCCTGGCCTGAAAATTTTTCGAAATTTAAAAACGCAATTTGAGATTATCTTTGGAGACGCTAAGTGATATGTAGCGGTTAGGGATCTCCCTCCAAAATGTTTCAAAATTGAAATCTTAAATTCACAATTTCAGACTATCTTTAGTAGTAACGTTAGAGAAAGGGTGGTGGTTCGAGGACACGCTTCCGGCAATATTTTAAATTGTTGTCCTAAAAAAACTTAAATAAATGCGTTTTTTAGGACATCACTTTCCCATTAGTTTTTCATCTGAATTAAACCTTATTTTAAATTTCTTGCAGGAGAAGAGAGTTAAGGCGCGCAGCATTTTGAAACTTATTTTCAGACAGATTAAAAAAAAGGGGGGAATGAAAGAAAGAGAGGGGAACGTAAATTGCTAACCAACAATCTGCATCTGTTAAAAATTTTTAAATTAAAGATTTCTTTTTAAAATATTTAATTTTTTTTTCCTTTTCTCCCAACGTGATTTGCTTTTTCTTTTTAAAACAACTTCGTTTTCCCCAGACACAGTCCTTTCTTTTCTTGAGTAAAAGGAGCATGAAGCCCATGAACACCTTTGGTTGCACCACTGCCTATGATCCCCTCTAACGTATTGCTATAAAAATTATCATTATTATTATTTTTTGATTTTTTTTTCTTTGAAGTAAAAGTATGGAAATTATTTGTGAGCAAACTAAAACCACATAATATTAACAAATACCTTTGTTTACACTTTTTTTTCCTGTTTCTGGGAGGAGCTAGGTCTTCCTTGGCCCTTTCCTTATATTCTCCCCTCTCCCCTCGGACATCATATTTTATATTGAAACTTGGTAAGTCCCAAGTGGGAACTTTTCCCCTGATAAAGCGTTGATGATTTTTTATTGAAAGAACAAGAGGGATGCAAGCTTTTATTGAAGTACCTGAAGAGGTCAGCACTTAGTTTTTCGCTCTGGAAGAGCATCAACATTTACTATTAACTAAAATCGTTTTTTCTTTTTTGGCTTTTCATGCAATTTTATGAGGAATAAAAGTGGTCCGACATGAAATACTTTTTATGATTTTTCATTTTAACAAAATATTAACAAAGGTCTTTCCTGAATACCTTACGTGGGGCGAACATAATTTAGAATGAGCGTCAGGAGGAGGCATGCAATGGCATCTCCCTGGCTTTGAGAAATTATTGCATTTGCATGTATGTAAACGTAGTTTCTTTTATTTTTCGACATAATATGCATTCAATATATCCCACCTCCTTTATCCCCCCCCAGAAAACTTTAAAGGTCGGACCCTGAATTAAAAGTGTTTAGTTAAAAAAAATTGAAAATTTTTTTCTGAGTTTTCTTTTCTAAAAACCCAATATTCACTTTTTTATGGCTACAGTTTGTAGGTATGCAGTTCTATATGCTATATCTTGAGATTTAGGGGGGGGGGGGGAGACTCACGAAAAAAAAAAGTGTTTTGAAACCAATTTACATCGCATTTGCTTTATTTTTACAATAAAAAAACCAAATATTTCACATGGGGGGGGGGGCGTGTGGTGTCTCTCTGCCCCCCCCCTTCCAGCCTTCCAACTACAGCACTGTAGGAAGGTACATGTTATGTTTTGAACTGAAATCGGAAGTGTCCATCATTCAAAACGCGTAAATGCGAGCATGTCACGCGAAGTTGTCATGCAGAACTCTATGCTCATTATTGGTTTAAAAAACATTTTTGAGATAAGTTTTCCAAACGAACAAATTGTGAATTGAAGGATAAAATCTCTGTTTCTCTGTTATTGAAGATTTTTGAATGCTTTTACGAGTGTACTCAAAGGTGAGCGAAGGACAAAGATTTCCTTACCTCTTGAAAATTTCCCCTAGCTGATGTTCGGATAAAAGTTACTGCATGTTAAAATTGATAATTTTATGAATATAGTGTGAACAATGTTTCAAATAAATTTAGCCGCTTTTTTGACAAGTAAGGCTTGTCAAGTGCGTTTTTACGCTTTCGCTTTTGGCATCACAACGAAACTTGCTTTGATACTTCGCTGTTGGACGGATTTATAAACGGCCATTTTGTGTAGCGTGTGGCGGTTTCGTCCACGAAAAACTTGTGTGTTGTGTTATTTTCTTGTTATTGGTAAGTTTAAAGTTGTGTATTATGTAATATTTTTGCTATAATTTATGTAAGCATTGTTTGTATTGCCGACTTTTACTGAAAGTTTCATTTTTGCTGTGTTTTGTGACATAATTTTCGCCGGATGTATATCGGTGTTGATGACTCAATCTTTCGTTTGAAATGTTTAACTAGCTCTTCGATCAATGTTCTGACATTTGTTGAATTACTTAGATTGTTTCTTTTGTAAATTTAAATATTTTTGTAACCTATGGGAGCTGAACAAACCAGTGACCTGCCATTCACTTAGGTGAAATCTCAGTTTCAGGTATGTGGAGCGCCGCCCTTAGATGGTAGGCTTACTTTGCGGTTTCGAGCCGCTGTATGTTTATGGGCGTTTTTCCTCATATTTAAAGCTCCATTTACTAAGATTTCTTAGTATTTTAAATTTTCTTGTAATAACTTTCTTAGTTTTAAATGATTAACGTAAATGTTTTCCTGGACATGTCGCCCACCATGTGAATTTTGTTTCGTGCAATATTTTTGACATAAGTTATTTCCACGTTCCGCTTTTGAAGATAACGTTTAGTAATTAATATAAAACCATATTCCTGAAAAAAAATAAGTGCTTAATTGAGGAGATAAATAAAATTACTTTTATTGCGTAGCAATTATGACATTTGTCTACGTAATTAATTCATTGCAGCATATACGTTTCGATAGTTTCATGGAGTATTTCGTTTCTTTGCAATGTTATTACCTTTCTTAATTTTATTTTCCTTTGTCTTTGAAGTTTCGATTAGAGTCATCTAAAGGGTGGAAAATTAAAGTGTTACAAATTTTTTTCTACAGTAGAAATCTAATGTTGTGCACATTTAAACTCGGTATTTGCAGTATGTTATATCACTTGGATTTTTATTTCACATTTTTGCATGGCTGTCTAAGATCATGCAATTACAACTTTGATTACCTTGGTTTTGGTTGAGAAATTATCAGAGAGGTATAATTCTTGAACACAGGCCCAGGTTCTTTTCCCAGGTTGGGCTGACTCAACTGTTCATCCTTTCAGTGGGTCGATAAAACGAGTGTACCAAGCGTACTTGGGAATTAAACACTGGGGGTTTCTGCCTTAAGCTGAGCATCTAATTGGAACATCTGTCTTGCACCCCAGAGCCCCTGGTCGGGAAAACTGAGTTTGGCACAATTGGGCTTGGCCCTCATGGGCTGTTGTGCCACAGGGTTTCGTTTTATAATTCTTGAAATTAAAAACCATTTTTAATGTGTAGTGTGATGTTTTAATCTTCTGTTGGATGTTTAATGTTTACATGCTATAAATCATGAATTGCTATGCAATAAGAGTAATTTTTAATCTTCTTAATTGAGCACACCGATTTTTTTTTCAAGGAATATGGTTTTAGATAGGCTTGCTAGACGTCCCGGTTTGACCGGGACAGTCCCAGTTATTAGACAAAATTCCGGTGTCCCGGCCAGTTTACTTCACGTTCTGGAAAATGATAAATTTGACTTTAGATGACCAGAAAAGTCGAAAAATAATTAGCTGTGAAGGATTATTTAGGATAATTACTTTGTCATTTACAACATTTATATGTGAAATTAACATTGAATTTACTTGTGAAGGGATTTACAACAATATTAAAACCAATAGAGTTCTAGCTAATAAAAAGTACACGTAATTATCGTTACTTTTTTCGTTATTCAAAGAGTTTCTCCTTTCTTAAGTTACTTGAAAATATTAACATGTAGCAAATAAAATGTTTAAATTTATATGCTTGGGTCGTGTATTATTATCCCTGGTTTTGGTTCATAATTTAGTAATTATTTATTCAAAGCATTGAGAATGAACTACCGTTTAAAATGCTCTAAAAACCAGCCGAGGGCGTGAACCCTTTTAAATACCCGCGACACTCGGGGAGGGGGGGGAGGGGAGGTTTCGCCTCCGGTGTCCCGTTTGAACATTTCATAAATCTGGCGAGCCTAGTTTTAGGTAATGAAACGTTATCTTCAAGTAGGTCAGAATCTTAAACATATATGACCATCAAAGTTCCAAAAAAAAAAAAAAAAAATCAGAAACTGCTTTTTAAGGACTTGAATTTTGAGAACTTGTGTGAGAGCCCTTCCCCCTATTTGTCTGAATACTAATCAGAACAGATCATAAGTGTTATCCTATTTGATGAATAGGATTTCATTTCGGACCTGTTTTGATTGTGTGGTTATTTTTTAATTAAAACCTCTCAAAAACCAAAAGCTGAGCTGCCTTTGGTGTTAGTTAAAAAATTTAACTGCTTTGACTAATTTTTTATCAGATTCCTATCTGCTTTAAATGATTGACCTTGAAAGATTTAAAAGTCTAATAAAAAAATATCATTAACATTGTTTTAAGATGGCATCTAATATTTTCTGTGCACTTTAATAAATTTTGGATACTGTCTGGATTTATTTTATATATTTGGCATTTTAAAATGGAAAGCCATTATTTTTCTGGCTCGTCTTTTGCGCATGCGTCAGGTCTGCTCGAAATTTATCTAAGTAGGGATGGAAACCCAGAAGTAAAAAAATGCAAAATAACATATTCAGTAGTTTTTCCAAAGTAACGTTGATAAAGACAAGGTGCGAGCGAAAAGGGCCCATTTTCAACCTTTTGCCCCTTTTTAAAATGGATTCCATCCTGAGTGCAAGTCCGCTCTGAGAACGGACCATATGTATGTAGTGCGTAAAATAATTATGGGCAAGTGTAACAATAATTTCAGATTTAACAATTGAAAAAAAAAATATTTTCTCTATTCCCCTGCAAAAACGAACTGTAACATATTGTTCTATGATGATTTTACTTTGCTGTTTTTATTTTTAATTATGAGAAAAGTAAATACGTTCGTTCTTGGGCTTCCTTGTGTTTTAATCGAGTATTTGTTATTAATAAATTTATTTTATTAACTAATGTTAAGTAATCATTCAATAATTAAAAAAATGTTCTTTGTTCCTGACAATCGATAAAGGTCAAAAGAATGTTTGGGTGTGTGTTGGAGTGTGATATAGAGAATAGTGGACCTACAATCCTGGACCCCCTCTTCCCCTTTGAAAAATTCCTGTGTGCACCAATGGTCATGACCCCTCCTAAACTGTCGTTCATCCACATTGTGTTCAAGCAATTCATGAATGAATGAAATGTTAAAGATTGCCTTAATTTTTCTAAATTCATTAAATGTTTTAAAGTACAAATTTGAAATACCACTTTTAATTGCTTAAGAAACCAATTAGTAATGTTTATGCCCTATTAGGTGCATTATTCCTGGCTGATTTGATGCTTTTTATTGACACCCAAACAGTTTCAACTCTTCCAAAACAATTGGTTGTTACTTGGGGGGAGGGGGATCATACCTAAAATAAGTCTGTTTTTGTCCCTGCAAGGCTTTCGGCAATTCTGTTATTGGTATGTCACATGGCTTGGCGTCTCTTACTTTCTTTCTTGGTAGATACACAGCCTGAGTAAAAACTTTAAGGCCAGTAAAAATGTTTTGAGAAAACATAAAAATCAAATTGAAGGAATTTTAATATCATTGAGTTATTGATTATCTATGTTCATTTGTAAGAAATAACGCAATAGACAGGTTTCGTGAAGTATGCAACTATCAGATAAAAAATGGTAAGGGGAGATGGGGCATGTTGGCCCGCTTTTTTACTTATCACTTTTTATCTTATCAAAAAATTTAATGATTAGTTCGATTTTCTACAATAAGTTCCAGTAAACACTTCTCAACACCACAGATTTTTTTGGAAGTGTTGAGTTGATAAACTTTTTTATATTTTGTTTTTTAACGCAACCTTGTAAAGTGGACCAACATGCCCCACGGGTGGAGTACGTAGGTCTGCCTGGTCCACAGTTATTTTTTAAAAATCAAAAGAAAAATCATAGAATATTGTTATGATTATTGAGATTTAAGTGCAAAAAAAGTTTTTAAATTATGTGGGGTAGATTGGTTGGGTCCAACATGCCCCACAAAGAGTGGACTAACCTATCCCACCTTCTTGGTCTGAAAAAGTGTCATAATTTTTTTCTTGGAAAAATTTGCCAATTATATCAAACTAAAGAAACTTGCTTTAAGAAAGGAGTCCAATATTTTTCCCGCAATCTTGATGGAAACCATAAAAAAAAATAAAGTTACGGTTTTCTGAAAATAACTCGGGACTACTGAAATAACTTTCTGGAATACAATTTTTTCAGTATAACTGTACCATGTGATTTCATTATAGGATTTGTAGGACCATATAATATTTGTTGGTCATAAAATAAAATAAAAAATATTAATTAGTATTAAAATGAGACCGGTCCAACGCATTCAAAGTTAATATTTCGGCTTGAGTAACAACTTTAAGGCCACCAGTATTTCTTAAAAGCTAAATATACATATACTGGAATATATTTCACAGCAGTAAGAATGTGGGAACCCTTGAACTTGTAATTTTTTCACTAATATTTTGAAGTTTTGGCGCTCTTTGTGAAGTTGTCGAAAAGTAAGAAGTTTGTTAACTGATCATGAAGGAGGGCAGACTAAAGTTTTTTCTTCAACAGGGATGATAGCTGTACTATTGCTTAAAAATAGGAAGATGGAAGAATGTAGTCAAATACTTTTTGAAATTGAAAGACATTTACTGTAAAAATAACACCGGTAAGAGGCCTTAGAGCTTTTTCATCAAGTCATGAAATAAGAGTTGGCTAACTTACATCAACTGGGAAGTACTCAACTGAGAAACTTATTCAGACAACAGGCTTAAATGTTTGTCAAAATTCGATATAAAACACAATTAGAAGGTGTGAAAGTTTATTTATGCAGCAAAATCGACTAAGCCTCAGTTATTGAATGAGGCACAAAATAGAATGTTTGAACATAAGGCAGAAAGTCATGACCTAGGATAATCAATGGATATGAATAATTTTTCTGATCAAAAGAAAAGGAATTTGAATGGACCAGATGAATGGAAGTACTATTGGCATGATTTGCAAAAAGTAAAAGGAATATTTTCCAAGTGCCAATTAGGTGGAGGCTCTGTCATAATTTGGGTTCTTTACTAGCAGTGGTATGGGCTCAGTTGAGTGTCCAGGTAAAATGAATTCACAAGCATATCAAAATGTCCTCGCAAGTCATCTTTTATGAAATGCTGAGTGTATTGCTGGAAAAAAATTGGAAATATCAGCAAGAAATGCACCTATCCATTGAAGTAACAGTACAAAAAATTGGTTCCAAGTAAGCTATGTTGAAACTTTGAAAGGGCCAGCTAAGTCGCCTGATCTCAAACCAAAAACTAATCAAGATCGTTGACTTAGCAGGACGAGTTTATGCAAATGGACGACATTTTACTTCATCAGTAGAGCTGAAATCTACTGTCAAAGATAAATGGTATAAAACAGATCCCAAACTTGGTCAAATATTTGTTTCATCTAATGAAAACAAGAATATTTGAAGTAATTTGAAGGAGTGGCTCCCACACAAGCTTCTAAATGTTTCTATTTTTTTCTTCATGTGCTCTTTTCTACGCTGGCCTTAAAGATTTTTCTCAGGCTCAAATGCTGATCTGTAATATTTTCTGATAATAAAATAATTACAAATAATTTTTTTATCTTTTTAATTTGCATTTGAGATTAATAATTATCACTCAAATTATGTTATCATCCTCATTTGGGCAGTTCTCAAAAGGTGGGAACAAAAAAGTTAACTTTGAGCAATTTCAAAAATTTTCGAATTTGACATCAATTTTGATTTTATTCTATAGTATGCATACCTAGAACACAATATATGAACATGAAAAGACAGCAGGTATTTGTAAAAATTGTTAATTAGCAAATTAAATCAGCAATCTGTAGGTAACAGATTTTGGACATTGCTTTCCTGTAGGTAACGGATTTTGGACATCATCATAATGTAAGTTTCATCATTTTTGACAATTGTTAATCTGATTTTTAACTTTTCCAATGAAAATTTTATTTATTACTTTTTAAATTTTGCAATTTAATAATAAAGAGGATATTAATGAAATACTTGAATGGCTATATATGCTGCTCCTTACATTTAATAAAGTTTTGGAATGATTTTGAAGAAATTGATGCAAAGTTAAAAAAAAGCTTCAAATTAAAAATAATACAATTGTAAAAAGTGACATCAGTTTTAATAATGAATATTTTTTCTAATGTCATAAGAATTAAAATGATATCTAAAAAAATTATTGAAGAAAGAAATTCGTATTTCTATTTGGAGATCGTTAAATTATGTTTCCAAAAGAAAGAAGAGAAAAAGAATTCTAAAATAATAAAAGCGGAAAAAAAAAAAAAAAAAAAATTGCTAGCGCAGGTGATAAAGTCGCCAAAAGTGGTACAGCTGACGATAAACTACATTTGTCAGACTGGAATTCCCCTCTGGTAACCTTTAGCGTATCGTATACTGTGTTGTCACCAGCGGAAGTTTGCTTGGCGATGTTAGCGCAAAATGGCTTTCGTTCGATCATAGAAAGCCATGTTACTACTGTAATTTATGCATTGTTCAATGTGTAACGTATTAATTATGCAAAATACCAATGGATTAAAAAAGATAACATTATAATAACCGTTTTTATTGAGGTTATAAGACAGTGGATCATCAAAAATTATGAATAAACGGACAGAATTATCGGCATCAAGATCGTAACGCCATTTGGACATCTCACATGTATGTTTAAGAAAAATTATTTTTCTTCTAAGATACTGCATAAAAGCTTATGAAAACACTTTTAAACAATTAAAAATTGATTCTGAGGATCGATAAATACCTTTAAAACAAAAACATCATATACTTAGTTCTCAAATAATAGCATTTTAAAGATCGCAACTTTTGGACATACATCAAATTTCAAAGTTACGTTTTTTTTAAATCGTTTACAAAGTAAACAATCTATCTTTATTTTTGTTATCTGTGTAAAATATTAACAAAAAGTTATTCAGTGTAAGATTCATACCTTTAATTTTTTTTTGAAACGTATGGAAATAATTAAAAAAAAATTTTTTTTAATGGTACATTTGCTCAGTTAACGTTTTGGTATGTCCAAAATTGAGCCTTTTAGCAAAGAAAATATTTTTTTAAGGGCATTTGAAGAGCATTTTTTCCATAATTTATGTCAATTCTTGTCTCTATACAGTATTATAGTTTAACTCAAAAATTTTTGAGTTAATTAAAATGAAAGTTATTTGGTGTTGAAGCTTCAAAGTTGAGGTCTGTGTTTGTTCCCACCTTTTGAGAACTGCCCATTTAAAGACATGTTCAATTTCTCTTTTTTAATTTAACTTTTTGTAAACTTTTTTTTTGACTAGAACTTTTATTTAGCAGATTTTGTTACATACTAATGGAGCATTCAAACTTGATTTGGCAAACTTATCTGATGGGACTTATCATGTTATTTAGCTAATTTCCTTTCTTAGCATGATCCTCCCTAAAGTATGAATATTGTATGAGAAAAAGCTTTTGACTTCCTTTTACAAAAGGAAGTATTGTATTCAAAAAAAATTTTTTCACTCAAAAATTGACCTTAAATTCCATTTTACTCGCCCCCCATTGAATATAGAGTTTTTTTTCCGACTCAACCAGACGTGGATAAGTGCCTAAGAACGTATAGACACTCGAAATATCCGTAACGACGTTTCCCGAGTTAATTACAACGAATTTTCTCGTGACGTCTGTATGTACGTATGTGCATATGTATGTCGCATAACTCGGGAACGGCATGTCCTAGGAAGTTAAAATTTGGTACGTAGACTCCTAGTGGGGTCTAGTTGTGCACCTCCCCTTTTGGTTGCATTCCGGTGTTTCTAAAGGGGTCTTTTGCCTCTTTTTTTTGGGGGGGGGGAATCATTGTTAATTTTGATGTAAACTCAAGTGGTGTTATAATTTGTTGGACACTTGGTGAAATATCGGCAGTCTTTTTGTCGGCAAGTTTTGTCGCAAATTTGGCGATTTTATTTCTTTTAAAAATCTGTTTTAATTTGGTCACTGTCGGTGATATTTAGAGAGTAAACTATTGAATCACATTAAAATTTCCAGTAATGGGGAAATGACATTAAATTGGAGTAAAAGGAAGTCATGTGATGCACATATCAGCTCGTTTTGTAGTATTTTAACTTGTTTTTGTCATTTTTTTGTTCAAATACGCTTGCACAGTTTCAGCGCAATCTTTTACCATCTGCTTCTGGGTTAAAAATTTTCAGATTATTTCCCAAATTATAGATAGTATAAAACTTTAACCTCTCCCCAAATATAGCGTTTGAAGTAGTGTACTTTTCGCACTAACAAATCTTATCTGCGTTATATGAAGCTATTTATTAAATCCTCACATTGTTTAAAATTATCTTATAGCTTTTCGAACATTAATCTTCCTTTTCTTTTCGTGTGAAGTTGGTTGGTATAATAGCTGTATTCGCATCTTATTGACTTGGTAAATGTTTTTGTTAACCTAGTATGCTATATAAGTGTGGGAACCCTTGAGTGTGTTGCCTCCTTTTATATAAAATGATTAATTTGAAATCACTGTGTATATATATATTTATTTCAGATCACCTTCAATATGTACTGTGATTTAAAGCCCAACTTTTAAGTAAGCTATTAAGATACAAAAAGATAAAATGTGACAAATATATTGCATTGTGTATAACTGTAGCTGTGAGAGATAATTTTAGCTGATAAAAGATTCTTACTGTATTACTTTGTTTTTAAATGACAGGTTATAAAGTGTAGATAACTAGGTCAAAACTAGGCTGGAAAATTTTGACCTAGAGAAAAGAAATGAATTTTTAAAAACGTGTATTATAGTTGAAGTGTAAAAAAAAGAAGGAAAATAAATTTATTTAAATGGTTTCAGCATTTTTGTTTGAAAAATACTCAAAATGTTTACCATTACCAGTTTAAATTTTAAGGGATTCGTTTTGCCCAGCTGTGATTTGAAATCCTGAAAGTTATTTTTTTTTCTGAGGTTAAAATAAGCTTTTGAAATACTATAGGGAAAGGAGGGTAGTGGTCTGTAATGCATTCATGGAAAAGATAGACTAGATGTTCAAAAGTGCCCCATTTGATGACATCAATCATGTGCTTGTCACCTTGGACAGGGCCAAGTTGATGGTGAATACAAATAGTATTGGTTTACTTTTGTTTTATTTCGAGAAAAAGCTCCCATATTAACAAACCATTTGGCAACCTGTTTACTTCTGGTGTATCTTCCATAAATACACTGTAGACTTCAAAAGTTTTTTTCTTGTAAGTAACTGAAGTTTCTCCTCTAAAATTTAAGGTTTATTTGCATGCAAATAGTAATTATTTTTAGATTTCCCATGATGTTTGTCAATAAAAGAGTTAGATGCTTTTATCATAATAAGAACCATCTTAAAATGGATTGAAAAAGAAATGCAACTAATGTTGGAAGAAGAATAAAAATGTACTGGAAAAAATGTATCTGGTCTGATTTCATACTAAACATTTAAAGCTGTCCACAAATATCGTAATTTTTTTTAGCATATTTTGCTCAAACTCTTCTTTATTGTCACACTTCGCCCTATCCCCTTCCCTGTTCTTGTCACAGGCCACGCTATATTATTTAATCATATTGTTGTTTAAAAATGTGATGTCACACCTCTTGCCATCTTCTCCCTTGTCACTAACTCACAAGTTCGCAACCCTTTCTCCTGTTGAAATGAGACATAATTTGTGGACCATCCTACGAATGGTCCCACCAGGCATGTAAATTCCTAGCTCAGTTGACCTGCTGCATCTTTATTTTTTAAATTTAATGTTATAATTTAGATTGTACTCATGCTTTTGAAATTCCTTTTCATATTTGCTATAGTTAGATCTTTTCTTTTTGTAGGTAACTGAAGATCTGTCAAAATGCCAAAGCCGGTGAGATTATTTTTGTTTAAACGTAATGTTACGTTGATAACATAATTTATTTTTGTTGAAGCAATCGTAATTTATTTTTTGTTAAAACAGTTGTTTGATTTTTCTTTTATTAATAAAATTTTATTTGTTTAAAGGTCAATGTTCGTGTCATCACAATGGATGCTGAGTTGGAGTTTGCTATCCAACCCAACACCACAGGAAAGCAACTCTTTGATCAGGTATTCATTGTTCTTCAAAATTTTCTCTAAAGATTTATTTTGTATCTGTAGGGAACTTAAATGAATATGTATGTCTTGTTAAAATGCATGCATGTTCCTAGAAAGAAAAACAGTTAACAATTTGTTGAAATTAATTTAAAATAAACTATTAAATTAGGCATTCAGAGCTAAAGTGAATCAAGTCGAAATGGACCTGATCTACTTTTTCTGAATGTATCATTTAAATAGGCTTTCATCATTTAAAACTACTGACATACATAACATAACAGGTTTTACATAATCAATAGTAAATCATGTGTAAGTCTTGAGCAGCTGAGGTACGTAATGTTTATTGCATAATTTCCCTAAAATTTATTTTTCAGGTTGTGAAAACCATTGGTTTACGAGAGTTATGGTTTTTTGGCCTTCAGTATACCGATAGTAAAGGACTAACAACATGGCTGAAACTCAATAAGAAGGTAGGACCCATGGAATTAAATATAAGTTGTTTCACTACAACTTTGATTATTACTGTTTAAATTTCCCATTGACTATTTCAAAGTGGAAAATATGTTTTATAGAGCTAATTGTTACGAAGAATAGTTTTGCTGTTGCATTTCTTCATTGTTAAAGTCTCAAATTCAATTTTATATTCAATGAGAATTATAATTCAAATTAAATGTTGAGTAACTACACTCTTTGAAAGTGAAATGACTTTATCTGGTGCAAATGGCTGGTTGTACAAATACAGGAATATTTAGGGTATGAAAATTAAAAATAAATTTTATGCCATCAAAAAATTAAAATAATTTGCACTAAGTTTATTTATAAAAATAGTCATCTAAAATAATAAAGTATGATGTGCCAAGTACACTGCATCAACAGGTAGTTTTATTATTTACAATTCAAAAATGTTCAGTTTTTTTAAATCGCAAAATTTCGTTGCAATTTATGATGATGTGCATTTTTTTTCTAAAGTTTTGAATCCATAACTGCGATGCCGCTCATAATAAGCAATTTGTGTTGGATCAATAAAATAAGAAGTTAACATTTACGTATATTTTTTGTTAGATGGCTGTTATTTTACAATCACAGTTGTCCAATTTTATTTGCCCATTTTCCTGTAAAAGAATGTTTCTTCAGTTTTATTCGTAAAGTATTCAGTTTCTTCATAAAATATAATTGCAGAAGGGTTTCAAAATTTCCCTTTGAGATTTAAACTTTTTTATTCAATTAATACTTTTTATCTAAGCCCCTTAAAAAAAATTGAGTAATTTTTTAAGTTACCCTTTTTTATAATGCATACATTGTGGCGAAGACCTTATTTGCTCATAGTTATCTTCACATCCACCTTTCAGCTAGTGAGTGCCTTAAGATTGCTTGATTCTTTTGATCAAAAAAAAAGTCTTATTTTTTTAATATCTATTTTATTTTGGATTAATCTTAAGTGCCTACCTGCTACCAATATTTGATTTTCCAATTTGATAAGGAGAAACTTAAAATTGATAAAAATAGTCAAGTGAGAATAAACTTTAAAGGCCTAATGAAAGATAAGGAAGGTTGCACTGATTTAAAAAAAAAAAAAGGCAGAGCTAGTTAAATGCAAAGTTGCAAGAAGTTTTCTAGTGTTTTAAGTTAAAAAATTGATTTAAATAGATATTTAAAAAATGTTTAAAATCTATATTAAAGAATTTACGACATCCTGCTAAAAATAAACATTCAAAGATGAATAACCAGACTCAATAACAACTGCAATAATTGTTTGTAATGGTTTGGAAAGGAAAGAAATCTATTTTTGGCTTATAATTTGGCAATTTTTACACACATTTTTTGTTTTTGAACCTTGTAACAGTTGATTTTTATGTGAGTATTTGTGTTAATACATTGAAATTCTTATTGGTTTTAGGCTTTCTACTGATTTTAACAGTATTCCAAAAATAAAAATGACATTTTTTTATATGTTTGTGCATAAAGTTTTGAAAGTCATTAGATTATTTTTAGAACTCATCTGATTAATTTTTTTTTTATAGGTATTAAATCAAGATGTTAAGAAAGAAAATCCATTGCAGTTCAAATTTCGAGCTAAATTTTATCCAGAAGATGTTGCAGAAGAATTAATTCAAGACATAACTGTGGTATGTCTTTAGTTGTCACATGCATCATAAAAAAATTGTTTGCAAAAAAAAAAGTTTAAAATGTTTTTGATATGTATTGTCATAGTGTGTTTATGGTAGGAATACTTCTTAACATGAATCATAATATTCAATTTCATTCATAATATGAATGGTCTCCTATTTTAAATGTTTGTTTTGTAAACATATTTGTGAATATGAATTTTTACAAGCCATATTTTAGTTTTAAGCTTAAAATTTTGGAAATTTGTCATTTTAAATGTATTAAGAACAGGATTTCCAGTAAACTGGTAACACTGAAATGTTCCACCCGATTTTGCCTTGATTAGAACTGGAGATAGTGTTGAAAAAAACAGAAATTTTCACAGAAAACGTTTCCCCCAAAAGAATTAAAAAAAAAAGAAAATTTAAGTTTTTAGCCGCAAAAGTCGAAGTACAAAGTGTCGAGGGATGACTATACATTAAAATTGTAAATCTTATGCGTTTACTTTTGTAAATGCGAAAATAGTGAATCTACCACTCATGTGATGCTCTGCATCCACGTTTCCCTGGCTTTTCAATCTTTCATTGCTTCATGTTCAAGTTCTAGACAACTCCAGTATTCCTGTAAATGTTTTTTTCTAATATTCAAGGAGCCCCTTTTTTATACTTACAGATATGTTTCAGAAAAAAGCTTCAGTTTATGCACTATGTGTGTGTATATATAATCAGCTGGAATAATAATTGCATGAATGCTTAGAATCATTGAAGGAATCTTTGTATTTGTTAAGAAGCCTTTAAGTAATGGAAGTTTTCAAGGCCTAGTTTCTGCAATAAGTGCAACGATTTTTTAAGTTTGAGGCTATGCTATAATACAAAAAGAATAAAAACAAAACTAATTAAAAATAAAACTTCATTACAGTTATGTCTTATTACTCCATGTCTCAAATGCTTCGAATTTCCTCACGGGTCAGCATAGCTAGATAATATAGACGCACGCCGTGCACTGATACATTTGATGCTATGCAAATATATGTGCTGTAGATATGTGCATTGGCTGAACATTGTTAATAATATCCATATTAAACACTGATTATCTTCAAAATTTGAAGAAAAATTAATGAAAAATGTTCATTATTGCTTTCTTGAAAACATGATTAAAAGCAAATGGCATTTTTTTTACTAAAAATTTTACCTACCCAGTGCATGTTGATTTTCATTCTTGTAGATATTTTTGAGCTATGTGCAAATACTTGATATTTTCATCTTACTATGAGGATCATTCTACCTGTCATTAATTTGTCTTGACTCTATTCTGTTTACTATTCCTCACTACATATCTTCCCATAATGACTTAAGAGATTTGTAATCAGGCGCATGTATCTTCTTTACCCTCTTTCCGCCTTGGAAGCAAAATATATCTTGCACTAATGTCTATTGTAAACATAAAAATAAATGTAGTAGACATTCTGTTTTACATAGGATTTATGGTAATTAGTGATGTGGATCGGGTAAATACCCAGCGGGTAGGTAAATATTTTTTGGGTATTTACCCGGGTATTTACCCAAGGTCTGGGTAAATACCCAAAAACTGGGTATTTTACAAAAATTGCAAAAAAGTGAATGGGATTTTTTTTAAAAATCTAAATGTGAAATAATTGGTAAAACTGATAGATACATATATGTATTACACAGTTTATAATATTTTTTTATTGAAACACTTGATGAAATCATGAAAGAAACATATGGTGAACCAAAGAATCTTTCTTTTCAATGTCATAATTGGAGAAGTATAAGCAATTCGTTATGAACTTCAGGATTTCAAAATCACAATCTAGGTTAGTCATATCCAAAATGAAAAAAAAGGAAGCATGAGGGATGTTTGGAAGAATAAACTGAGAAGTTATTAAGACTATCGTGTTATTTATTTTATTGATATTTAAGTGATAACATGGAAAATATAGAAACAGTTTTCACATTAATAAGCAAAAAAAAGCAAAATATTCTTCTCTGTTGCCTTGCTCATTTGCATTTGCTCCCCTGTAGGGTGGGAAGTTCATTTTTTTGGGTATTTTTCCGAAGGCAGGGTAAATCCCCTAATAATTGCGCATTTTGCAAAAAATTTTTAGGTGGTATTAAAAGGTGACTATTTTCTTTTTTAAACATAAATCCTAAAATAAAAGATTAAAAATTTTAAATGTTTATGTATATTACGTGTGTGTGTATATATATATATATATATATATATATATGTGTGTGTGATACAGAATACACCTGAGCAATTGAACTAAGTTTGGAGGAAATTTCTGCATAAGATATAGGTAAATAAATAGTAATAATAAATTGAGCGACATTTCGTTACATTTTGATGTCATGCAGGGACATATTACTGCGTTATAAAAGACTAGGACCTTAAAAAATTGATGTTTGCTTTTTTCGTAACCAGTTAATCTTTTTACTTTTTGTACAATGGCTTTTTATATGTGAAATTTGGCTATCGACATTGATCAGGCATATCCAACACATTTAATGTGAATATCATATTAGATTGCTAAGCTGTTTCACACAATAATTCTTTAAATATGTGATCAAAATACAATTTTTGGGCAAAAATTTATTGTTTTGTATATTGTTGGTTGTATACAGAAAAGTATTTTAGTTGAATATAAATTTTTGAAATAAATACCCGGGTATATACCCTGGGTATTTACCCCTAAAAATAAATACCCGGGTATTTTACATCACTAATGGTAATTGAACTGTGTAATTGTATGAATTAGTGATGCAACGAATATTCAGCCTTGATTGTGGTTGAAGATTCAATATTCAGCCAAATGGCTATTCGTTGAATCGCTAGTATGAATGCTTACTGCCACTTTTAGGTTTTTGAACAAGTTGAATTTTCATTCTTAGTTTTAATTTCGGAACCATTACTTTGTAAATTGTAGAAATTAAATGCTCTGATTACATTTCAAACTTGTATATAAATCTTTTATTGAAAATTCTGCCAAACTATAGACTACGGCAACTATTATATTAAAATTATTTCTTTTAGCGTCTATTTTATCTCCAAGTTAGAAATGCTAAATTAAGTGATGAAATATATTGTCCTCCGGAAACATCTGTGCTTCTTGCTTCATATGCCGTCCAAGCTAAACATGGTGACTATAATTCTGAAATCCACAAGCCTGGTTGCCTTGCAAATGACAGACTACTACCTCAAAGGTATTTTGTCATTCAGTTTTTCAATATTTTGCATAGTTAAAATTTTTGAGTCTAAGATTTGTGTTTTTAAGATTTGAGCGATTGCTAATGAATGAGGAACATCAACATGCTACTTTGATAAGCCAAAGTGGTGAATTATTTTTGTCTATCTGAATGAAGAAACTATGATTTATTTTCAATAAGTAGAATTTTGTTTAGAAATATTCAGAAAACTGAATTTTGCTTTGTAACCTTCAAGAAAAGTTTTTGCAGGCTCACTTTGAAAAATAAATTTTAGTTTTACAAATTATTGTACAAATATTCTCGAAAGTAAAACCAGATATTTCTCCGAAATGTTCTCCACCTTTTCTCGAAATTGAAGTTCTCTGACAAAAAGTATTATATATTCCCCTGACCTGGCACTTGTTTTAAAGAGTCATAAATCAGTTGATACATCAGTTTGATAGCTATCCCAAGGACGTTTTGACTTTAAGGAGTTGAGGTGTTCAGATGAGGGTTTCAGGTGTAGAAATACAGAAAAATAAGTTATTGGTCCAATGAACCAGTAGTTAGAAAATTTCACCGGTCTCACAGAGCTTCATAGTTTTTGAACATTTCACACTGTCTTCAGAAAATTTTACTTGAGTCCACGATCACCCCTGAATTGGTGTGACTAGATTAATAGTTCTTAAAAAAAACAAAAACTTAATTTTGTAACGGATTATGTGTTTTAAGAATTTTAAATTGCTACAATTTAAAAACATTATTGGGTTAAAATTCAGAGCAGAATAGTGGAATCACTTCCAAAACCTCTTATCTACTGCTTGAAAATAGTCGGAAGCTGTTTTCAAGCAACCTATGAAATATTTTAAAAACTTTTAAAACAAGGTAATACTTTTTTTTAGTGACATGTGTGCAAATTTGTCCTAGGTGAATTTTTGAGATTATTTTAAGTTTTAACTTTTGTAAGTAAGTAAATTTAAAGTGCAAAACAACTTTTCATAAAAATAAAAAATATTAATGATCTTAAACACCATTCTTTTTAACAATTTCCATTAGAGTCTATTAGTAGTTTATGTATTATAAATTTATATACATATTTATATCCATAGCGTCCAATTTTATAACCATTCTTTATTCAGTTAACCATTTAAATGGTACCACATTAGGATACCAAACAATTATTTGATTTTTAAAAATGTGTAGCTTGAATACATATATAAAACTTACTATGAATTTAATTTGTGTTAAAAAAAAAGAATGTGGAAAAAATAGACACCAAGCACTAATTTTTACCATATGGGATTAAACAAAAAGGCTAGAACAGTTTAAATAATATTGTTACCCTCTTGAGAAGGAAGATCTTTCCTTCATTTTAAAATTAAGCTTTTTCCCTTAAGTCCAAGTTATTGCATATTAAAAGAAAAAGCAAATATTCAGCCCTTTAATATTAATTTTTATTATATACAGTAAACTCTCGATTATCCGGGGAATTGGGTGGCACAAGTGCCGCGGATAATAAAAATCGCGGATAACCGCAAAAAGACTGAAAGGGGGAAAAATCAGGTAAAAATTGTCCTATCTCAAATTAACTGTATTGATGCATAACACTTTCTGCAAACAGTGAAAATATATAGAGAGTACAGTACAAATACATGAAACACACCGCCAGCTCAGTCATTTCCAGCCGAGGACTGCAGTTTCGCGCTTATTAGCACTCATCAGCCCGGCATAGGATAGTGACTGAGCTGGAGATGGAAAACCTCTTAAGGAAGCCAAGAGTGCGAAACAAACTGGTTGCTAATATAGAATTAGCAGACCAGACGAGTGACCGAAGCAATGGTTCGGTTCAACTCGAAGATTGAACGCGAGGCAGCTAATTGGGCGGTAATTTACTGTATATACAGTACAAATGTTTTGTATTTTTGCACAACCGAACTTAACATCAATAACAAACAAGTGTATGTACGATGAAGGACGCACAAAAATAATAATAATAATAAAATTAAATCAATCAATCAAGCAAAAACAACTGAGTGTAAATTTACAATTTTTCAAAAAAAAAAAAAAAACAGCCACTGGTATTCGCTTTTTGACTGCGAAAATACATGTTCGTGATTGTTGATTGATTCGCGGATAATCCGCCCCGCGGATAAACCGCTCGCGGATAATCGGGAGTCTACTGTATTTGAGTCATAAAGTAATAAATGAGTCATAAAGTAATAAATGATAATGTAAACTCTTGGGTTTTAATATTCAAAAAGAATGAGTATTGTATTGAATATTAACTTCATCTCTGGATATTTTTTAGAGTTATGGATCAGCATAAGTTAACAAAGGAACAGTGGGAAGAAAGAATAATGAATTGGTGGGCTGAACACAAAGGAATGCCTAGGTATGTTTATTTAGTTTTTAAATGATTAAATTTTTTATTAGCTTGTATTTTTTAGGCTTTCATATTTTATTTGAATTTTGTTTAGGGAAGATGCAATGATGGAATACTTGAAGATTGCACAGGATTTGGAGATGTATGGTGTAAATTACTTTGAAATCAAAAACAAAAAAGGCACTGATCTTTGGTTAGGTGTTGATGCTTTGGGCCTAAATATTTATGAAAAAGATGATAAGTAAGTAAAACTAGCTTCTAAAATGCTTCTGAACAATTTTTTTTTTGTAATTTATCAAATTTTGGTATTGCATAAGTTTGCATTTTAGTTTCATAAAAGCAAGATTTTTTTAAAACTTAGCATAGAATATATAATTAACCAACCAACCATACCTTTCTTATACTAGTGTATACAGGGTTGCCCATCTTTTCCCCTAAGAGCAATGACTGGGCCTACCTGAAAGCTTATAGATATCACAAAGACCCTCTAAGAGAGAGTAAGAATATATAATTAACCAACCATACCTTTCTTATACTAGTGTATACAGGGTTGCCCATCTTTTCCCCTAAGAGCAATGACTGGGCCTACCTGAAAGCTTATGGATAACACAAAGACCCTCTAAGAGCAAGAAGGCTCCCCCTCCCCTAGATAGGAGAAAAATATTGCTAAAAACAACCTTCCCCAAAAATCTCAATGGTGCAGTCTGTACCATACCCCCCCCCCCCCCCATTAGACACCTCAACGGTATCAAGTCAACAATGCCAATTTCCGAGAAAAAACGGAAAACTCCCATTTTACAATAGACTTGTTTTTAGATAATAATTAAATACTTTGGCAAAGTTGTTGAGAACATTGTTAACTCTTAACTGACTAATTGTTTTTAATTTTTTTAATTGTAAAGTGATAGGTATGTTACCCCAACATTAGTTTTTGTACACTCCAAAAAATTTAGAATTTTCAAGTAGGAAATTTTCCAGTGAGTTTCATACTGTATTTTTAATGTAAATACAACTGAAACAGTATCATAATTGGCATACTGTACCATAATTGACTCCATCAATGAGATGGAGAGCCGAATGCGCGGTTTACAGACTTAAATGGACGCACCTATTAGTTTGCAGGGATATTATTTTTTTTGTCTCAGAAGTGTGTTAGCCTCTAAATTTATCAGAGCCTTTTTGAAATGAATGAAACATATGCATCAAAGTTTTAACTTTCCCCCCTTATTCAGGTAGAATTATTTTTACTGACTTATTGCCAATTGCATGAGCAACATTGTCTGACTGTACTTATGAAACCATATTTCTAAACCCTACTAAATGTTAGAATGCAGCAATCTAATTCTGGGGTATTAGGCACCCCGCCTCGGGAAATCCTATTACACTCAAACCTGTTTTAATGGGATTTTTTGTGTGCCATAAACCAAGGTTGCCAACTCTCCGCATTTTGCCGAGTAGCTCCGCCAAAATGGCGAAACTCCTAGGCTTCGCAAAGAAGTTCTTTTGCTCCGCATTTCCTGGTTGAATGCTTTCAAGCTTAAATTTTGCTATTTTATCATAACAAACATGTAAATATGGGAAATTAATGATGCTTATACTCAAAGATTGAAATAGTGTTTAAAGCTGTTTTATTAGTTTAAAAATAGTAAAAATAGCTGTTTTGTCAGTTGTTTTTATACTAGTGCTTAAAATGATTATTAAAGCTGTAAAACAATTTTAGATAAGTGGTTTTAGTTATTTGTATTGGTTTTTAAAACAAAATTCCGAACTGCTCCACAAAATTTTATATCGCTCCTCAAAATCAGCACAGATGCTCCTCAAATTGTTTCTCCAAGGTTGACAACCTTGCATAAATGAAAATATCAATCAGATTAGGATTCAATTCACAAAATTATTAAAACTAGCTTGAGGTAGAATCTTTAAGTGGGGACGGGTATCCCAATGAGTGACCTCCCGAAAATTAACTTATTCGGGAAATTTTGTCTGACAATTTGGCAAATTTATCATCACTTGCTTCATTTTGATTTCGTTTATGCTGTCTCTATCCACCGCATTAAAAAAAAACTTACAACTATGTTGCAAAAACTTTTTTATAGCTGCATGTAAAGTTTCGTGCATTTTTTTATGCGGTCCCTATCCACTGCACAAAACAGATTTGAGTGTACTACAAACTTGAGGGACTGCAAATTTTCTTCATAGTAATGTGGGATTTTTGTTGTAATGGAATTCAAGTACCACGATGGAAATTAGATTGGGACTGAAAATTTATTTCGTTGAAACCTATATTTCATAGTACTGGTACTCGTTGCATTGGAATTTTACTGTAAATGCTTCAAAAATAATGAAAATGCAATACAATGAACTAAACGCTTTTATTTTGAGTGCGAGTTTTGAAATGGTTCAAGTTAAATGCTGAACCGGACAAAATTTAATTAAAAAAAGGCTTAGTCTTCAAGTATTTTGAATGTTTATCTTACTGTTTTCTTTTCTTATCTACTGTTTTTCCTCATGTTTTACAAGCTAAAATTTGCTACTTGCCACAATTGGAAAATCAGGGAAATTTTTAGAGCTAAATCAAAGAATCTCAGGGATCTTTTTTTCCAGGATTTTGTTACCACCATGATTCACTAAGTAATTGAATGTTTCAAGTTGAACATAACGCAATTAAAATGTTTTCAGTGTTCTTCAGTACATAATGATAAAACCTCTTACAAGTAGTAGGAAAGAAAAAAAAAAAACTTTTAAGTTTCAACTTTTGCCTCTAAAATTTTCTTACAAATATTTATTTTTTGACAGGCTAACTCCAAAAATTGGGTTTCCCTGGAGTGAAATAAGAAATATCTCATTCAATGATAAGAAGTTTGTTATTAAACCTATTGACAAAAAAGCACCAGTAAGTAATGTTTTGAATTGTATGACCTTAAGATTATATTTTGTAAACTTTTATTTTCTTTTTTGAAATATATAACGTGCATTCAAATGAAACCAGGTCAGTGCGTTCAACTTCACATTAGACGTTAGACTATGCCACGTAACTGCATGTATGGATACACAATCTATTGGTAGAGAGACTGACTCATGCACGTTTCGTGTTGCACAGTGAGTAAGTGGTTTAATGCCGAAGAGAAGGCGGTCACGCAAGTTATCGTTCACTACGAGATGTCTTTTTTTGACCACAAGGGCCCACTGCTTGTCGAGTTCATGAAATGAAGAACCACCATCAATGCCTAGCGTTATCAAGCCACTTTACAGAGCCTTAGACGAGCCATTAAGTGGAAGTGACCAGACATGTTGCTCAAAGGTGTCCGTCCGCATGCGGTGAAGATGACATTGCAGTATCGGTGAGAAACGTTGGAGGTGGAACATCCACCCCGCACCCTTTCTCCGTGCAGACCTTTCACTGTGTGACTTTCATGTTTTTGGACCTCTAAAACAAGCTATTTGCAGACAACAAGCCAGATATCTCGGATATCACAATGGATGACAAAGTGTGACTGGATTCAGTCCTGAATCCGATAGCAACCTACTAGCTTCCTCAAAGATGGAATTGACTGCCTATTGTCGCAATGAAATAAATATGCAAACGGTTTTGGCGACATTTTGAGTTAATAAAATCGCTGCCGTTACTTTACATTAGTGACCTGGTTTCATTTGAATGCCCCTCATATATAATCGTTCTTTTTCAGTTGATATCAGGAGTAAGGAAACACAGCAACGACGATTTATGGTCTATAACACATCTCATGGTGTGCAGAGTTCTCATATTAAGGGATATGCTCCAAGATGGGCTGACACCCGGCACTTGACCTTCCCAGGTGCAACGCACCATGTCTGCAGTCCACTATTGGCTGTCGGCCTCCAAACCCAGTAACACACAAAGGGCATGCTTTGCATACCCCTTGTTTAATACAACCTAAGATGTAACGTTAAAAAGTAGGGTGATGTGGAGAAAAGTAAATTTCTGTTGTGAGAAATATTTTTCAAGAAGTCTCCCATAGATCTGGGCAGAGCAAATTAGGGTCCGTTAACGGACCCTTCACAAAAATCCGATCAAACAAAACGGACCTTTCACAAAAATCCGATCAACCAAAACAGACCCTTCACAAAATTCTGGTAAACAAAAACGGATCTTTCACAAATTGTTCATTGAAAGAGCAAATCTCAAATTAAAATAATACAGCATATTTAAAGTTAAATTAGAGGAATCAACTTATACAAAATCAGCTAATTTTGCAAAAGGAAAAAAAAAAAAAATGGCACTCTTGTGATGCTCCTGCAAGCCATAAATAATTACTACCACCAAATAAATATAATGCCTATTGTTGGTTTCTTTGAAAGAAATTAACAGCTGAAAGTCAGTTTGGTTTATAATTTTGCTTGTTTGTTTTATGCAGTGGTGTTGTTGTAAACTTCTTGGGAAAAGCGTCAACATTCTCTGAATAGGTGTAGTAAGCACTTTTTTCCCCACTCATGAATTAATCATCAATAATATACAGCGAAATGCATTTAGAACTGCAAAGGATAGTATGGGTGGGGCGGATGTGATCGCTTCAGATAGGGTTACAAAATTTAAACTTATCGCCACTTAGGATCTGGTGGTGCGATGTTAAACTGTTATTTTGGGAGAAAGTTATATGGGTTTGGTTTTTCGATATTAAAAAGGATAATTAACTTTGAATAAACTTTTATTTACCGTTATTTTTTTCTATAGATGTCTACATTTCGAAAAACGCAATCTTTTTACATCCAATATGAGAATTATATTTTATTCTTTTTTCAAGCTAACTTTGCTTTATTAGGATGCAAATAAATGAAAAGTCTCTTTATTTTTGTAACAAAGCTTATTTAAAGTTTTTAAAGGGGAATTCCATTTTCTTTTATGAGTCAATAATTAAAATGCTGAATCGATGGTTTATTTTTTATTTTATTTATTTTTGCTTCAACTGTGTCCAGATATTAATGATATGTTTATCATTGGACTCTAAAATGCAATTCAAAAGTAATTTTATCAAAAATATTTAGTTTACAAGCCGTTTTTATACTTTTGATTCCTTCACTTTGAGGATTGCAATCTCTTTGCATCCGCTGTGGAAATCTGATTTTTCGAAATTTCGATGTTTAGTACACTTAGTTAAGAGGTAAACAAATAAAATATTTTTTTATTTTTGTGAAAATCACGGAGTTTTTAAGGTTTGAACGAAACTCTGCTCTTAAACAGTGTCTTGGGTTAAAAAGTTAAATGCTGAACCCCTGCCTAATTTTTTTTCTTACAGTTATTTTAAATACTATACAAAAAACATTTCTAGTATAATTTAACATGATGTAGAATGGTAGATAAATATTGATACTTGAGGGGTGCCCATCTCCCAGGGAGCGATGCCTTCCCCCTCTCTTCAAATACTAGAAAAACACTCAAGAATGATATTCTCAACAGAAAAGAGAGAAAACACTCAACTTTAAGTGTCAATGATGCAGTTTCTACCATCTCAAGAGTCTAAACTTTCGTTTTTACGAGGAAAAAAAATTTTTTTTAATTATTTGATTTTTTACAAAATTATTTTATTTTTCACTAAAAACGGACCCTGTGAAAAATCCTGGACACACCCCTGTCTCCTTAGATTTGGCAGTTAAGTAAAAAGGTGCTGCTCCATTATTTTATGAACAAGTTTTCTTTAAAACAAGGGTGTTCCTGATCCAAAATTTCAGAAAATTCCTAAAATTTTGGGTTGTTTCCGAAAATTTTAACCAACATTCAAAAACTGAAAAAAATTCAAAAAATAAATTTTTTTTAAAATGTTTTTTCCTATGATTTTAATGATTTCTGTATGCCATATTTGAATAGTTTTTATGGGGGAGGGAGGTTAAGCTTCCTTATAATTTTTGAAAATTTCACATTGTCTTCAGGAAGTTTTATTCAAGTCCACTTGCGCCCCTGCTTTAAAATTAATTTGTGTTTGCACCCAAGTATCTTAGACAGCTTGGAGGTTATTTATCTAATACCATGTGATGCTTGCAGATATATACTGACGGTAGCAGAGGAGATGGTTCTAACTCTGGTAGCGGTGTTTTCATCAAAAAAGGGAATGGCATTAGGATCTGTATCAAGAACCCAGATTGCTGCTTTGACTCTCTGGCAAAAACTTTTAGCTATTGAGGAGGCTCTAAAGTATTGCACCACAGAGAATGTCAATACAGATATTTGGATTTTAATCAATAGCCGAAGCTCTATTCAACATCTGTCTGAATAGTGGAGACATGATGACAAAACGACTCTGAACATAATTCAACATCGAAATGACTTGAGCAAAAGTCCTAAAATTCTTCTTCAGTGGATACTGTCACATGTCGATGTGTATGGCAATGAGATTGCCGACAGGCTGGTTCACGATAGGAGCAAAGGGACTTTTCCTCATAATGAATGCCTTTCTTACTCGGAAATTTCAACCCGAGTCAAGCAAAATATCAGTTCGTCTTGGAGGCCGGCCCCTATAAATAAGGGGTACATAGGAGCTCATTCTGGTGCTGCTTTATGTGAGACATGCAAGATCAGACTGTTTTGGCCAGGCTACAAAGTAGACACTCACAAGCACAACACCATGTGACTGGTCTTAAAGTTTATAGTCTGTCCAAAATGCAAAATGAATCAAACCGCTCCTGCCCATATTTTTTCCTGCATTGGCTGTGATTAGAGCCAGCTGTACTACAAACCTTCTGCTGCTGGACGGAAAATGCACTAGTTCATGGATTTGGTTTAGATGTTTCTGTCTGCCAAGTAGCATATGAAACAGTTAAGTAAAAAGTCGCAAAAGCAGAATCTTGAATTATTTTTCTCTTTAATATTTTTCCTTAGGTTTATCCCCCTCCCTCAGATACCCTCATTTTTTTTCTTTTCCAAAAGAAAACGTGCTTTCTTTCATTTTTGTCCATTTGTGTGTTTTTTTATTAACCATTATGAGTGAAAATAAATTTTAACTGTTTGGTACCTCGAAATTTGGTTCTGTCTACTATTTTTCTTGGTTCCAAGTACTATGCGATGAGAGAAGACTACTTCTTTTGATCTGATTGTCATTGCTTGAATTTTTAATTTCAGGATTTTGTCTTTTTTGCCCCTCGTTTAAGGATTAATAAAAGAATCTTAGCTTTATGTATGGGTAATCATGAATTATACATGAGACGTAGAAAGCCAGATTCCATTGAAGTGCAACAAATGAAAGCTCAAGCCAGAGAAGAAAAATTAGCAAAACAGCAAGAAAGGCAAGTCTTAATTTTTATGAAAACCATTTTAAATTGTTTTAATTGTGCTTTTTGTATTTATTTCCTATATTTTTGATACTTTATTAATGGAAACGATTTCTTACCAAGGTGGTAGAATATGTCTGAATGCTTGAACTAGGTTCCAGAAAAGTCTTTTCAGCACTTGTGGGAAATTACTTAAGAAAACTCTTTTATCAGATTTTAATGACTGATAATTTTTAAATTACTTTTTTCTTCTTACCTTGTAAGTTCAGTTTGAATGAATTTTAGACAAAAAAATTATTCTAGGGAGATTGTAAGCTAGGAAATTTTCCTGCGTCTTTTATAAATTGTAGTTCTTGGCTCGTTACTCATATAGTTAAGTGTTCTTTTCTTATGGAGACATTGGGTTTTATGCTTTATTCTCAAACTTTGCTTTAGATTTTTGAAAAGTGATAAGAAAAATTATAACTTACTAAAAAGTGGTAATCAACTTAAAAATCAGTTTGAATGAATTCAACTGAATTCAGTAAAATTCAGTTTGAATGAATTTTAGACACAAAAATAATGCTAAGGAAATCGTAAGATAGGAAATTTTCCTTCGTCTTTTATTAATTGTAGCTCTTGGCTTGTTTACTGATATAGTGAAGTGTTATTTTCCTGTGGAAAAATAGGTTTTTATGCTTAATACTCGAAATTTGTTTATAGATTTTTGAAAAGCAATGAAGAAAATCGCAACTTACTAAAAAGTCGTAATCAACTTAAAATATTAAAAGGAGCAATAAGAATTGCATAGGTATTAGAAAATTAGAATCTTTATAAAATGTAAAAATTGCAACAAGAATATTTACTTTCCATTTTAATGTGATTTACAAATTGATCATAGAAGTTATAAAAGTTTAAGGTTAAAATATTTTAGATGACTAAGACATTTCATAAATGAAATAAACCTGCTTAAATGGTGCTTAGCTATTTTTTCAAGTTTTATGGTTATTTCTTTTCCCTCCACCCCACTCTCAGCTGCAAAAGTCAGTTTGTCTAACTCTTATTTAAATATTTGAAAATACATAAGCAGATGTACTATATTAAGTGATTGTGTTAAAAAAAAAAAAACAATTGTTTAGCAAATCACCGTTATGATATGAGTCATCCACAAGTGATATTATGCATTGAGGGGGAGACGGGTTCATGAAAGTGTGACAAGGGGAAGAGAGAGAGTGACAAAAAGTAACATCACGCAGTTATTATAACAATATGTTTTTAAAAAATATGACGTGATAAGAGGAGGAGTAAGAAAAAAGTGTGACATTATTTAAGGACAGCCCATTAGTACTCCTTCAAAATCTCATTTTACTCCTTCATTTTATTTCTGAAATTGAGTACGAACCCTGATAAAATTGATGTCAAAAAATTTCAAATCATTTAATTGTCAATTTTTTAAAGTCACTGAAAACATTTATCTATTTTGTATTTTATTAATATTTATAATTTATAGTAAAACTGAAGAAATTGTAACAACCTATGCTTAAGTCAGTAAAGAGTTGGAACTTTTTTGTTTGTTGTGTTCTTTCATGGTATTAGCTGTGGTATCAAGGGAGGACCTTTATACCACAGTTAATACTTCATTTTTTCTTTAAATACTTAATACTTGAATTCTAGACTACTCCGCCAAAGAGTAGCTTTTAGTAAGCAAAATGTACCCGTAAAAATGCAACATGCATCTAAGGAACTAATATTTTTAACCCTAAAAGGTAAATTTTATACCAAATCCTCCATTGAGAAATCTTATTTTATTAAAGTGAGTATGAGAGACATACATACAGTTTTTTTCTTAGAAGGCAAGGAATACTAAATGTTGGTTGTATTTTCCGATTTTTTGGTTTAAATCAATCATTTTGAATGGAAATTTAAGTGTTTCATGTTATGATGAAGAATGTCAAACTTAAAAAACTGATTTCACCAGCTTTTTATGCTGTTTTAGATTGTTTTAACAGCGTTAAAGACACTATCTTATATCCATTCCTGCTAACTTATTTGCATCAAATGGAAAAAAAAAACTTATTTAATGGTTTTTTCACTTTTGCTTCAGGCCGACTTTTTAAATAGCTTTGGCGTTAGGTAAACCATGGCCAAATACAGACTGGTGTTTATTAAAACCTTCCCAAAAACCTCCCAGCCAAAATGATGCATAAAAATGAAGTAATAAAATCGGAACATTCATTGAAGAAATTAAAAATGGCTATTTTTACAAATCTACATTATTCATATTAATTGCTCTGCTGGAAGCATTTGGAATTAACATTTATTATGAAGTAGAATTTTAAACTGATATGAGTACAATATTTTTGCAGTTCTGTAACTTATATTTGTTTTTCCATATGCACTCACGAGAATATTTGTTTTTTGAAAAACACTTGCTTTACATGAAATTTACTTGTATAAAAAAAATTGCCTCTCCATATTGTTGAGTATTTACTTTATTTTTCCATAAATCAGGCAATTTCTTCGCAGTTTGTATTACTTTTCTATTTTCTTTAAAAAAGCTTTTCATATCTGAGATTACTTCAATGTTAATAGTTGTATGTACTGCTTTAGGTGCATACTTTTTTTTTTCAAGCTTTGAATTTCTAAATATGAGTGCATTTAGTAACTCTTGTTAATATTATACTCATTTTCAAAGAATTGTATACTTTTAGAAGTAAATTGTAATCATTTTTCATTTGCTAGGTTGGCAGCTCTGCAATGTGTAACATTAGAATGAAAACAGTTAAACATTAACTTTGAAATGAGAATGCAAACTTAAGCTATATGTTTACTTATTATTAAAAAAATAAATTCATAAATATTGAATAATTACTTGTTAAAGGCACTTGAAACTAGATTTCATTGAAGTTTCTATTCATCTTTATAGAGAAAAGCTTCGTCGAGAGATGGAAGCCAGAGAACAAGCTGAGAAGAAACAGCAAGAATATGCTGAGAAAATCAAACAGATGCAAGAAGAAATGGAAAATAGGCAGAAAGGTATTTTAGAGAAATAAACCTCAACATACTCGATGGCATCTGATGTGCAGAAAAACTTTGCTTTTTTTGAAGCCTGCTGTAGAAATGACAAAATTCTCTTCTGACCATGAGTATTCCTCGAAAACAAGAACACAAAACTGATAAGACATTTCTAAGCAAAGTAGTCAAATTCTCAGGTACTATTCATAAATAAAAACACACAGCAAGCTCAAATTTGATTTTTTATCAAACTTTGTTTTTACAAGCACTCTGTTATAATGAGCAAATAATATGATCCCTTCATGCTCATTAGAAGAGAGTTCTACTGTGCCATACTTGAAATAAAAGACATTGCTTGCTTGGTCACAGTAAACTGTTTGACTAGCTTCGCGGAGGGAGAGGGAGTAGCGTGTAGACAGAATCATTATTTTGCGAATCGACGTAAGTTTCCATTGTGGTTTTGCTTCTGAAATTTTGAAAGTTACTTGCATACTAGGAGCTCAGATAATTGGAGTTTTCATGATACTAGGAGCTCAGATAAAAGTCATGTTATGTCTTGCGAAAGTAGTTTTTTTAATTTCCGAAAACAGCAATAACTGAAAAATATTCAAATTAATGTTGAGAAAAACATTTCTTTGTAATGAATTTTGAAACAATAGTTTTGTTTAAAATGAGAATTTTCATACATTATCTTCATAGGTTTTAAAACTGGACCGAACATTTTGTTTGTTGTAATAGGATTTTACTGTATAAACTTGGTTTTGAGTTTAAACCAAGTGCTAGTAAAATAGTTTAAAATTAATATCCTCAGCTACCATGAATTTATGAAAACCTCTTCTACTGTTGTATAAATAACTTGAAGCTCAACTTGATTTTTCATATTTCAGAATTACTTGAAGCTCAACATAGCATTGTTCGCCTCGAAGATCAACTCCGTGAAGTGCAAGCTTCTAAGAATGAGTTAGAAAGTAAGCAAAATGAATTGGAGGAAATGTTGAAAAAATTAGAAAATGACAAAGCCATGGAAGCTGAAGAGAAGGCTAGATTGGTAATTTTTACTTATTTTCATTCTGAATTTAAATATTTTATTAAAATGATTATAAATATGTTTAACCATTCAAAAAATGAATTCATTGGGAACTAATTTTTTTATGTCTTAGTTCTGTTTTTTCTTTAACTGACTTGGACTATACGGCCATATTGTTAAAACTCGGGGAGTTTAAAAAATTCGGTTAATATCTGGAAAACTTTGGTTAAAATGGGGGGGGGGGGGGGGGAGGGGGATGAAATTGCAAATAATATGCAGCCATTTTGTCTTTTTTTCTACATTTTACTGTTAAAAATTCTATTTATAGGAGGCACATCATTAAAAAGAATGAGAAGCTATTAAGTGTTCCATTTATTGGAGTCCCTCATTAAAAAAAAATCTTAGTATTTTAAAAAACTTTTGAGACCCGTACAAAATGCTTTGTGACCCCTTTTGTTGTCGCAACAAACAGGTTGGGAGCCCTTGAACTAAGCATTAATTGAAGTTCACATCTTGGAAAATTTTCCTTTTGTTCTGTTCATTAAGCACTTGCATAAAACAAGTAACGTTTTAAAAAACATTTACTACTTTTCTACTGCAAGCTTGTTTATTAATTTTTTTTTAAACCAAAGCAAATCATAAGTATGATGTTTTTAATTATGACGGAATGAAAATTTTTTGGAGCAGTACTTTTTGTTTTTAATGGGCTTTGAAGATTAAAAACATTTTCATAAATATTTTTTTTTGATAAGTAATTTATGCAGATTATCAGCCAGGCATGTTTAAATTTTTGTTTTACTGCTCTCATTTTGATTGTGCTCTTTTCAAAATTACACATTTTTATGCCTAATAAAAGCAATGATTGGGAGAAAAAAGTGTAGTGATTTGAAAGATATGTAATTTCATTGTAGGCAGAAGCTATTCAGCTCAAACAACAAGAAGTGATGCGTATTCAGGAAGAAGTTAACTTAAAAGATGAAGAGACTCGCAAGCTTCAAGAGGAAGTTGAAGACGCTAGGCGCAGACAAGCAGAAGCTGCTGCGGCATTAATGGATGCAACTACTCCTCAACATCATCATGTCCATGAAGATGAACACGAAGAAAACGATGATATGGTCAATGGAGAATTCGGTAAGTTTCACATTTTGTTTTATATCTTGTAATAACTTTTTTGGACAAGATGCTAAGTTTTTAAGTTTTGAATTTTAGTAGTGATTAAAAGTGTAAGGCATTTTTTCCCCCTTTCTAGTATTGGGTAAGTATGTTTGTGTTGAAATATTAGACCTTGTTCATCTCTATGGGATAACCATCAATGTTTAAAAAGTATGCTTATATTAATTCGAAAAAATCTTTCTTCAATAAAATAAACAGTTGATGTACACAGGGTGAGCTCAAATGATAGACCCTATTGTGGGTGCAAGATCTTCTGTCTGAACGGAATTGCCAAGACCAAGAATGGGATGGAAATTTAATTTGATGACTTTACTTCAGTTTTTACTTTAAAAAAAGTAAATAAGTAATCAAAATAAGAAAAACAGGTATTTTAAAAATACATTTTTATCATTAGCTCCTTCCATAATCGCTCATTTACATTGATGCATGCATAACATCTTTTGCCTCTCCCACGAGACTTTCGGCTGCGATCTTGTGTTAGAATGTTTTTAGAGGCGTGACTTTTTGACTTCAGGCACCATTTGACTTTTTTTAGTAGCTTTGTATCTGCCAACTAACATTGATTACAGGTCTATGAGTTGCTTACCATTCTCATTGATTTTTTGAATTAGTCTCATTTTGGGGCTTTAGAAATTTTTTTTTGAAACTAGAGTCCTAAAAAGGCAGTTGTAGACAATTTTTTGATTTTTCTGGTAATTTGGTCAAAATATTTTCAGTCTTGAACACATCCACCCCATACTTTCTTGGACATAACCTCATCATAAAAAGAAATCACATGTCATTTTTCTCGACGTTTTACATTAGCTTAATTATACAAGCTTGCTTATTTGGTTTCTGCTGAAAAAAAGCATGAAAAAATATCGTAATTCCAATATTTCTCCATTGAAAGTATTGAATCTACAACACGTTTCTTTAAATATTTTGAAAATGCATTTCTGCAGATACTTCAGTTTGCCTTCCCTTGGCAGCATTGCAATATATGCAGTAGTTTCGAAAATAATATTTTTTATAATCTGATCCATCATTTGTGCTCGTCCTGTATATATTACATCATATCCAACGTTGTTTCCATTATGCCTAGTTACTAACATGTCAATAAATTGGATAACTAAATTAGATATATAGTGACATTTTAAAACAATTTGGTTCAATAATGTAAAATTATTTTCAATTTATGTTTCATTTAATTTCTAACTTTTCCAACAAAAGTTGTCTGAATTTGAGTATTTTCATTTAGCCCCCAAACCTTCAAGCCTCATGACCCTACCTGCTCTCAATTTAAGATCTTGTTTGGACTATTACAACAAGTGTAGCAGAAATTTATTATTTTTTGGATGCAAACCCCCTACCCTCTTTTTTAAAGTTCTTTTTTTTCATTTGAGTCTTTTCTTTTAAAAAGTTTCATATTTTATATCCTGTATGGTAAGTGAACAAGAATTTTCTGTGGAAGATCCTTAGCATTATAATACAAAGTAATAAATACAGCTTGAAGTTTTTATTTGTAGCCATATTTATTTGTTTCTATTATTAAAAGTGAATGAAATGGCAAAAATTGGCAGTTAATGTAAGTTAGGCAAAGGAATGATTATTGCAGTTTGAAGAGCAATGTCTTTCCGTAATCAAGAGCAAGACTTATCAGCATTTTTGTGTTTCGGAGTGTTACTAGTGTATTTGTAAATAGTGTGGTGTTTGGCAAGAACTTTGCATGAACTAATGATGAATTTAATACTTTTTGAAAAATATATTCTGTCTTTGAATTACAGGTGCTGAGCTTTCACGAGATGATTCAATTAACTTGCCAAGACCAGAGGAAGATAGAATAACTCAAGTGTCAAAAGAAAAACATTTGCAAGATCAATTGAAGGTATGTTATAGATTACAATATTAATAAGAAACTTGTACATAATAAGCACATGTTAGTAAGTATTTTATTTTTAAAAAGATTTATTTCCCGAATAATTTGACTGAAGAAGTAGATACAGTCCCTCTGAGGAAAAAAAAAGTCACCCTTTTTATTACTGAGGAATTTAATTTTGGACATTTAAGGACTAACTTTTAGTCTTGGTGAATTATTTTTTATTTAAAATTAAAATGTCCCTGGCAGGAGATGCTTCTTGATTATACTACGTGCTAGTCTCATTTCTACCTAATTTATGTGCCTTTTGTTTTCTTTGTCGAATACATTAAAGTCATTTTGGCTAATTGTGTGTCAGCAGTCTTTTAGTTTCTGCTTTTGAAACTTCATGTTCAAACACAAAATGTACAAACATGTTGAGTCAAAAAAAAACTTTTTTGAAGGTTCTCTCCACCTGTTCTCCCTTTCTCAAAACAAATACTTCTGAAATGGAAATGTTATTAAACCCATTTATCAAGTTAATTTGCTAAATGTAATTTTAAATTGATCAATGCAAACATCACAAGATTTTAGTCTTCAATTGCACATGAAAAATTATTTTAGCTTGTAGGTCAAAGTTACAACTATTAATAGTTGTGACTTTTTAGTAATTATAATTTCTAATAATTACTTTAGAAGTAATTTTAGTTTACTGTAGTTCTAATTACTAAAACTCTGAATCAATCTACAATTCTTTTTTCGAAGCCCCTTTGAAAAAATTATTTAAATAGGCAATGGTTTTACTAGAACTATAATTTTCTAGTGCAATCAAGCGTAAAATTGATAAGCATGAAATCTATACATACTCACTTACTGTTAAAAAAAGAGAAGAAAAAAAAAGCTTCAACTTTTTTTCTTGCTACAATTTAATAAAAATTCCGAAATATTAATGTTATCATTTCTGAGTTGTAATGGAGAATCTGAAAACAGTGCAATTTTGTTTGCTCACAGTGTATACATGTTTATGAATTTAGACTCATTCTCAACCTTTACCATTTTGCCCAGCTCATTCAATCAAATTCTATTCTCTGACTCCTGAGTTTGAGTACTTTCAATTTGTGAAGCCCAATGTTTTGATAAAACCTTCATTTAGTTATTCAAGACCACTCTGGTTTGATTTTTTATGTGTCCTTGCACAGGTCAAAACCTAGAAGCCAAAAGGATGGTTTGAAATTACATCATAGCATCCAAAGTTAAGGCATAAAAATACTCTGACATTTTTAGAGTTTGGATGAAGTGGAATATAACAAATTTTGAAACCTTTGACATTTCGAATCAATAATATTCAAATGTAATTTTACGATTCCTATTGCTTTTTTTCTCCTCCCATATTGCAAATCTAAATTTTTGTTTGAAATGCAAAACGTAAAAATTGACTTATCTAAAACTTTTGAGGCATATTTCCAATGCATGAAAAATGCTTATAAAAAGGCTCTAAAAATATCTAAAGACATCATAGTACTGTATCTCTAGAAGAACTTGAAAAAAAGCAAAAGTGTGATTGGCATTGAAAAGGGCAGTGGACACCAGTGTTTCACAAAGAAATACGCTCGGAACGAACTTGTGATGAAACATTCTCATAAGTACAATTAAGGTTAAAAAAATCCATACAACAGGAACGTAAAAGTACAGAAAATTTAGGAAATGAAAAAAAATTAAAAGATTAGTTAATTAAAAATAATAAAAAGTAAATTTTCTGTAAAAAAAAATTAAATAAACATGATACAATTCATCACAATCGAATTTCTTAATCTTCTCTAAAACTCGAGTATGAAGTAATTCTTTGACATTTACTTATCTGTTACTGGTTCTCTAGAATGCAATTGATTTTTGTTTCAGGAATTGAGTAAAGAACTTGCTTCTTCTAAAGATGAAACAAAATTGACCAAGAACGATCTTCTTCATCAAGAAAATGTAAGGCAGGGAAGAGATAAGTACAAAACTTTACGAGAAATTCGAAAAGGCAACACCAAGAGAAGAGTCGACCAGTTTGAAAATATGTAATTACTTGTTGGTGGGTCTTCATATACTGTTGTCAAGAAGGGAAGCTATGTTTGAAAGGGGGACTTTCTGTTCATATCTAGAAAACTTATTTTTAAGAAACAAAAACAAAAAATGCATATAAAAAGCATCATTTATTACATTCCATATTGACTAATTTCAATTCTGGTTTTATTTTGTGTTTTAAAAAAAAGTCTCCAGCTTTAGATCTGAACTAAATCTGCACGTTTCATGCTTACTTGGATACTCTGACCCCCCCAAAAACCTTGGAGGTGTTTCAGTGTAATCAAATTGAATTTTAAATTATAAGTAGTAGAAGAGAAGTTGCTATATTTTTTTACGAACAAAACAGTTTTAGGTTTCTTGACATTTTTAAGAATTATAAGGTGTTGACTCAATGCTGTATGTGTGACTATCCTATTCACATAACAAATGTGCCTTTATATCGCTGATACTATGAAAGTATGCTGAAGAGTTGGAAATATTTTATAATTTTATATTAGCTTAAGAAGGGTTCTGTACCTTTGTAATATTTTTTGAGCCTTGCGTACTTACAGTATTATAAATGCTATTTTCTTTAACAATTTGTAATTTGTTAGCTTTTAAAGAAGTTTGTTGAGGATTAGTTACCTCTGGAGTTAATAAAAATGCATTTTTTCACTCCTGTAAATTTTATCTTCAGTAATGAACATTAATATCTAATTTACAAATTAGACATTTCATATGAAGTTTTTGCATCCATATTTTGGAGCATATTATATTGATTGTTAAGTATGTTTTAAATTTGTTCAAAACAACACGAGCTTGTTTATAGCTGGTAGTTGTAAAACTTAGCTTTGTTGATGAATGTCATCTTAGCAATATGCTTACTGCAAAACAGTATTGTGCTTCCTATTATAATGTTATTTGTATTTTAAAATTTTTTTGTAACATTCATGGAGACCATATTAGATGTGTTAAATTTGTTATTTATTGATTTTTAAATCAAACTATTAATTTTTATTTCATTGTGTTGTTTCTACCAGTGCAGTATTTAATTTCTGAGTAAATTCTAAAATCAAATTCTTTTTTTGTGATTTTTTTTTTATTGCAAAATCCTGTAAATCTGTGCCAAAAAAGAATCATTTTAAGAAGTTACTGGCCAATTTCAGTGATTTTTTGCTTTTCTAGTGAATATGTATCAAGACCCAGTGATTAAAAAATTTTATAACTGCTGCCAGCTGTGTATATTGTTAGTTCACTTGATTGCAACAGGTTATTTCTCCCTACTTTTTATTACACAAATCAATTCTTACATAGGTTAATTATTTTTATATTGTAGATAATAAAATTGTTCTTGTTGATGTACAAATGTATGCAATTTCATAGTGGTCTGGGCACAGTTCAGTAATGTGGCAAATTTGTTGTATGTGTCACAAATGATTATTCAAACTTTTGCAAGTTTAAATAAAAGCTAAGTTTTACAGTTTATTTTGTGTCTTGTGTTTCTTAATTACATGAAGAGATTATTATTTTGTATATGAAATATTTCTTTGCTCATCAAGATTAAATTTATAAAATTAATCGTAAAGGATGAAAAAATCTAATGATCAAACAAACAGTTAGATAATTTAAAACTGATCTCTTATGAGATTGCAGGGCATAAAACTGGTCGATACAAGTCAGTATTCTCAATTGTGTCAGTTTTTTCAAAATTTAGTCAGTAAAGTCGGTATTTTTGAAAATTTGCCCAAGAATTCATTTTAAGAAAAATATCATCAGTGGTATTTTTCCTATTTTTCTTATGAACTTTTTAAAATACCAAAAAAGTGAGACATTGCCAATACTACAACCTAATTTTACTAACCGGGTAAAGTTTGCATTATTTTATAAGAATAATTAGCTTCTGTTAGTTTCTTTTCAGTCTACTTTCCACAAATACTTTTGTGCAATGATGCTTCCATCAATTTTTCTGAGGGGGTATACTCCTAGTAATTCATTGCGCACAATATGTGTATGCAATGATATACATAATAGCATATCATATGAAATTTTTTGAAACTTGAGGGTGTAAGTTATGTCTAAAAAATGTTTGAGTATACAGTGTATATGGGAACATCCCTGCTTGAGAAAGAGCAAATATATGCTTAGTCTGTTGTTAAAAAATTCTTAAAAAGAAATAATTGTTAAATAACCAAGTTAATGAATACTGCAAAATAATTTTGAAAGTAAGGTATTGAAATGGGAAAAAGGGCGTCGAACGGTCTGTTTGATTCCCCCCCCCCCCACACACACATAGAAAAAAAACCTTTCGTGTTCAAAAAATGTTAGAGAGGGAGCATCATTCCCTTTTTTCCAAAGGTTCAAAATTAAACATAAGTAGCGATGCAAAAATTGAAAGAAAGATATAAATCTCGAACTAGCTAGGAGATTTTTTTTGGAACAAACTTATTTCAAGATAGAACTTGGCGTATGAAAATTTTTCCTCAAATTTGTCGGCTTTTTGAGAAATGAAAAATATTTTAACATTAATATTAGTGCTTATTTAAATCCTTCATTTAAGAAATTTACAATGCTAAAAGTAATTTTTCGTTGAAATATTTGCAGAAAGTAGGCGTATGTTTTTTAAAAAATGTAATTTAATTTGTGTTTATAATTTTTAAGTTTTGAGCAATAGACAAAAATCTTTATATTCTTTAATTGAAATTGTTTCTTGTAGATTTAACAGCATTGACAAAAGTTGATTGGTTGATATAATAAAAATGAAGGGAATGCAAAGCATGAGATAGCTGTAAATGTTTTTTTTTTCTTTTCGTTTTAACAAATGATAGATATTCATCTTTATTTCCGCAATAAATTAAATTGCTATAAAAATCATTTTTGTTTTCTTAATAATTAAAAAGGATAATCAAGAATGGGGTTGTTTCCTTCAGTCAATAGTACTTTTTGTCACTGAAATTGATAGAAAAAGCAAAAAAAAAAAAAAAAACATTGACTCTGGATAATACTTTCATTTTCCGAACAGTTCTTTTTTATATAATTTTTTTAAATGTCCGACTTTTCAAACAAGGCGTGCTTTTGATGACGTCACAAATAATGCGCTCTTTGGTGCATCTTTCTTCCACATTTCCTCGTTATGATATAATCAAGAAGCGAATAAAAATTGAGCTCTTCGCTTGCTATCAACCATATTGCTTTTGATTATTTTCTTCGCTTGCTATCACCCCTATATATGTGAGTCGGTGCATCAGCTTAAGATCAGCCTCTTTGGATCGGAGCGCGTGTTTGAGTGGTTGTCTATTTTGGCGAGTTGTCGCGTTTGGTGATTGTTCACTGCGAGCGATTATTAGCTGCACGTGAATTTTTTATTAAATAAAATATTATTTACGGCAAATTTTGCCAAACAAGAAACTTTGCTGTGGTAACCCTAGCTCCGCAACAATGAAAAATCCGATCAGAAATGGCTAAACTTAAGCTGATGCGTCGGCCTATCTATATAGTGGCTCTAAACCATATTGTTGCCAATACACATGAGTAAAGATGTGAATTAAATATTTTGATCTGTGAATGGCAGCACTGAATGGCATTTCATCATTTGTGATGTCATCGGCAGAAGCGTAAACAATGAAAGCGCACCGATTAAAGTAATTTTTTAAAAATATTAAACTTAATTATTTAAAAAATGGTTAGATCCTATGTTTTTAAGCATGCTCTTTCAGAAAAAAAAATACTTTTAAAATTTTGGAAACAACCCCATTGAAGCCTGATTGTTGAACATGCGTCACTTGACAAAACTTTTATTTTCGAGGTAGACCGTGCAAAGACGGACAACGCAGCTAATACAAAATAAAACATAAATATCATTATAATCGAAAAATTGCTTAATTTTATTTATTTTTTGATAATTTTAAGAAACCATTCTTTTTCCCACTTCCTTTACTTTAAAGTTCATAGTAGAATAAATATGTTATGCATCATTTAGATCTTTCCTCCATTAAAATAATCAATTGTCTTTGCATTGGATCATAGTGTGTATATTTTATTTTTAAATGTCTACAAAACCGTTAATTATGCAGTACATAGTAAATAAGGAGTGATTTCTCAAAAAATTGAATTATCAAATTAATTTTTTTCCCCTATTTATGTCCCAAATATAAGAAAGAAGTGGATGACAGCATTTTTTGTGTTCTCAAAAAAGACAAAAAATACAGGGTGTCCAAGAAAGATTCGTACAACTTCAAAAATTTATTGAAAAAGAAACCTTAGGATTACAGCAAAACTAATTAGTACATTAGATAGAATAACTCAAAAAGTTTTTTTCTGCAGTATGTTTCTGACCATATATGGCGCTATATGTCACGCAAAGGAATATTAAAGCATTTTAGTTATTTCAATGGCGGATCGAGTGAAGAAAACTCAATGTGTTGCGTGGTTTATCAAAACAAAATCCGATACGCAAAAACGGAACGAAACATCCAAACAGCTGTAGCTACTGTTGATGTTAGCATGCCGAAACGGTCGTGAATGGAATTGGATTATCGTCTTGATATTGTTCGTGCTGCAAAAGGGTCTCATGTCGAAATTTCCTAAGGTAATAACTTAAGTTATAGGAAAAAAACTTTTTAAGTTATTCTATCTAATGTACTAATTAGTTTGGCTGTAACCCTATTGTTTCTTTTTTAATAAATTTTTGAAGATGTACGGATCTTTCTCGAACACCCGTACTTTTATGCTTCTTTTAAATATCTCTTAACTTTCATTGTGTTAATACATTTATCGTGATATAAGGGAATGCAATTTCTACCCAATAATTCTTATTTACAATTAAAAGTCTTCTGAACATGAGATGTTCTCGGTTTTACTAAAAAAGTTGTCAGACTTTCTTTTTAGACTGTTTCTCTCTCTCTCGCTTGATCTCTCTTCATGATCTTCTTTTTCAAACATAAATGCCTAAAGCTTTTTGAAACATGTACAATTATTTTCACACTAACAAATATATACTGTTGTTTTTTTTTAAATTAAAAAATGAACAGCGCTGAATGTACAATTTACAGATACTTTACCTTTTGTCTATTATTCTTGATTTCAGAATTTTTTAAAGTAATTTTACAGTGGTTTTAAAAGAAAAGTAATGTAAATTATGATGAAAAACTTTTCTCAATTATATAGTGAAATTTTGAACATTTGAACAATCTTTTAAATTAATATATTTTCCTGGTTGCACTAAAAGTTCATCATTCTTACGATCAGGATCTGACAAATTCCGGGTGCCAGTCTGCCTGGAAAACTTAGAGTATCCTAGTATCCTAGCAACCAGTTTCTTTCTTTCTTTCTTTTTTTTCAGAAGCCATGTTGCACTTAATATTTCTTTAAACTTAGTAACAATTTGTCTGGCATGTAAATAACTTTCCCGACTCCTAACTTTTAAATGATTTTGTAGGTCTCCGCTTATCATCATATAGAAAGTATGTAAACTAAACTTACAGCTTTTAGTCAAAATTTTATTTTGGGTTTATATTACAAAAGAGCCATACATTACAAATAAAACAAGCATCTTTTTTTACAACGCATAATATTGCTGATTATTATTCTGAAGTGAGTCAGTCAGTATTTAAAAAAAAATTGTTAGTATTAAATCAGCGTTCAATAAATTTTGGTCATTAAAGTCAGGGTTTTTGACCTTCCGAACGGTTTTAGCCCCTGATACTTTCTCTTTAATAAGTACATAAATGCCAGAGTAATATTTAGAAATAGTGAAATAAATTGCTCTACATTCTGAACAAAAGTAAAAAGTGCCAAGTATCATAGAAAAATTATTGTACTTTTTATGCATTACAGTCCCTTTGCTCACATCCAAAATGTTTTTGAAATGTACTGTGTGTATCATAAATACACATAAGAACACATTATACACTAACCTCTGTGTATATATGATAGTTCAATTTATTGGCAGATTTGCTAGACTATATATGATCTGTTTTCACTGCATGATAGCATTGACTAGATGGTTTATCTTTTAATTTATACAACCATTAATTATACTTTACATTGTTATAATACTCTTTATTTTATCGTCAATGAAAATACCTCTTAAAGCGATAGGGTATACATGACAACTACATTGTGTAAAATTTTGAGATGAGAAAAAAATTGTTAAGAGTTTAAATTGTTATCTTTATTATCTCTTACCTTTAACTTTCATCATAAGTTCTTCCAGTATAAGTGAACTTAGTTTCTGTACATGCAAAAATATTTGCTAATTAGTAATTAAAACAATCTTCTAAATATGCTCTGAGTTTCACTAAAATATTTTTGAAACGAAAAATTAACAGGGTTAAGTGTACAATTTATCATCGATTTTTTTACTTTGTATTTCCTGATATCAGAGTTTTTCTTGAAATTATGTTTTCCAGTGAGTTAAAAAAAAAAAAAATGAATGAAATACTGCCCTTAATCATTTAATAATATTTTGACCAGATGTAAGGTCTCAATTTATTTTCCTAATTTCAAAAAATATTTATTCATTATTCTTTAAATATATAAATTAAACTAAATCAAAATTTGTATCAAATAAGCTTTACGTTATGTCGATGCACATTACAAATAAAGATAGTATCTATTTCACTAAGTATGATACTCTTTTTCGTTACACCCAAGTTTGTTAGTCTTTAAATTTTTTTCTGTATTTGGTCAGTATTTAGTCAGTATTGGTCAGTATTTTATAAATTTTGGTCAGTAAAGTCAGTATTTTTTACCATTCAAACAGTTTTACCCCCTGCTAAAGACATTTTTGCGATTGGTTCAAGAACTCTTTCCAGAAATAAAGTTAATAAATTCACACTATTCAGAGCTCACTGGAAGAGCTTTTATGAGTGCCAAAGGGAGGATAAAACCAACGAGGATACTGACATCCATGACACAATACCAAAAACGTTCACATTGCAAATTTTGAGCGATTCCTTGACAATAGTAAGTGATCTTTTTGATTTGCTAGGGAAGGAAGATTCTATCATGGAACTGTGTGACGCAAGTGATCATGGATGCGTTAATACTCTGGAAAAAACTCCAGAGAAAAATTCATAATTTCTGCCAAAATACTATCATTACCAGCTCCTTTTTATAAACACAAAATTAATTTATGTTATCTTTATACATGTTGTGCATATAATCGGTATAAGTACACATTAAACTCATTATAAAATTAGTTATCACTAGAATGGAGTACATATTTTTTTCGTCTATGGAACCTAACCCCTATTTTAACACTACTATTAAGTCTTCATTTACGCGGCATTTTCTTAGAACGTAACCCGCGCGTAAAACGAGGGTATACTGGACGGGTCATTCCATTTTAAATCAACAAATTTTCAAAAAAGTTGTTGCATCACCATTTTTGATTTTGATAAAAATTTGCTTGTGCATTCTTCTCATTTCCTAGACCCCAAAACAATATATTTTTTATTAAAAAAAAATTTACCCTTTGATATATAGGCCATTTTTGTTGTTGGCAACAGCAAAAATAGCGCATTTTGATGCTTTGTCTTACGGACAATAACTTGTTTTTTATCAAAGCTATTGAGCTCAAAAATAGCTCATTGGAAAGCTAAGAAAAAGATGTTTTCATATATGATATCAGTAAATTTCAGATAAAAAAAAAATACCAATTTTTTCAAAGTCAAAGTTTGCTATGAAAAACTTTTTTTACCACTTTTAAAAATTAAAAAACCCGTGAAGGGTTTAGAATTACCAGCCCTATTTTTCATCATATATTTATATGCATGACTACTTATTGTATAAAAAAAAATTGGCTTGTTACTCCACCCCCTTTATGAGATATCCTCCCCCAAAGTTGCAAATTTTCAAAAAAATCCAGTTTTCAACGCTAAAAAAAATGCATGTAGGGGACCAGATAAAAAAATTTTTATTTGTGGTATTTCAAGTACTTTTTACCAGCTTTCTAACAAAATAAAAGTTGCTTTGTTATTCAAAGGTGTTAGGCAAATATAAGGGTGTGAATTTTCAAATAATTTCGCTGAAACGCATTTTTTTTCACTTTTTAATCTTAGTTTTTTATTGAAATGTAATTATATACCTTATTCTTTGCTTTAAATAGTAAAAAAAAAGATTTGAAGAGTTATGACGTATTGTATTTGAACTTTAAAAAGACAATTTAGCATTTTTAACAGTTAGGGACATAAATCTTTCAATGCTATTTTCTTCAGTATTTTGTCTCACGGAGAAGAGTTGATAAATGTTCACTCATCACAGGTGTGATATTGTGACCTCTTCCTTGTGCAGACCATAGTTCTGATGCAATCAAGATTTTTAAAATGTCTTTCAACTGAACTCAAGTTTGGTCATTATCACTTGATTTTTTAAATGATGTTCCAGGCCCTTTAGGATGAAAAAGTGGATCCTGTATTCTTCTTCTACATTGAATACTTTTACTTCCAACACTTCTCCTAGCCACCAGTCACTATCATACACAAAGCAAACATAATCTGATAATTTCTTTCGGATTCTTGCTTTTTGTTCAGCAGATTCGTCTTTCATGACCTGAAAAATTGTAAAATTTGAAGGAACAGACGCGCGCGTCTAGCATGAGTAATATGTCTGTTGATATGGGTGTAGCAGTGAAAAGACTGTTTGGGGTAGTGGCAGTGCTGCTTTATATCTTTCTTCAAGATTCTTTGCTACTATGTAAACATCATCACAGGAAACATAGAAATTGTTAAACCATTAATATGTTTGGTGCAATAATCATGTACATCTAATGGATTTAAGATTTGATTATTAATTGGGCGCTGTAAACTAGCCTTTCGAACTACCCTCTTTACTGTTCCACCAATCCCATCGCACGGGGGGGGGGGGGGACGTAGCAAAAAAATACCACTCTGCTTTTATACCTAAGTTCTCTTCATGGTGGCTGAGGTTAATGAAGTTCTTTCTGTTTTTATATTGTGCTGCAGACCCATCTGAAAAGTAGGTTAATTTTGAAACTGAAGGGTGGTTTGCCTTAATTTTTTTAACAAGAATCTTTGCGATAGTGTTGTGATCCAGGTAATCACTTACAAAGCAAAAACTTTCAGTTTGAACATTTCCAATTTTTTTGCCAGTATACAACAAAAGCATGAAGTGTGAATTGAACACCTGACCAGTGATAGGTCTGGACCTCGTCTTGGACAACACAAGAAAATTTTTATGAGAAGTCTCCAAGTACCAAAACTTCTACCTTATCCAAGGGTGCCCATATGGTAGGTGGGGGAGGGGCAATTAGAGGCTTAACCCCTCCCCTTAGAAATTAGAACTTCCTTGCTTTTAGTACTTAAGAACATTTCTTCTTTTGCCATTAACGAAAAAGTTATTTTTAAAAATGTTAAATTTAATTAACTCTAATTGGTACTGAAATCGGGTTCTACAGGGAAAATATCCTGCTAAACCATGAAGAAAATATCTGAGCCAGCCTCACCCCTTAAAATTTTGCCTATGGGCGCCCATGCCCTTATCCAGAACGTCTTTTTTTTTTAATTTAAAAAACTCTGCTTGCTTACTGGCAATAAAATGGTGGCTCTTCAGGTGTTCCAAATTTTTCACAACACTTAACCAAAAATTCTTGCAAGGGAAGCGCACTTTTCAATAAAAAACTAAGATTAAAAAGTGGAAAAAAAATTGCGTTGTTTCAGTGCAATTATTTGAAAATTCAGACCCTTATATTTGCCAAACACCTTTGAATAACAAAACAACTTTTATTTTGTTAGAAAGCTGGTAAAAAGTACTTGAAATACCACAAATAAAAAAAATTTTATCTGGCCCCCCACATGCATTTTTTTAGCATTGAAAACTGGATTTTTTTGAAAATTTGCAACTTCGGGGGAGCATATCTCATAAAGGAGGCGGAGTAACAAGCCAATTTTTTTTATACGATAAGTAGTCATGCATATAAATATATGATGAAAAATAGGGCGGGTTATTCTAAACTCTTCATGGGTTTTTTAATTTTCAAAAGTGGTAAAAAAATAGTTTTTCATAGCAAACTTTGACCTTGAAAAAAATTGGTATTTTTTAAAAATCTGAAATTTATTGATATTATATATGAAAAGATCTTTTTCTTAGCTTTCCAATGAGCTATGTTTGAATTCAAAAGCTGTGATAGAAAAAAAGGTGTTGTCCATAAGACAAAGCATCAAAATGCCCTATTTTTGCTGTTGCCAACAACAAAAATGGCCTATATATCAAAGGGTAAATTTTTTAAAAATAAAATATTTATTTTTTTGAGGTCTAGAAAATAAAAGGAATGCACATGCAAATTGTCATCAAGATCAAAAATGGTGATGCGCACCCCATTTGTTGATTTAAAATGGAATGACCCGTACTGGTTTCTCATCAAAAATTCAAAATTTTGCAATTTTAAAATTGCATTATAATTTAAAAAAAGTAACAATATTGTTACCCGCAGAAACTGATTTAATATTGGAATCATTTCGGTTTTTGATTTCAGCTGATCTAGTGGTTAATTATTAGGGGCATTACAATGATTTCTTCTTCTTTTTTTGTCTTGAGTTGCCTATGAAGAATCACTGTCAATGGCTCATTTATGAAAATTTCACAGATTTTTCTCCAAATGTTACTTTATACTGAAGTAATTATAGAAATAAATTTTTATTTTCTGTGTCGTCGAAACAAATTACTGAAAATATGTTTTTTCTTTTCTATGAATTATGCTCCCCCCTCCCCTAAATTTATTTTACTTTCCTCGCAGCATGATTTACGTATGTCCAAAAAGTAAATATACAGGGTGTTATGTTTTAACCTGCAAGACCTTTATTTTCGTAACCGTTAGTCCTAGATATATACTTCCAATTGTAAAAATGTTCAAAATTAGATGCAAGGTTAAGACATTGAAAATTTGAAGCAAAAATAAAAATGAGTCAAAAAATACAAATTTTTAACTTTTTATACGGGCTTTAGGTCCTCTAATCAGGGAAGTAATCTCCATTGAAAACTATTACTGACACAAAAAACTTGACATTAAAAAACTTGACATTAGTGCGACCAAAACTCCAGGAGATATTCCAATTCTAAGTTTTAAGGAACCATACAAAAGATGAGATTGGAACTTATCGCCCTTCCAGAAGAATGACAGGTCGTCAAAGTAAGAAAAACAAGGTATTAATATTTTTCATTGCTATTCAAAAATAAATGCAAATGTTATGCCGTGATAAGTAAAAACACTACAAAGCCTCGAACAAATTGAAAACCACATTCTATGCAAGCATATAATTTTAAACTCTTGTTAACCGCTATATTTTCCCCCAAAAAGTGTTTTTGATGGCGAGTGACAAGTGGTGTAAGTCACAAAACGCTGCGTTTCATGTCTCGGTGAATATTGGTCGTACTGATTTCAAACTTTTTGTGTTGGAATTATTTTTCAATGGAGATTATTTCCCCGAATATAAGTAAGGGAACCTGGGGCCCGTATGAAAAGAATTTTTTTTTCGACTCATTTTTATTTTTGCTTCAAACTTTCAATGTCTTAACCCTGCATATGATTTGGAACATTTTTGCATATCTAGGACTAACGGTTGCGAAAATAAAGGTCTTGCAGGTTAAAACGGAACACCCTGTATAACTTAAATTCAGCAAGTTGTACACCCCCCCCCCGTTTTTTAAAGAAAGAAGGTCGAAGAATACCTTTGTGATGAAATTATTGCAATTATACAACACTTATAAAAAGATTTTGCAAGAAAATCTGACGTGATGGAAGTAAACGGATTGAAAATTCCGATTCAGCCCCCTCGACATTAAATAAAAGCACATTTAAAACTTTAGGCAAGAAAAGGAAATTTTAAATTCGCAGGCTAGTGCAGGGTTGTTTGTGATCCGACATTCCCGAAAATTTTAGGTTTGCCGTTTCCGAAAATTTTGGTCTGGCAACATTCAAAACTGAAAAACCTCCCAGAATCTGAATCCTCTGCCTCTCTGTATGCATAGATTGTTTTAGAAAAAAAAAAAAGAAAAAAAAAGAGACCTTCAAACCAATACACTTCCCCCGTAGTTTTTTAACCTCACGATGCCTTGTCCTTCATTCACACCCACACATGTCTTGAAATTCTTCTATATCCCTTTAACAGGGGAGCAGCCTGGTTGAGATTTCCCGCTTAAGTTATAAAAGATCGTACTAGGAAAAAAAAAAAAAAAAAAAAAAAAAAAAAAAACCAACAACAACCAAGCTTTTTGCAATAAAAAGCGTAAAATAAATGAATAACAGAGTAGCATTTAACTCACTATGAAGATATTTTGTTGGAGTTAAAATTACTTTCACCGTATTCTAGTCAACAATTAAAAACAAATGTTTTTTTATTTTCTCTTTTTTATTTTATGCATGCTGCTTTTTTCAAAAAAATACATTATTTTTTAAAAATCTCTCTGTGTGTTTAACTTTTAAACTATTACAGCTTTGCAGTATGATTATTTAGTTACGATAATTTCGAATATTACTGGGGGAGAACCTTCCGTAGCCCCTCTCTCAAAAATAGTCAAAGGTAATGTACAATTGCATTTTTAGAAATTCAGTTGCAAAATTTGCCGGGGAAGGGAACTCGAACCTCTTCTTTCATTATCAAAGATCGTGTAAAACTGCGTTTTTAGAACTATAATTTAGAGACTTTTCTAGGGCAGAAATCCCGGATACCCCTACTTCTACAGGAATATTACTTACGATTAGGTTGGAATGTTTCATAATAAGTTGTTAATTTTATTTTCAATAATGAATTTCTATGAAATGGTATGGGGAGACGGCACAGGCACAGGGCACCATCCTTTAAGTTCACCAGGTACGCCACTAAGCACCTTAAATTTTCACACGAGCACCATTATTTTTCTTTTATGAAAAGTATGCTATTCCTTGATATTTTTTACTTACTGTTAAAATTTTACAAACTCAATTCGTGTAAAAAAAAAAGGTGAAAATCAATTTGAAGAATCGAAAAGAGCTCCCATTCAAATTTAGAACCTAACTTCATTTCGCGAAACATAAGTTCTTCCTACCTTCACGAAAACATTTTTTTGAAACTAATGTGACATAAATGAAATGCTTATACAAGATACAAGACGAAGAAATGTTTGAAGGCTGGGAGTGTGATGTAGAGAAGGTGGTTATGAGAAGCTTCCTTGTCAGCCAGCTACGGGCACCTCAATCTCATTTCAACCGCCTGCATATTGCAGCAAAAAATTATGGTGCTCTGGACTTTTAATCTCGTCGTTAAAAAAAAAAAAAAAAAAGCTACCCCTTAGTGTAGCTAAAAAAATAGAGTACCCCTGGTGTCCCCTGTGCGCACACCACTGCTTGTCTTTAAGCATTTTTTTTTTTCAATCACAAATTACACTTAAAAAAATTGACTCTTCTCGAAAAAATGTTCATCTCGAAATCATCATCGTTAGACATCGTTGCGTTAATATCGGAAAAACTTGCTAAAAGAAGGGCAAGTTGTTCCTTTTTGACTAACAGTTCTATATGATTAATTATAAAAAAAAATCTTACGAAATACTACTTAAAAAACAGTTGTTACACCATAGGGGCATATATTACTTTATTTTAATTTCTGAATAATTCTAAAACTAAGTTTCCATAAAAAAGTTTGAGCTTGTTTGAAAAACGGAACTTCTAGCCCCGCTCTCTCCCACTAATAAATAGTTTTAACTTCTAAATTTACAAATATTTTAGTGGTAAAATGTCTATCACAGTTCTCTAATCTAACAAAACTGTTTTTATGCATAATTTTAGACTAATTTTTTTCCCAAGGGGGTGAAAGTAGTTAATGAAACAGGGAAAAAAGGAGAAAAAGAAACCACTTTATCAGACAATATTTGAGAATCTTTGAAAAACAAATTTGAGTTTGTGGCAGGAAGTGACGATACATTGAGAAACAAAAGCATTTCTCAACCATCAATTTATGTAGTAGTGGTGATAAAACATTTCTTCTGATAATAAAGCTGCGAAGCAATTTAGATAATGCAAAACATTTATGTAGATATCTTGTGTACACATAAAACAACTGATTGGAGGAAGAAAAAAGAAGGCTAAATATACTGAGTTGATTGAAGTACTTTTCATCTATTTGGGAGAAAAAAATATTCGTTTTATCCAAAATATTCATATTTTTGAAAAAAAGATATGGCTGAAAGAAACAACCTGATTAAACTGAGAAGCATAAAAATTTTCGGATTTAAGAAGTTTTGAAGCATTTTGTTTTTGTTGTTGATGAAATTGGAAATTACAAGCATTAATCTGAAGGACGCAGTTAAGCATTACACCCAAACCTGTTTTTATGCGGCGGATAGGGACCGCATGAAAAAAAAAAAAAAAAAGTTCGAAACTTTATGAGTAGCTACAAAAAGTTTTTTTCGCAACACAATGTAAAAAAAAAAATAATAATAATTATGCGGTGGATAGGGACCGCATAAAAAAAGTCTCACATAGAAAATAACCCAGAAATTTACAAAATAAGAAGGAATGGCTTCTCTAAACGAAATCAAAACAAACCAAGTGATGATAATTTTGCCGAGTAGTCGGACAAAATTTCCCGAATAAGGAACTTTATGGGAGGTCACAGTGACTTCCCATCAGGATGCCTATGTCGTTACATGAAGATACAACCTCACACTCGTTTTAAAAATAATTTCGTCAACTGACTTCCAACCTGATTGAAAACTTCATATACCGAACAAGAAAGAAAAAAAAAAAGGAAAATTAATTTGAATTCCGATGTTTTTAATTCAAATTATGTTTTTCGCATTCACGAGTTGCGGCAGGACCCTACTCATTGGAGTTATTGTTTCTAGAAACTGCTGCTCTCCCCCCAGACCTATCCCTTCTTTTGGGCGGTTAACGTGTGTATAGTTGTGTGTGTGTGTAGGCGCGCGTGCAGGTATAGGCTTGTGTGTGCGTAGATCTGTGCATGCATGTAGGCGTGTGTGTGTATATATATATAGGCGAGCGTGCATATGTAGGTTTGTGCGTGCATAGACTTGTGTATGCACGTAGGCGTGTGTGTGTGTGTATGAGCGTGCGTGTGTGTAGGACATGGATGCCACCGACCAGAAGAAGCGGATTTCGGGGGACATTGCTCAGTACCGGAGGAGCTGCACCTGCAGAGCCCGGTGGGCGGGAGTGCTGTAGGAAAAAAAAAAGACAGCACAAAATCAGGTTTGAGTGTACATACAACATTTACATTGAAAAGATGTTATATACTTTCGGTGATGTGAAATAAACTTTTCTGAAATTATTTTTACAGAATACAGCATATAAAATGTTGAACACCAACAAGTATGGAATTGCGACTATTTCATCTGAAGAAAGACAAAAAAAAAAAAAAAAGAAGTAATGTTTATCTTAAACATAATTCTAGGTGCCCCCCCTCGCCCTGCTCTCCCTTATATTTTGAACTTTTAACAGGCTGGAATGATCTATTGGGAAATTTACTGTCGTCAAGTGAATGAGTAATGCCAAAAAAATTGTTAATGAAATATCTGTAGCAAGTGAAGCGCAAATTTAACAAGCCTCCAAGATTGTGTTTGTTCACATGCGTCTGTCACACCCAGAAAAAAAAAAAAACTTTATGGTTTTTTTCTTGCTTTTATTATTTACCTCGAAACTGCTGCGACAGTTTTAAACATGTTTCGTCATTTAGGAGACCATTTCTTGTGAAAGTTTATTGCTGATTGAGGGGTTTTCTCCACTGAAGTACTGCTACATTTTATTTTCTAAAACATTAGGATAGTGAAGATAGTCACTCTTCTATACTTTGCACACACAACACTTTGTACACAATGTATGAGTACAGACGGTAGACATTTCATTAAATAAATATGTATGCCATTTTGTTTTAGGAGGTAGTTTGTTTTCCAATATAATTGCCGTTTATTTGTGCAGTCCAAATTAACTGATGAATAAAAAAAGCAGCATTGCCAAACGGACTAATTGAAGGAATTTATCATTGATAAACTTGGCTTACCACAGTGTCATGAAAAACAATGCTTTAAATTGTACTATTCATAATTGGCGACTGGATCTGTGGTATAATAATTCAGGGTTGAAATTTAAAGACACTGCTCAATTATTTGCTGACTGTTGGTAAAAAAATCTGAGATTGGAAAGAAAATGTATAAAAGTTATTAAAATAATAATATTTAAAGTATACAAAACTAAAAATACTCGTACATTGACTATCTACCTTCAAATTGCATTCCATATGCACGCATTTTGGTGAAATGTAACATGTTACACACATGTTACATTACCATTTAATAATCATGTAAGCTACAGATTAACTACAAATATGCCAATATGTTCAAAATATCTGATACATAATATCCGTTCAGATATTTTGCAGTTTATCTAGGTGATATGCACATTAATGGCTAACGAACTGTCGATTCGAAAAAACACCCCCTCTCTCTCAAGTATATCGAGAACTATAAAACATAAAAGATTCACAAAAAGAGAGGCAGACAAAAAAAAGAGGAATAAGACAATTAACTAAATAGAGCAGTGGCAGACCCGCGCCTAGCCTGATCGGCGCCGTTGTGCAAATGTCTTTTGAGCGCCTTTATGCATTAAAGTTCGAGCAAAATATAGTTAGCGCCTGGGGTAAGCTTTTGTAGACAGATTTAATATGAAAAAATGTTTGACATTTAATTTTTCAAAAGACAAACAATATGTAAATTTTCAATTTTGGAACACAGTGTACGTTTTTACTTCATATCTCGAAGTTATTTCGAGTAAGGGCGGATGTAAGGGAGGAGCGATCAAAATGGACTTTTGAAATCTAACTTTTTCTCTTGGAAACCTTGCATTGAGCTGCTGTTAAAAAAAAGATGGCCAGTTTCAGTGAATCAAAGCATTTTACCGCAACAATTTAAAAAAAAGGAATTTGATTGAAATAATTATTGTTCATGTTAGTCTAATGAGTACTTCAAAAAAAAAGGGGGGGGGGGGACGGCTAGTATGCAGCTTAAATTCGGGAGAGTTTTTTCGTGCTGGGCCCGGTTTGACGAACCCTGTCTTTGATATGCTAATGCGTTTCTGGAAGAAGAAAATATTTTCAAACATCAAGTTAACGCTGCTCTAAATATCTCTCTAAACTCTAATTGATAAATATTATTCAAAGTTTTATGCCTGTCAAAACATGACAAAAGAGTACTGAATAGATTTCTAAATTGAAGTAGAAGATATTCCCGCTTAAAATTTGAAGCTGAAATCATTTCCAGTAAAATCAAAAATTCTAAAATACGAAACTGTTACAAAAGGCATAAAATTTAATACCTTAAACAAATACATAGACTCTCCGAAGCTTTTTTTAAAAATTTAATACACAAATAGTTAAAGAAATAAAAGGGGGCTGGGAGGAAAATCGAATAATTATGGTCAAGTCGTTATTTTTCGGAATTAAAAAGGTAACCTAAATTATTGTCTACAATTTCTAAATATTACGCACATCTAAATGACATGCAAAGGTGCTTACCGTATTTTTTTTTTTTTTTTATGTATCATGACACGAAGCAGTGGAATTAATACGAATTGAAAATCACAAAAAGACTATAATTGCACAAGTTCTATTACAAGGTATTTACCGCAAGAACGAAAATGGGGAATAGCAAATTTTTTGCGCCTCGTATGCTCAACCTTATGTCCTATAGACTTATCGAAATAGTATTCACGGCTCCGCATTAAGAAAGAAAATGCTAATGCATGCATCAATTAAATTCATATGTTTGCAGTGTAAAAGATTGCGCTTTTTGAATATCATGTTTACACACAACACCACAACAAGTTAATAATTTTTCCTTTTAGATTTTCAGTGAGAGGGATTTATTATTTCTATGAGCAGTATAATTTCACCGCCACCATTAGATATAATGAAGAATTCCATTTTACTTTTTTAGTTTGAGTTTTTTTTTCTTTCATTTGGAGCATTATTGATCGGTAAAGCTCGGCGCCTTTTTTGCTCTGGGGCCGTTGTGCGCCACACGATCTTGCACATAGGGACGGCGAGGCCCTGAGCAGTGGTGTCAACTCTTTTCTGTCCGAGAGCCAGAATTTGTATTAAAATCATTCTCACAAGTCTAAACACTTATAAAATTTCAAAATATTTCATTCTTTTTTAAATAACATGGGATAATATGGAATAGAAAAGAAAATTAAAAACAAATAATTGTTATGATTACCTGGTGGTTATTTTATTAAATGCATGATTTTTTGAGACAAATTTCTGAATTTTTAGGTTCACATTTGTGACATTGCCATTAGTCGTGCTTTTGGATTTGTAACATCGAACAAAACAACGGGCCACAGAGATCAGCATCGCGGGGCGGATGTTGACCATAGACCGTAGATTGGGTACCACTGAGATAAAGGAACATAACTCATTTGAAGGTAGAGAAGATATTGTGAGGTGCACATTAAACTTTTCTGTAGGCAAACGTATCAAGGAGATACACTGGAGTTGAATTAGGTTTTATATTTCTAGGCTTTCATACTTCTAAAACTGCTTTGAATGTTTAAATATCGCATTTTTACGAACTCTCGGCTAAAAACAACGTAATCAAACTAATTAAGTTATTAACATTCACATTTCAAAACAGCTCAGAGAAATAAAATTAGGATACATAAAGAACTTGTCGGTTGCAAAGGCAAAAACGATTTATTAGTTTCGAATAAGTGAAACATGAAACAAGGAATTAGTAGGCGAGGGAGCAGAGCGATAATCAACCTACAGAGAAAATTAATAATGATTGCGAAACAGTGTCTTGTTTGGGTAAATAATACTGGTGAAATTTAGGTTTTGTAAAATCCGTACCGTAATTGAGTTGCGAATGTTTCTACAGTTTCATTGATGTGATTGACAGTTCACTACCAAAGTGCAGTGCTAAATATTACAATTGATTTTGGTCAGAAGTTTTTAGTTGTAGTCTGCATAAGAGATTCTGCTAAATTTGTCATTTCTGAAAATTAAGAATGAACTAACACCCGAAAGATTCATTTGACTCCAAGTCGTTAGAAATGAATCTCAACTGATCTAACAGATGCGATATTTTGTGTTTGCACTATTCAGTATTTTTTTTTAAAGCTGAACAATTAATTGCAAATCCCCCGAATTTTCATCTAGTTTAGTAATTTTGATACAGCGAAATTATTCTGTACTCCAGAGGAAATAAACGGCCAGTCCACGAAAAAGTCGCCATTTTGTCCCGCACGTGACAGCTTATATATTTCATCAAAAAGTGATAATTTTGAAAGGTATTGAACAATTTTCTTTTGTTTAAGAATTCACACACACGTTTGTCATTTCTTAAGTGAAAAAAAAAAAAAAAAAAAATGCTCACTACCCTTTTGAATTATTATTTTTAATGAAATATATGAGCTGTTTCCTGGTGGACAAAATTATCCTTTTTTCCATGGCATAACTCGTTTAAAAGTTAGATCAAATAAAAGTTTTGCATACACTTTACAAGACAAGACTTTAAATTTAATCCATTTTTAATTCTTGATAAGATCCCCAGAAACATAACCGAGCTCTGTGAAACAATTTTACTTATGAAATTTTGAAGTTACTTCATTGTAACTTTCAAGAAATAGACAAAATAAAACCGTCCGATCTGCTACTTCAAAACTGCAATGTCATGATATGAAACTGCACAACAAAATCAGAAAATCAACTCTATTTGCAACGGGAATTTTACCAGAAATCTCTCGAAATCGGCCACACGTTCTAACCTAATCAATATCTATATCCGGTTAATCAGTAAAAGATGTTACTTGTGAGAACCAACAGGTGGATTTTCAAAACCGAATACTTTCAATCCCAGATACATTTAAAAAAATCATCCAATTCACAGGGTGATAAATATGATAAAGAAACAACCTTTGATTGTCCGTTACAAGACTTCCCATATATATACCATCGATTGGAGAGGATCTTCACATTTGAGGAGTCACTTGCATCGGGTAAGTATGCCAAGAGTGCTGTGAATCTTTGACCTTGCAACATTGTATTATTCATGTAACAAATTTAAGAGTATCATGTAATTTATAATCTCTAATTCATTTGTGTCTTAACTGAAAACATCAGGATTTACTTAAATTGGAAATTTCTCATTAATTCAATGGGATTGTAGGTTTAATTGTTAATTCGTATTATTATTATCATTTAAATAGTATATTTAGTTTTTTTGTTAGTCCCTTACTTGTAATTTTTATCAGAAAACAAAATTGAACTTTGAAACAAAAATATAAGAAATAGTAATTTTTTATGTATGTATCATTCTTTCGCATTTCTTGGGCGTTTGTAGCCACTTTTTTGGTAAAGGGAGAGGGGGAATTGTGGGTATAATTTTTAATGCATATAATTATTATTATTTAAATAATATATTTAGTTTTTCATAGTCCCCTACTTACAATTTTTATTAAAAAACAAAATTGAACTCTGAAACAAAAATATAATAAATAGTAATTTTTTATGCATCTTTCATTCTTCCGCACTTCTTCGGTGTTTATAGTCAATTTTTTGGGAAGGGGGGGGGGGAGGGGAGGAGAATTCAAAAATCCTCTTCAACTCTAGTCTGCATCGAAGTTTCGTTGAAGAAGGATTAATTCTTAAATATCTTCATTTTTTAACAACCTAAGTAATTACTAGTTGCAAATTAATTACTAAATTCTGAAGTGGACAAAACTAGAAATTTTTCTTCACAGCAATCAAGAAAAGTTATTCATGTTTTTTGCTGGTAAAAGTCACGGATTTTTCTCGCTCTCCTTATAATCTTACGACGAACCATCTTATGCTATGATAAACTTGTAATCTACCGATCTAATCAATCCACAATCTAATTAAAATTTAAACATATTTTTAGCAGATTTTTTTTAAAAAATACTTCATTGAACTTAGTTCAGTGAAAATGCTAGATCAGTGTTTCTTAGCACACAGCTGGTATTGTGAATCGCTAAACATTTAAAGCTTGTACTGCTGACAGCACAAAAAGTTGCATATAAAACTGAAGAAAATGCCCTTTTTTTGTTATTCGTGGACTAATTACCTAAAAAACTGGACAATTTTTGTAAAGAAAAAATTGTGCGCAACCTGCTCCGGTAGATGGAGAAGAGAAAGCATTTTCCAAAAATTATTTGCGGAGAAAACCTTCTTTATTGCCTGCAACATTATTACCATTTTTAAATCCGTAATTACGAGTTTACAGCTGGTAAAATTATGTACTAAATGCAAAGATTGAACAACTAAAATGGTTTTCTGGATACCGGCTGAGGATTTCTGCTCTAACAATTTTCACAACTGAAAAAGTACCGTAAACACATTTGTTTGAATTTAGTTAATTGTCGTTGCTAATATTTTCATTGTAATAAACAGCTAAATAATGAATGTTAACGTTACCGTCGCTTAGAACCGTTTCAAAATCCATAATTACGAATTTGATAGTTGTAATTATGTAATAAATGCAAAGATTGAACTACTAAAATGGTTTTCTGAACACCGGCTGAGGATTTCTGCTCTAGCAATTTCCACAACTGAAAAAGTACCGTAAATACATTTGTTTGAATTTAGTCAACTATTGTCGCTGAAACGTTGTGGCTGCAAAACTCAGCACAATATGTTTCAAAAGGGCTGTTTTTAGCGGAATTTCATGATTATGTAATTTACAGTTTATTTGATAATAAAAATAATATTAAAAAAAAAACATTAACATTTTAGTCAGGTAAATAATTTTAAGATTTTATGCATACCACTTTAAAGTCAAATTTTTTAATTTTATTTTTCTATTTTTTAAAACGCATTGTTTCGCCCAATTGGGACAAACAAGCGGGCGAAAGTGAATTAAAAATGATAGCACGGTAATCCCATGGGGAAAAACCTTGAACACGCGTAATATTTTAATCGTTTCAAAATTTACTTCGTTGTCCAAACGTCTTTCCTTGCAAGCGATTAGTATAGTTAATAGCATATGTGACATATCAATTCGAAGAAAAGAGGCAATACTAGATTTACTATTAACAGAATAATTAAGAAAATTGTATTTCTAATTCATAAAATTTCGAAAACCAATACTTCTTAAAGTAATACACATTTAATTAAGGGAAGCGTCATAACATTGTAAATTGATCAAACGGTTTTTGATTTATTGCTTTTTGATAACTTTAAACTTTTTTGATCATCATCATTATTATTTCTTCCTTTCTTTAAAAATATTGCCTTCTAGAGAAAAAAATCCAATTACAGAGGAAATTAAAATAAAAACTGGAATAAGACTGAAGCAATTAAAGCAAATAATATCTTCAAAAAGCAAAAACATCTAGACTTAAAATCATGCTATGGCATATTTAAAACACCTAAACCGCGATAAAAGTATAAACAAATGGTAAAATTTAAAATTTAAATTTAAATTATGCTTACTTAATAATTTTTTAAAATTTATTTATATTGTTTTCATGAACTAATTGTTTTGATTAATGTCTACTTTGAGTAATAAAAAGATTGAAAGTTTAAAATTATAAATTAATAGGCTCATAACAATTTTTTAAAACTTTAAGTGAAGACATTAATTCGGAAGTAAATCTCTTAATAGTTATGGATGTTAACTCTATACATCGAACTCCATGCTTCAAGAATATTTGCTGCCAAAACTTGTTCTTTGCATGAACATTTTTAAAATCTCGTATTCAATGAGTAAAAAAAAGTTATTTGACTAGAAAAGAAGCATTTGTGAAACGATGCGTACAATTCACGTAGATTATTTTGCTGATGAAAGGATGAAGACGTAGAGACTTTTAAGAACATTTGATATCGAAGAAACATACTTTAAGAATATGTTAATTTTCTTTTTTGCGTACTATGAATTGCAATTTGTAGGTTTCAATGTAGCGGAAAAAAATATGTATAGCTGAATTAGTAAATGCTACTGATTTTGATAAGTTTAACGAAGCAAATCTCCTTATGTAGTTAATGCTAGAACATTGGTGATTACTTTAACAAAGCAAATCTTCTTTGTAAGGACTAGAACGTGTTTGATGAGTTGTAAATAAATAACAAACTATAGTTTTTTTTTTACTTTGATCATTTCTTCTAATTTTGAATATTTTAAATTGAACTTGACTTAACTGAACTTAAACTAAACTTGAATGTCTTAAACTATTCCGAACCAGTTATTTTTGAATACTTAAAACTAAAATAAACCTTTACAGTGCAACACTAACGATCATAACCATCAGCCAAGTTTAACTTCAACCAGACAACCAAACCGTCGATGGAAAATTTTTTCAACCAATGAGAATCGACGGCTTGGGTGTCTGACTAGGACTCAACTTGGTTGGTGAATATGACCTTCACTGATTAACACGCTTTCATAATATATTTTTTGTCACATTTTTTTGAGTTTTTCCATACAAAACTATAAATTCATTATTTTTCAGAGCCATGAAGTTTCTCGCGGTGCTTTTCCTCGCGGGCTTTGCCCTTGCTGCAGCTGTTCCTGTTCCTACGGAAGAAGTCGGTAAGCATACATTGTTTTTTCAGAAAGTTTGATTTTATTGCTGCTACTTTTAATCTTGGTAATAATTTTATTAAATGAATTAATATTTGGGAATACTAATGCTTTACAACTTATATTTTACGTAACATGCATAATAGGACAACGAAAGTTAAATTTAAAAGATTATTTGAGCTTGGCTAGATTCATGGCAAGCAATTAGTTTTGTTTACTTAAAAGAAAAATCACTCAAGTGATAATTTTTAATGTTGAATTTACGCAACTTAAACAACACAGAAGTAATGCTGATTGGCAAATGAATCTACTCTATATACGACTGGAAAAAGCAAAGAAAGTTTTAGGTAAAATCTCTTAATTCCTATACAAACTCTACAATTTACTAATTAAAGACTGATCGGTTTATTTGGTACTAAAAATGCAGTTTAGAAGTTTGTTTTTACAATTGTTTTAATTATAAAGCAAAATATGCATTCTTGGCGCGTTTTTATTTTTACATTCGCATAGTTATTAATAAATACTTGCAATTTAATGATTCAAAAAAATGTTGGTTTTGATAAAACGATTAATGAAATTCAGTCACACAAATAGCCACAGAAATTTACAAAGGAACTGAAAAGAACAAACGCTGTTATTCTGTACTGATCGATTAGGTTTTTCTATTTCGAATTCTATATTCGACGTTTTTTTGCATCAGAACTACTTTTAACATAGCAAATTTTTATTAATTGAAGCTAGTGTGATAAAAATAGTGCAGTTGCGTGTACGATTATTACCTAATCAAACTTAAAATAAAAAGACTGAAATTAATTTTGTACTAAATTCCTAACGTTAAGTTTTAATTAGGATAAATTCTAGTTCTCTAAAAAGATGCAGTGCTGGGTGAGCAAAAGAAATGAAAGTTATTTTGTTAAAGAATGAATTAACTACTGAAGTATTATGAAAACGGATTTATAAATTAATTTATGTTTACTGTTACTGTTCAATTAAACCCTGCACCTTAATATTTACTAGATCTTTTTTCTCTTGATGTTTAAGTTTTTTTCAAGTGTTTGATTATTGCTAAGAAGTTATATAAAGGTAAAGTTTTTACGACTGGAATTATTATATATTAACCGCAAAGAGTTACAGCATTGAAATTCAATGACATTTGAATATGTGTTGGAACAATATAGATGCAAATTAGGTAAAGAAGGACAAAAAACGAAAGAAAAAAATTTCCTCCAATCTATTTATGTCTAAATATAAAAATTAGTTCGATGTGAGGATCATTGTATTTGAATGAAAAACATTCTATGAACAGTAAATAAAAAAATGATTTTAGTATTGATAGTTAGAAATAGACAAGGATGTTAAATTTATAAGTAAACTATTTTGACAAGCATTGAAATTATGTTACACTAAAAATGTATTAAAACTTTATGATAAATATTTGAACGGATTTTTAGGAATAAAATGATGAGTTTTCACGGGTGAAGAAAAAAATGATGTTCATAATAAAATTTATCAAATTAATTTTTCTAATTAAGTATTCCAAATTAATAGTTTTCAGGATTTCGGAGCTAGCTGGTAAAAATTCATGGTTAAAACTGGAAAAGTGAATAGAAAGTGAAATAAAAATAGTTCAGAGTGCAGTCCGCTGAAGAATTTAATATTTAGTGTCAGACTAACAATGGCACTTTGAAATTTTAATTTTTTCAGCTTAAGAATAATATGCACTAATTATTACAAAGAAAAAAAAATACACACACACAGTAAAATGTATTTGTACCCTTTACTCTTGAAGTTGAGGAAGTGTTTCGGCATTTTAGAACAAAAGGTAGTTATATCAAAAGTTAATTCACTAGATTTTGTGAGGATTTTCATAATGATGAGTATTATAGACAATAATTGTACAAAATGTTTCTTTCTGATCTTTATGTTGAACTAAAACTTTTATTAAAATGAAATCGTTTACGATTTTCTTTTCTGCAATTGCAGGTGTTTTGCAAAAGTTTGAAGACCTCTTTTCTTTGACTTTGGCTTTGGAATCTGAGTAAGTAACGAAAGAATTTTTTAAACATATTATTAAAAACATTCAGGAAGACTAGTAATAATTAATTTTAACCCAAATAATTTCCTTAGTAATTTATTATGGTTTTTAGAGCCCTAAATGCCAAATTATTCAATACGTGATTTCTCTATCCACGATTTTCATTGCAAGAAATTATCGTTTGACTCATTCCTGTTTAAAAATTTGATTTGAAAAATATCTTGTATAGTTACTTTAAAATGAATGCGTAGAAATTTGCCATTCATTTAAATAAAATTTTGGACAAACTTATCCAAAATTACTGACTTTTAAACTTATGGATATCGTGCATTTAATAACAAATGCCTGATATAAACCTTATTTTTTGTTAGTTCCTTACTTGCAATTTTTTTTTTATCATAAAACAAAGTTGAACTTTGAAACAAAAATATAATAAATAGTAATTTTTTATGTATCTTTCATTCTTTTGCATTACTTTGGGTGTTTATAGCCAATTTTTCGGGAAAGGGGGGGGGGAGAGGAGAATTCGAAAAATCACTTCAACTCTATCCTGCATCGACGTTTCGTTGAAGAAGGATCAATTTTTAAATATCTTCATTTTTTAACAATCTAAGTAATTACTAGTTGCAAATTAATTACTAAATTCTGAAATGGACAGAACTAGAAATTTCGCTTCACAGCAATGAAGAAAATGTATTCAATTCTTGCTGGTAAAAGTCACGGATTTTTCTCACTCTCCTTATAATCTTACGACGAACAATCTTTGCGAAAAAAAAATCTTGCGATAATTTTGCATTTTTAAATTTTATCCGGAGAATTTCCTTTACAAAACACAATTACAAAATACAATTTTTAGTAAGTCTTAAAATGCTTTTTTAAGTTTTTATGAAATAAAGTAGCAATTCAGATCGTTTGTTTTAACCTATGTTGAAAGAACATTTTAAATTCATTTTGCTCACTTCAATGATAATGACTGAAAATATTACTAAGACTTTCTTAAACCTAGGCTAGCTATTTACAAGTATTATTTTAAGAATTTATCTGTATTATAACAATAAATTGTCTACTTATTTTTATGACTATGCCAGGGGCCAGATTAAGGCATAGGCACAAGGGGCACGGGCACAGGGCACCAACATTTGGGGGGCACCAAACCTGTTGCCAAAGTTTTTAAAAAATTTGGCAAATTTAAATCACACACCATAGTAAAAATAATAATAATATTAAGTCTAGAAAAAAAATTGCAGAACTTTAAAAGTATAACCTCTGCCAAAGCTGCTCCAGACATAATATTATATTTTATTGAATTTAAAATGCTATATTAGAGAAATTTTAAATTATGTCATATTGCTACCAGGCAAAAGTTCGACAACATCTCATATTATAGTGTTTTCGCAGTTTATAATGTATTGTAAGACATTACCACATTAAAGTAATGCATTTTTTTTTCCAGTGATGAACCCCAGACTGAATTGGGCCAGAAGCTTAAGGAGAGGCTCAATGAAATTTTGGAAAAGATCAAGGAATCCATTGAGCAAGGAAAGGGGGTGAAAGAAGAGCTCCTTCAGAAGGTGAGTAATTCATAAAAAATAAATATAAATAAAAAATGACGAAAGTTTATGCTTGAAAATCTTTTGCATTTGGCAGTTGTGGAAGTTCAATGTTCTTTTTTTCTCTGAAAGCTCAAAGAAACTCGAGACAAAATGAAGGAACTGAAGGTGGAACTCGGCGAGAAAGCCAAGGAGCTTCTTGAAAAGATCAAGGAGAAGGCAAAGGACTTCTGGCAGAGAATCTTAGAAAGGCTTAGGCCTGACAAACGATTTGCTGCCGAGTAAGTAGAGAATATACATTTACTCTAGGATAAATTCACTGCAGTCAAAGTTTTGCAAATGCACATAATGGCTTCAATTTAAGTCAGCAGGTGGGGATTTATAGAGTGGGAATGATTAACACCTCGTTTGAGTCATTTTTTTAGCCAAGTTCATAAATAAACCATCAATTTCAATAGAGTTTTAAAAGCGATAATAATAATAATAATAAAGTAATATATGATAGAAATTTAAGGTATAAGTTAAATTGTAAACAAATTGTAAATGATCTTATTTTGTAGTTTCAACAATAAAATAAGGAAGATAAACTTTAATCATTGACAAATTGGAAACTTAGATTCAGTACATTTTGTTGAATTTAAAATAAGTCATGACCAGTTAAAACTAAGCTTGAATTCAAGGACGGATCCAGAACTTTTCCACGGAGGGGGCGAATGATTTTTGTATTTCACTTTTTTCATTCCACTTTTTTTTTCTTATTTGCACGTACTTGAGGGGAAGGAGGCTACTGCATCACTGTAATTCAAAACAACTGAAATATACAGATTTAGCCAAGGTTTGGAAGGCAGAAGGTTCTCTTACAACCTTTTCCTTCCTTTTTTCATTACCAAAGTATTCTTAAGTTGTGCTTTTTGGACTTGTGCCCATCGCTCCTCTCTTGTATCCGTCCTTGCTTGAATTTTAAACCATTTAGAACTAAGTGTGCATTCGTTAACAGGACGGTGATGCTTTGAATGTTGCTTAACTTTTTCGGAAAAAGCATTTCATGCTAATCAAAAACACAGTTTTTCAATTATTTGTAATTTTTAATAATCCTAATAACACTTTTGTGTATTTTAGTGATGATGATGTCAAAGACGACATTGAGAAATCTTTGAGAGAAGCCCTTGACAAAGTCCTTGAAAAAGTAAAAGATGCAATTGACCACGGAAAAGCCATCAGAGAAGAGTACTTGGACAGGGTAAGTTTTGGACTTATTTTTCGAGTTCTTAAAACTGCGACTTCAATTAATACATAAAAAATCAACTAACTTTTAAACGTTGAAATGTGCTTTTATTCCACATAGATTAAGGAAATCCGTCAAAAGTTGAAGGATATGGGCAAAGAAATCGGCAATCATGCTAAAGAAGTGTTGGAAAAGATTAAGGAACGTGCAAAGGATTACTGGCAGAGAATTTTGGAGAAATTGGGCTTGAACAAGCGCGCTATTGAGTTCCACCTCGAACAAGCTTTTGCTGATGAGTAAGTATTATTTGTTTATGTATATTTTTTTGGAATTCATCTCTTGTTTAAGAACATTACTAGGAATTTCTTTAAGAAACAGTTTGAAGTTTTGTGTATCTTTAGTAATTCCGTATTCTGTATTTCTGTTTTCAGTGACTCTCACTCCGAACTTGAACAGAAGTTGAAGGAGAAACTCGAACAGCTCCTTGACAAAATCAAGGAAGCTATTGAGAAGGGCAAGGGCATCAAAGAGGAAACTCTTGAAAAGGTTCATAAGTTTTCCATACAAGCTTTACTTCTATTTACTCTATCTTCGTACACAAATATTAAAATTTCAAGTTTAATTGTAGAAATAATTAAATTTTAATATGACATGATACTGAATTATTGGTGTAAGTAAAATGGTAAAACTTTTCGTGCTATAGCTGAGGGAAGTACGTGAAAAGATGAAAGAACTCAGAGTTGAACTCGGCGACAAAGCTAAGGAACTTGTACAAAGAATCAGAGAAAGAGTTAAGGAATACTTCAAGAGGATCCTGGAACGATTGGGTCTTGAAAAACGAGGGTAAGGTCACTAAAATTTTTGTTTCCGATTTAAATCCTTGAATATTTTCCCCAAAACCGTATTATTTGAACTGATATAAATGTTTTTTGGAAGTTATATAGATCTTCAAAATGTGCTTAAAAATATGTACATGTTAACAACTAGAAAAGTACTATTCAGAAACTCGGAGTTTATTGGAAAAGAAATATTAAGTAATGTTAATTTAAAACGTGTTTCATTATTTATTTATTTATTTATTTTTTAAATTTAGTGAACCCCAAACTGAACTTGGCCAGAGGCTTAGGGAAGAACTCGATCAAGTCCTTGAAAAAATCAAGGATGCCATTGACAATGGTAAAGCTGTCAAGGAATCTACTCTTGAAAAGGTAAATAAAATGCTTTATGCATAGTTGTGTGTGTGTGTGAGTGAGTGTGAATGCTGAATCAATCATGTTATCTTTTCGTGAAAAAAGTGAAAGCATTTACTAATATTTTTTTCGAATGTAACAATAAAATATTAGAAAAGATATTACTACGGCTAAAAATGAGAAAACCCCCGGTAAAATAACAACCCGGATACAAACAAATATCATTGAAAACATTAAAACCGACGTGTTTCCAACATTGTAACATAAACAGTAAAATAACAGTTTTTACAAGACATTTTTTTAGAAAAAAGTAAAATGTCAGTTTTAATAATTTCCTGAATAATTGCTCATTTCATATGTTAATTAGAGAGTCAAGTAAAAAACATGGAGTTTAAGGCATACTTCCTTGTCGAATAGAATTTAGAGTACAAATTGATTTTAAATAACAGATGAAAGTGAATGTTATGCACACATTTAGACTAAAATAGTTTAAAAAAAAGTTTGGGGCGAAAGTGCGAATTCGTTTTTTACATCCTTGATCCTAAAGGAGGTGCAGATTTTATTTGAACGAAAATATCTAAAGTGAAAAGAGTAAAAAAGAAATCTCAAATAAATTAATACAATTCTAAATATTCTTACTCTTCTAAGTTTTTAATGCATCTAGAGTCATGCAGTTATAATGGCTGGCCAAAAGAAATTAGACATCAGTAGGGCTTCCTCTGTTACGTATATTTCAGTTTTCGTGATTGTGTAACTATGTTAAAAATGATTAATCTCCTTGCAACTTTATACATAATAATTTTTGTGCAGAAACCAAACTTTATTTTCTTTTGCAGTTGAAGGAAATCCGTGAGCAGATGAAAGATCTTGGAGTTGAGCTGGGACAAAAAGCAAAGGAATTGTTGCAGAACATCAAAGAGAAGGCAAAGGATTACTGGCAGAGAATCTTAGAAAAGCTTAAGCCCAGCAAACGCTCTCTTCATGAATCTGAGGCTCTCTATGAGTAAGTTACCACTTTTACACAAATGCTTCCAATTATACTTTTATTTTTTCAATTCGTTTTCTTGCGGTGTCCCAAAAGACTGGAGACAAGTTCATAAGTGATTCATTATTGTGCCTGCTGCTGTTGCTGAGCATTTGGCTTTAAAAGTTACTAGTCATAACTAGTCATATAACTAGTCATTTAAAAATTACCTTGACATTTAAGTCATTCTGTGTCTACAGAAGTTTTAACGAAATTGAAACTATGTGCAGAATAATTTTGTTAATTTAAAATATCTATTTTTTCAGTGAACCTCAAACTGAACTAGGACAGAAATTGAGAGAACACTTGGACCAGATCCTTGAAAAAGTAAAAGAAGCCATCGAGAGGGGCAAGGAAGTCAAGGAAGAATACTTGGAGAAGGTATTTACAAATATTTAATTTGTCATTAGTTCCATTATACACACTGTAATTGTCCAACAATGATAATTTGTTCTTTTACGAAACTTAGTGAAAATATTTATAAGTCAAAAGCTTAGTTAAAATGATTTGTAGTTAGAATTTAGATTAAAAATGCTATTTGCTGGACAAAGATCTTGAAATAATTTTCCATGTGATTTCAGAGTAAGCTTGTACAATGATTTTGATTATATATAATTTGGCTTTGGTAAAAAATTCTAATGTTGGTTTTTTGTTAGATTAAGGAACTCCGTGAAAAGTTGAAGGACATGAAGGAAGACATTGGAGCCCGCGCTAAGGACCTCCTCCAAAAGATCAAGGAGACTGGCAAGGAATACTTCCAGAAGATCTTGGAGAGATTGGGACTGGGCAAGCGAGCTCTTTATGCTGAGTAAGAATATTTCCATGGTTTTTAGGAATCGACTTTAAAGAATTTATATTCCAAATTGAATCCAAAAGTTTATGAACATGATAACTTGTTCTATCAAAAGATAATTTTTTTTTTGTCAGTTAAAATCCATTATTTTTGAAATTATTTAGTAAAACAACAATCGAAACAGCTTTAAAGTTAAGTATAACAACAAAGTCATGCAAAACTTGTGATTTTTAGAACTTCATTTTTGAGATAAAGAAATGTTCTTTTTTATTTCAAAACTTAAAACGCTAATTGATGAAAAGTCGCACATTTACCATGCAGTTAATAAGAAGAAAGAAATTATGCAATTATTACATCACGATTTACGAGTTGAATTTTAACAACTATTCATATATTTTACTTATAATTTACATAGTGGTAAAAATATGCATAAACATTGATTCATATTAGCAAAAGCTTAAATCTAACCAATAAAAGTTTTATTTTAAAATGAAAGATTTGATGGAAAAATTTTAAAAAGTAATCTTACTGTTAGGCCAACTATTTTTGCATAAATAATCACGTAAATTTGAAGCACTTGAAAGTAAAAGTAATTAAAAAGTTTAAATATCGTTTTTTTTTCTTTCTTTAATTTTCTTATTTTGCGTTTGACAAAACGCAATGTTTCAAAATTTTTTTATGTCAATTCAATAAATTATAGAAACTGTCTTGAGCTTAAATTTTATGCCAAAATTAAAATATCGTAAAATGAACTGTAACTAGCTTCTTGTAAGTGAAATCTGATGTTTTTTTTTTTTTTTGCAGTGAGCCACAAACCGAACTGGGGCAGAAATTGAGAGAACATTTGGATGAGATCCTTGAAAAAATTAAGGATGCCATTGAGAAGGGCAAGGAAGTCAAGGAGGAATACTTGGAAAAGGTATCCGATAAGGATTATTTTTAGTTGTAGTTTAATATACCGTAATGAGCCACACATACTTATTTGAAAAACATACTTACTGAGAACGTCTATTATTAAATTTTGCTATAAAACGGTACACTTATCAGTACTGTGCAAGAGCAATGAGCATAGTTTTTGAGCAAAAATCACATTCTTTGAGTTGTGCGACGTTCATTCTTTTTTTTTTTAAATATTAACATTTGGATTCGTTTTCAGATTAAGGAAATTCGTGCTAAGTTGAAGGATCTTAAGGAAGACATTGGAGCCCGTGCTAAGGATCTCCTTCAGAAAATCAAAGAAAAAGGCAAGGAGTACTTCCAGAAGATCTTGGAGCGATTGGGACTAGGTGGCAAGCGAGCTCTTTATGCCGAGTAAGAACATTTCGATGCCTTCATTAATTTTGAAATTCCTGACTGTTAAATGATAATTAACTCAGTCGTAAACATTATTAAATCAAGCAATCCGAGTTCACGGTGATATTTTTGACAAGAGTCAATCAAAGGTTTAGTGAACTAAATTTAAAATTTTATTTTCATAAAATTAGACGTGATTGTTACATTTAGAGTCGGTGTCGTTAGTTCACTTAATGTAACTACTAAAGAAACTTTCAATGAAATGCTTAAATCATGGTAACCGGCAGAAAATACTAAAATCTTTTGTTGCTATAAATTTGTTTTAACAATTAATTAACTAATTGAAACAAGTGTTGAGGAGTAGAAACATATTAGTAATTTCGAAACTTTAACTTAAGATTTTTTTTGCAGCTAAGTATTTAACGTATTGTATAGAAAAAGTTAAGGCCTGCAATAAAGGAAAAGGAATTTTAGTACAATCAAAAATTAAAACAACTTTCTAGAAATTGTTCGTTAATTATCATTTGTTTTTCTGGATAAGTAAACTATAAACATAAATGCATAACATTTAATGTTCGGAACTTGAGTTGCATTCATGTTGCTAACACATTCGTTTGGACCGTACAAAATATTCAGCTTTGATTCCGAAAGGATATTTAAAAAACTAAAATTAAATTGTATTTTTGATATATTATTTTGTTTTAATATAAACACATCTTTTGAAAACAAGGATCTTTTTTCAAAATTGAATAAATTCCATTTTATTCAAAGCAAAACTGAAGAGTTATGTTAATCCTTTTTGTAAATAGCAATCTAGATTGAATGAAACTTGTTAAAACATCTTATGTTTCACAATTTAACGTTAGCACCTTTTGCTCTTCAATATTAACGTATGAGAGCAAATAATACAAAACAAAAACTGCGAAGACAAAAGTTACTAATTTTAATACTTCAATTGGAACTTATTTAATTGTTTCAAAAGTTATGATAAGTTTAATTAAGCAAATACAAAGGATAAGATATATGTTTTACTTCTCGCATTTAGTGAACCTCAGACCGAATTGGGACAGAAATTGAGAGAGCATTTGGATGAAATCCTTGAAAAAGTTAAGGATGCCATTGAAAAAGGAAAGGGCCTTAAGGAAGAATACCTTGAAAAGGTAATTATTGTTTGAAATATATGCATAAAATAAAGCCTTTTGAAGTGTACATTAAAATGTGTATAATTGCATTTTTTGCATGTATTAATTTTTGCAGTAGCTGTTTAGTCAATGTTAAACCGCGGTTCAACTTTACTCGAGAGTAGATGCTTTGAAAATTTTAACGAGAAAAACTTTGGTTTTCAAACGTAAATTTTTGTTTGATGTTTTTAAATACTCAATGCAATAAAGTCTATGTATTATAAATTTTAAATTATTCTCTTTTTGTTTCAATGTGATTATGAAACTTAACACTGGTACAGAAATATTGAATTGAAAAATGAATTTCTGAAAATATTTTGGTCGGCACACGGTGTTAAGGCAAAAGTCACCAAATTCAATTCTCCAGTCTTGATAAATTCTCTGTTTAAACTTTCAATCGCATTGAAAAATAGCGAAAATCCGTTTTTAGATCCTTAACTTTTACAGTAAGTTCATTGATATAACTTTTGAACTGTATAGTTGACTTCCATCATGAACTAACGAACTGTCTACTAAACTAACGAAAAGTCTAAGTCATCACGGTATTGCATTAAAAAAAAAAAAAAATCGGGGGGGGGGGGGGGGCTAACTGACTTTTGCCAAAACCAACGTTTTGAATCGGAAATAGCTATTTTGAAAGATAGTTCTTTATATCTTTGAATACTTACCCTAAATGTTTTCCATTCAGATCAAGGAAATCCGCCAAAAGTTGAGGGACATGAAGGAAGACATTGGTGCTCACGCAAAGGACCTTTTGCAAAAAATCAAAGAAAAGGGCAAGGAATACTTACAAAAGATCTTGGAAAAATTGGGACTGAAGAGCAAGCGAGCTCACGAGGAATTCTTCGCTGATGATGATGAGTAAGTCATAACTAGTTGCACTAAAAATCTTTTAAAATGCAAACATCCAGCCCCATTGCAAATGTTCCAGAAAATCTAATTAACATCTTTTTAACTTTTCAATTTTGTTTTAAATTGTTGAAAATGAAAAAAAAGTCGAGATTACGATTATATACTGTCGTTTTCATGAACTAAAATTTCAACCTCTCTTCACAAGAATTTGGACAAATTCAGTAATATTTGATGATGAATGAAATTAACTACACCATTAATTGCCGTAGCTAAATTTGTATGAGCCAGTTATAGAAATAAGGTGATACTGCTGCGTTGTCGTAACAATAAGTTTTCCAATCTTTTAAAAAATAAGTTTTTCCGAAGGAATTTTAAGTTTTTCAGCTAGAAAGGGCTGAAATTAATAAACCAACCTTAAAGCTCTTTTTTCCCCTAATTTACTTCATTTCTAGCAAAGGGTCTGTTTAAAACCATAACTTTTTATGTGTAATTAAATGTGCCGCATCCCAATTTATGTTTATGTGCATATTGATGCATCTATTTCTCAAGAAACATCAATAAAAATTTACTTGCTAGCTTAATTATCCGCACAGCTTTTCAAATAGATCAGCCCTCGTGTGTCATCCATAGTTAGCTAATGATGCTCTGCATTTTCTGTTTTAGTGAGGAATCGGATTTGGCCACTAGGTTGAGGGAAAGATTAACTCAACTCATCCAGAGGATCAAGGATGCCTTGGAAAATGGCAAAGGGTTGACCGATCTGTTGCAAAAGGTAAACAGAGGAAAAGTTATGTAGAAATCATTAATGACGAGTTATTGATGTAGTTTTTGATGAATGTTGTTCTGTAACAAGAATTAGCAGTTGTATCATAATTTGATGATGCACTAATTTCATTTTTTTAAACGTAGCTTAAGGATCTCCGTGAGAAATTGAAGGAAAACAACGTAGATGTTGGACAACTGATCAAGGAACGCCTCCAGAAGCTGAGGGAAAAAGTAAAGGAATATTTTGACAAACTCCTTGAAAGGCTCAAGACCAAGAGATCTGTTCAACACCTTGACTTTAACCTCAAGCAAATTTTCCAGAAACTGAAGGACTACGTAAGTTAATCTAAACTTTCTTTAAATTGTTGAACTCAGTACACTTACATTTTAGTGAAAGTCATTGAACTGTATCCATGATCAACGCTACAAAAAAGCACGGAGTACTAACCATGCTGAAATATCTTTAACTAAGTCAAAAAATGTCAAATTGGTTTCCCTTAACTGTTAATAAAAAAATCTGATGTGAAACGTTATTATATGAGGGAAGAATATGAGTAATATTTTCAAATATTGAGATCTTAAAGAACAGAAAAGAAACACTGCAAGTGGAAAGTCCAATATTCAGAAATTAATTGACGATTCAAATTTATATTTTTTCCTAAAAAATAATATGAAAGTTTAGGAGCTTATTTGTATTTATTACCAAAACTACTGATATAAATATTTCTCTGAAAAAGGAAAAAGGAAAAAAAAGTTCTGATACTCAATTTTTCAAAGTATACTTTTTAAACCGGAAATATTTAGAACGTTTTAAGCTAATAGATTCCTGAAATATTATTGACATATTCCATAAAGTCACAAAACTTTAAATTTTGCAGTTTTGATGTTAATCAATACAACAAAAACGTATTTTAAAAACGCACGTTGCTATGAACAAGCCAGATCAAAAGTAAATACAATAATTTTAATTTTCAGTGCGTTTTTGTTCTAATTATACTTTATTTCAATGATACAGGTCAGGAGCAAACTTGATGCTGAACAACTGAAGGCTAAGGTCGAAGAACTCTTCGGAAAAGGAAGTGAAGTAAGTATGAGTCAACAATTAATGCTTCCATTAATACATTCAATTGTATTATGTAACAGATTGAGAGTAAAACTGAAATAAATAACAATATTTTCTTATTATTTTTCGACAGTTTGCTGAACAACTGATAAAAATCCTGAAAGAGAAAGGTGAAGCCGGAAAACAAAAGATCTTGGACCTCATCGACCGAGTCCTTGGGGAACAGGAAAGCAAGAGAGGTATCTCCGACTTGTACGAGAAGATCAGAAACTATTTCAAGGACCTCGGAATCAACCTCAAAGAGAAGTTTGTCAAGTTTGGTGAATGGGCAAAGCAACAGTACGAGAAAGGTCTTGAAGTTGGCAAGGATCGTGCCGAAAACCTGAAGCAGATTGCCAAGGAGGTAAATGATGAAAAATATTTTCAAAAATTAACTTACACTTAGTCTGCAAACGCGTTTATTACATGATTAAAAGTTTGGATTTCAGTCTACACACTAATTTGTAAGCACTTTTTTTTTTGGAGAAACCTTAGAGCAGGAATTAGTAACTGGAGGGAGCAAGTCCAATCATTGACCTAGGAAGTGTTGAAGCAACGATTTCAAGTCACGTGGTTCAACTACGACGAATGGGAGACACGTTTTTGTGAAATGAGTGGAAGAAACCTGATTTCATCCAATAATTTACTTTCAAATGTATCACGTGACTGGGGATCTTTGCTTCAAGAATTGAAGGCTTCATTCTCTTCACCTTTTATTCCTTCTCAATGGCAGAAACTAACTATCAACCACTACGTTAAGACTTTCGTTTTTTATTGGCAAACTATTCAGCTGTGCTGTAAGAATAGTTTATGCTGAGAGTTGTAACAGGTTAACGGGTTACATCTCATCAGAATCTCGGAAACAGCATGTGGCTGTCAGCTCGATTATAAGATCAAATCTGAACATTTTTATCTCTCCCGTTACATCAATTTATCTTCTGAAGAGTTCAGTAACCCATGATTTCCTGCTTAACTTCTTTGTTGATTACCTTTATATGTAAAAGTACTTACTAAATTGAAAGATAATTTTCACATTAAAGGTTTATGAAGATAGAAAAAAATGCACCAAATGTTTATAATTTGAAAGCATTTAAATTTCAATATCTTTCTAAAAGTATTTAAGAAAAAACTCCTTGAAGAATTTTAAAATTCACTTCTATTGATTTCACTACAAAGGCTTTTCTGATATTTTTGTAGTTTCGTATTAATTGCTTTGATTTCGGAAAAAGAAACTCGTTAATAACTTGCAAGCTTTTTTTCTAATAGAAGAAAGAACATTTTATTGGAAAACTAGACTGAAATAATAGGAGTACATCTCTCAAAATAGGATTAAATTTTTTCCTATCTAGACTTTGTTCAAATTCTGGGTCTAAGATTGAGAAAAGTCTTCGTTTGTATGAATTTCAAAATTTACCTCTTTTTGTTTCAGTTCATCAACAACGCCAAGGACATCAGCAAGGATGTTGCCGAGGAAGCCAAAGAATTCTTCAAGGAATACAAGGAGGACTTAGGCAAAGTCTACGACGATGTTCGCGAGAAAATCAAGGAAATCCTGAACAGGGATTGAAAACATAGACTTTCGTGTTTTTTCTATCCGTCATAATTTCAAATTGTAAATTCATGATTTAGTATAAATAAGAAACAAATAAAACAAATATTTTCTCCTCAACGTATCTCATTAGTGTTGTTTTAGTTCAGACTGCAATATAGTTTTATGAATAATACACTTCGCATTTAAGTACTGTATAAACAGAATTTAAACACAAGGCTAAAAATTATGAATTATTACTTAGTTGCAACGCAACGTTTCACTTGAATTCAAACATAGAACTTATGGGCTGCCATGAATTCATGCAGTAAAGAAACTACATCAGAAAAATTAAATTTATTTCCTCCGTTATCAACACAATTACGCTCATATCGATACTTCTTTCTTTTTTTTTCTATCCTTTAGATTTATGTGCTCACTTTTAACTATTCTAATTATGTAATGGAAAATAATATATTTCAGAAACAGAACCCCCCCCCCCCAAAAAAAAAATAAGTTCGCTTCAATCTACATTTATATTTATTTGAACTCATATCAATTATTGATCTTAAAATTGGTGTATAACTATGAATAACATTGTTTACTAACTATAAGAGTAATTCTGGAAACTCAATAGGATTTTATATGTGGAGAAAAAACCTTCAATAAATATTTAGTTGATTCGCTAACTGTTAAGGTACTGCATCAATGTGCTTTGTCTACTTTTTTTTTTCAAATTCTTAAGTGTTTTTTTATGTTTAATTGGTTTCACATGACAGTTTCCCTTTGGATTAACTTTCTTTTTATTACAGAGAAAAAGATTCTTATTTCTATCGTAAAAACAGGTACCCTAAATTAAGGTCATTTTACTCTTTTATACAATTTAACACATTGTAACCCCTTTTACTGAAATGTTTGTCAGGAGAAAAGCAGGACATTTTGGGGAAAACCAGTTTTGCTTCTAGCATAAAATATTGTACTCAGAAATATATAATACCCCTTCATTCTTTTTTTCTTTGAACTTTTTTTATGTTAAGTATCCTAAACTATCTTTGATAAATGCACGAAGCTGTCAGATTTTAATTTCTCTGTACATTAAGTATTATTTGCTTTTATTCTGACTAAAACTGTAAATTTTTAATGGAAGACAGAATTCTATTAGTAATTTCAATTAGAGTAAATGATTAAGTCCATTTAATGTATTGAGTATACAAGCACACATTTGCTTAAAGGAATATAACAAACTGGGAGGAGGAGGCAACTTTCTGTCCAAAACTTCAATTTATTTAAAAAAAATAAATAAAAACCCTGCAATTAATGTCAAAAAAATCGATTTAGCTGGTACAAAAACCATATCCTACACAGAATTAATGATTGAATGATGATATTTCAAGTTTTCAGTAACCTGAAGGAGGAAAGCTGTTGGCAATTATGAAACGGAAACGATACTTTTTTAAACTGAAAATTTGTTATTGTTTCTTTTCCCTTAGGAATTTATTTCTGCCGAAGCTGGTTCCTTTGCGATTTGACAAGTTAAAATGCAAATCAAACAAACATTTAACAAAATAGAACTATGCATAGTGAACTGTAATTTTTTGATTCAAACTAGTTATATCTAGGCGAAAGCAGCATGCTTCCAGCACTACTCAATCTTTTTACAAATGGGGGTTTAAATAAGCATAGATGGCATTTCAATAGTTAAAAAAAAAAAAAAAAACTGGTTTGCATATATTTTTAAATAGTTAACACTTCATGCTTTCTAAAAAAATGTAACTATTTAAAATCTACTCATCAAACCCTGGCAAAAAAAAAAAAATAAAATAAAATAAAAATAAACCTTTTTTTTTCACTTGCTCAAAAGTTCCGTAAATTTCACAACTCTACTCATAAATCAGTCAAACAGGAGGGTCTGAATTCAATTGACCTGGATCTTTAAAACAAGTAATTTGAAAGATAAATATAGCAAAGAGCACTTATTAACGAACTGCATGTGTTTTTATCTGCGAAATCAATACACACAGGGAATAACACTTTAGAATTTTCATAAAATTTAGTATGCTATATGTTGCTGTAAAAGACCGAAATTAGAAAATGCTGACTTTCATCGGTGATTTACAGGAAATATTCGGTGTTCTACCGATGTCTTTGGTTAACCACGTTGGTTTAAATCAAATGGTTTAAAAAAAGCTATGCTGTTTTGTTGAGCATGGGTTTTTGAACATGTTTTTTTGAACAACCCTATCTCCCCTCCCACTTCCAAAATAATTCAAGAATTTTGCATTGACAATAAAGGAAATCTAATTTATGCAATGTAACCAGCAAAGCTGCAGAGACAAGGTTACAGGTTATTAAATTTGCAAAACTACTTTTTTTTAAAAAATGTAATGCAAGTTTTCCAAATAGTTTTTTAAATCAATGCAATATTTCAAATCAATGCAACCTTTTTTTTTTTTAAAACCAGGTACGTAAACGTACAAGGCTGACCAACTAAGTTTTTCAAAACTAAAAGGGAAAAATAAAAGTAGTTTGTATTCTTTATTCCATTTTTTCCCCAGTCTTTTACATTAAAAAAATGTCCAAAAAGCATATTTAAGTTAAAGCGTTATCTTACTACTTAATTTACTTGATTACGTAAGATTCATAGTACGATACATCCATACAACTATACATCATGTATCGTTGATGCAATTTATATTGTATATGGTATCGTGAAAGACGAAATCGGATAATGTTGTCTTCCACGGTGAAATATTCGGTCTTTCGTTAATGTCTTTGTTATATGAATATTGATATTTACCTGCTAATGTCGACATTTACCAGACTTCGTATTTTCACCAGTAACATTTATAAAATATAAATCTGAACTCTGAAGAATTTTAAAATGGCGAGAGAAAAAATAGCTGAAGAAGTTCAAGAGCAGTTAGAGTGTAAGCATAAAAAATCCAGTTCTCTAACACCCAAAACACTTATTAACATGCAATGTTTACATCATATCTACATGAGTGCAGAAATTCGTTAAAGTACTGTAAAGTAATTATCTAACTCCAAATGCAGTTAGAAATTAAGGGTGTATATTTGTGATTTGAGTTATGATTTGATCTCCCCTCTCCCCATATGCTTTTTTTCACGGTAGTCACAGGAAGAGAAAAAGCAAGAATGAATCAAATTCTGAAAAAAAAAAAAAAAAAAAAAAAAAAAAAAAACCATCCGTGTAACTTTATGCATAGATAGTAAACTTTAATGCCAAGCTTTTACCTCTCAAAGACCCCCCTCCCCCATACAATAAAAGTTCCCTTATATGAGCGGTGGAAGAATCAATAAGCATTAATTTGTAAAATCAAGTTATTTTTTCGAAATGCGTTAAAATAATGCTTTCATTATTGGATTTTGCACAAAGTACAAGAGATAAAATAGGATTTGAAAAGATTGTAGAACTTGCCATTTAATTTAAGACTTTTAATTTAAATAAATATTTTTAAATATTTTTTCCCTAAACATATTAAATCAGGAAGAATAATGCACGCTATCAAAAATATAATGAAATTATCATGTTTTAAAGTCTATTCCTCCGATTTATATAAGTGTTTTCATTGATACATTAGGTAAATCATTACATGTGTAATACATACATAACTATACATTACATACATAAATTATTACATCCACGACAAGCTATAGATGAAGCAATTCCCAACACAAGCACAATTCTTTTATAGAACACTTTACTAAAACGATTCCAAAAAACCTTTTGTAAGAGAAAATATTTTTAAAAAAAATCCTAAATTCAAAAGAGCATTCATAAGTTGAATAAAAATTTAAACAGATGCATAAAATAATATTTGAAAATAAGTATGAATAATAAATCCGAATCATACTTTAGGTCAACTAATACTTTAGGTCAACTAAAATCCACAACAAGCCAGATGAAGAACCCTCTGAAAGAAAGGTATGTAGAGCATTTGTAAAATCCAAATTAGCATTCATAATTTCAATGGAAATTTACACAGACGCATAAAATAATTATTTGACGAACGCATGATTAACAAATCAAAGTTCCTCAACTTAACTAGAATTTGTTAAGTTTACATACATGAAGTGTTGACATTTAAAGATAACTCTATAAATTATGGAACTAATTTATGAAATAATCTTAACTACATCTAAATCTGTAGAAATCAGCGTCGTTGCGTAACGTTTTTGATACGCATCATTTATTTTTCATTCGTTCTGATAAAATAAAAGCAGCATGGTTCGTACTTATTTAAGAAAAGAATATTTGAGTTAATACTCAAACAAATATCTTCAGCTTCCCTTGTTAAGACTAATAGTAAAACTAAAAATAATTGAAAAATAAGAACTTAAATTTCTGATACGTTAAAGTTTTTTGCAATCAAGAATTGCAGCCAGTTCATAAGAGTCCGCATTTTTTAAACAAATAATTTTACATAAATTTTCTTTTTTTTTTTTTAAAAATTAAATCTCATATTAAATAATGATGACTATAATGAACTACTTTTAATTATTATGTTAAATTATAAGTTTTAGTCCGCATTCTTAAAACTTATAATTTTACGTAAATTTTAGTTTATTTTTTAAAATTAAATCTCATATTAAATAATGATGACTAGTTGTGAATTGACACAACTCTTTATACATATTTTAAAGCGATTTATTACGTTAGTATGCAGTGGCGGATTGATTGAAAAAATCGGCCCTGGCATTACGAGATGTAGCGGCCCCATAGCTCTTATAGATATTAAATTTTACTTAACGATTGGGATATCACTTAAATATGAGGACTTAGCTTTCTGGCTTCTGAGAGTCATTAAAGTATTAGCAACATAAACTTAATGGAAAGATTAACATTGAGTCTGAAATAGGGGGGTCCGGGGGGCCTCTATAGCGAAAATTTTTGAAATTGTAGTCTTAAAAGCTCAGTTTTAGACAATATTTGGTGATGTTAGGGGAGCGTAGTTCAGGGTTTCTCCTGCTGCAATTTTTCGGAAGTGGAAATCCAAAAACAGAATTTTAAATTATATTCGAGTAAATGGTATGAAGAGTGGTTCCGGGGGCTCTCCTCTGAAATTTTTAAAAAAGTATTAGCTCTGAAAACGCAGTTTTAGAAGATCTTTGGTGATTTTAAGTCGAGATAGATTCCGAGGCCACCCACGAGAAAATTTTCAAATTGAAGTCTTAAAAGCCTGTTTTGGTAAAGACTAGGGCGCCGGCGGTTACTCGAAAGTTAAGTTCCAAAAACGAAATTTTTGCTGACCTTCAGTGATGTTAGGAGAAGGAGTTTTCAGGAGGTTCACCCCGGAAAATTTTCGAAACTGAAGCACTAAAAATCAGATTTAAAACGTTCTTTATTGATAATGCCGAGAGAGAGGAGGGGATGGTGCACTTTCTCAGAAAATTTTTGATACTGTTAATTTAAAAAGACATTTTTAGACCATCTTTGGGAATGTCAAAAAAATGGGAGAGGTTTGAGTACTTTCCTCCAGCAAATTTTCAAAACTGGAATTCCATGTTAAGGCGGGAGTGGATTTGGCTGGTTTCTTATGAAGTTATTTAAAATTGAAGCCCAAAAATTTTAATTTTACACGATCTTCGATAATATCAGTAGGGGGGGGGGGGGGGGAGGTTCTGGGGACCACGGAATTCTTTCGACATTGGTTTTTTTCAACTTATTTTCTTTTTAAACTGAGGGGCCCGAAACCGTGAGTTTGTACAGCATACAGAATACTTTATGTTTCGTCAAAAAATGTTTGAAACTCACATTTCGTTGGCCTCTGGCCTTTCATTTGATAATTTTAATAATCTAGAGTCTTACATGCTCCTCAATGGTATTTTAAGATTGCATTTTTAAAATAATTTTACGTAAAAAAAATATTTTTTCACTTTTATTCCAATTGTTATAAACAGGGTCGCTGAGAGCAAAAGCGGACCCAGGAAAAAATGACATAGGTAAATTTTTTTTCACAGGCCCCCTTCTGCACCTTTCACCATTAAGATATTTTACCCTCTGCACGAGTTCAATTCCGAGCCGGGCCCCTATTCTCCAACTAAGCTGACATGACCTCATGTCAGGGCTTGTTGTAAGTTGCATTTTATAGCAATTGTGAATTTTCATTTATAAATAGAAGCGTCAAAGAGACCAAAAGTATTTTATCTTTTTACGATCGCTAAGGTTTCCCTGTTTTTTTTTAAATTTATTCATTTATTTTTTATTACAACACTAATAACATATTGGCAGCCTCAAGGTCCGACTAACTAAAAGTGAGGCTCTAGGCCCACATTAATTTGGGGGTCCCCTGAAGACTATGCAGTGTTTGATTTACATTTTTAAAACACGGCATTTTTGAGGGCCTCTTTGTCTAATCAAACAACTATGTATAAATCACTTATGTACATTTATGAATCCCCTTTGGGCCCCCTCATAATCGTGACCAAGTGAATTCGTTACTGGCAGAATGATTAAAAATCCCCCTTTGAAGAAGTTTTTTCCCAATTAATAAATCATATTTTTTTATTTTTTAAAAAATTCATGTATTTCTCATATATATGAGAATGATTGATTTTATGGTAAAAAAATATTGTGTGAAGTTTACCTTTTTGCTTCAATAGCGTAGTTTCTATGGTATATTTTCTTGTCTTAAAGGTTGAAAGATAGTTAAATTTCCAAGACACTGAATATCTTGACAGAATTTAAATTTTTTATGCCAAAAAAAAAAAAAAAATAAGGCTAAATTTTCGATGAATTTTTACTTAAAAATTAAGGTTATGTGATTATATTTCGAGTAAGTATTTAGAGAAATGGGTATTATAATTGGTCGGACCATTCAAAATGGCGATGACACTCGCTTACACCAGGCTAATGTCGAAATAAGATCAATATGTAATATTCCAAATGATAATAATATTCCCTTGTCAGATGGTTTTTATCCACAAGATCTCTTATTTCGCATTGAAAAAGGCGTTCCTTGTAGCCCCGAAACACGTCCATGTAGTAATTTGCAATTTCGTGGTATTATACGTTGTTTTCGTTTTCACTTTTCACAAGCACAAAGGTATTTTTTTTCAACTTTAATGTTTCTGATTTCTCAAAAATAATGATGGAACAATTTTATAACAGTCGTTGCTACTCGAGGAAATATTAAAATTAAGGCAAAAATTATTTAAAAAAAATGCTTTTTGACGATTTTTAAAAACAACAAATTTGTGATTTAACACCGTTAATTTTCCCCGTTGTGACGGTGTTTGTTTTGAATATCGTTTTTAGGCAAAAAACGTGATTCTGTTCAATTTATTTATTTATTCGTTTGTTCGAACACATATCCGTTTCGTAAAACATAAAGCACTACATTTTAACTTTTATTTCGCAACCGGGGAAATATGAGTTTAAGTGTTTGTAATATGTTCGCAGTAAGAATGGATTGGAACAATTAATCGCTGCGAGAAAAAACAGCTGTTCTCAACTCTAGCTTCTGTGTTCTTGAGAGCCAGTGAAGTGAAAGCTTGTTTTGTATAGATTTGGTTCGGAGATAATATATTATCCGTTTTGTTTTACAAGTACGTACATAACATAACAACGATAATATGAATGCACTATAAAGGGTTACACAATCTCGGTTTATAAGCAACTGACGGTAGAATAATAAGAGACAAAGATTAAACAAATTGGAGAAACTCAATAAAAGCAATGAAAAATAAATTGAATGAATGTATTTGCAATGGTTTAAGGTCACCAGTAACAGACAAGGGTCCTGTAACAAAGTCATAAGTTTGGAATTCAATAAGCCTTTACGGCGTGTAAAACTCATGTTGCTACTGCGCATGAATACAGTGCAACCATCTAATGTTACAGTGGCTCACAGAAGTGTTCGTACACCTACGACTTTCAATGAAATAGCCCCTATGCATTGGTTAGAATTAATATTTCGGAATAGGTATTTAATTATAAAATCTATGATCTATTTTTAACAAAACTACACGAAAATTTTTAATAAAACATTAAAACTTAGTTTTTTAAAAATCAAAAACCAAAAAGTGCCGGAAATTTTATCTCACAAAAGTCTTCGTACACTTTGAAAAAATGTCAAAAAATTAGTAAATAATCTATTTTTTTACAAAATTATTATTTAGTAGAATATCATGCAGTATCAACAACAGCTTTTAAACGTTTGGAAATAGATTTCATTGTTTTTTCTTTCTTTTTTTTATGCAATTTCTGAATAAGTGTTCAGCGGCACTTCGAGTCTTACTGTTTCTAGTTCGCTTTTCGTTTCAATGGTGTATTTTCGTAATCTAGCCACCAGATATCTCCAAATATGTTCCATTAAGTTTAAATCTAGCGAATGAGGAGATATTTCTAAGTTTAAGGACAATTTTTGAGGCACTAAACGCAAACGTGTACTTATTATCGTTATTTTGATTTAAAAAAAAAACAAAGTTATTTCCGATTGCCAAATTTTGGGTTAATAGTTTAAAATTGTTTTTTGAAATATTTAAGTGAACAGCATAATTCATTTTTTCATCAAAAAATTACAAATTTCCAAGTTCTGATGCTGTTATGCACCCTCACACTAAAACACTTTCACCGTCCTGATTAACTGATCCAGCTAAGTTCTTAAGATTAAATTCCTCATTTTTTTCTTTTATTGACAATTATGCAACAATTTAACCCAAAATATTGAATTTATTTTTATCTATAAGTAAGACGTTGTTCCAAAACATTTTGAGCTTATTTATCATTGATTTTACGACGGAAAGCGTAAGTTTACTGTTACAAGAAAATTTCTGCGGGAAGAGATCTTCTTTAATCCAGATAATGAGAGAACTTGGTGAAAATTTTAGGTGAAAATTAAACGTGAAATGTTTCATTCAATTCTGCAGAATTTTTTTCAGTGCTCAAATGTGTATTTTTCATAATTTTTTTAACTGTAAATTTCCGATCACGCTTTGTTAACTTTGCCAGTTGACCTTTTCTTACCTTGTTTTCGATCCGATTCTTGTCTTAAAAGCATTTTATCAAGCACTTCACTATAGAATGGTATAAAATTAACTAATTTAGAGACATTTGAAACCAATTTATGGCTACTGTGAAGGGAAAAAATCAAATTTCGAATCGTGTTTGTTGTTTTCTAAGCATACCTGCCATTTTAACATAATAAGAAGAATATTAGGGAATAAATGAACATAAAATTAATGCTAAATGACTTTACAGTGTCAACACTACAAAAATAATAAAAAAACGACAGGTGATAATTTTAATCATGAATTTATTCGAAAATATTTCAGTGTACGATGACTTTTGTGGCGTATTTTTTCTCTATCTCATCGTGTTTTGACAAATTTCAAAAATAAAATTTTGCAATATTTAAAAAAAAACTACTGGGTTTTATTCAGAATGGCATAGGAATGGCGTGGAAAAAAAAAAAAAAAAATTGCGTTATTTTGGTTTTACTACAAAATTTCAAGGTGTACGAACACTTTTGGGAGCCGCTGTATACACGTGAATTTTATGATAAAGTTGATATTTACAAGGTAGTAGTGGAAGGTTATATGAACAGTCACTACGAGGTCAGCTGGTGTTTCATGTTCATTTGAATTTAATAAGGCGTTAGTTCCAAAAATAAAGAATTTTTCCTCATTTTAAAGAGAAAAAGAGGATTTTTTCCATTACACATCCTTTCCTCATCCTGTCTGTTGCTGGGTATAGTCAGATTTTTCGGTGTCTGTTACTGGGGATTGGATCTTTTTTCCGAAATTGAGAAAATAAAAATAGAAGTAACTAATTCAGATTATTCAGAAGCAGCCATACGTTACATGAGATGTTGGAGCATGAGAGAAAAATAGTTTGAAAAGTCTAAATGCATTAAAAGGCTCAGAAAATTGAGTTAACCTGAGAGCTATGCCTTAAGCCTGTCTGTGACTGGTGCCGACACCCTATGCTTAAAATGGAAGTAAAGTAGTGTGAAGATTTAGAATTATTAATCACTAACAGAGTCTTACATACAGTAAGTTCACTTTTATTATAATCTTCATTTGAAAATTATTAGTTAACCCAAATTCTACATTATGCAAAAAAGAGCATTGAAGGAACTTAAAATTACCCAATGAATAACTTTCAAAATTGAAGCTGTCAATTTGTAATGCTTTTCTTTGAATGAAGGAATTCTTAAGAGCCATTGTCTGTAAGAATCAGGCAGTTTACGGCATTTGTGATTGTTGACGTTTTTAATTTTTCTTATTTTCACATATGTTGCTCCTTATCATGAATGTAATGCTTGTGCAAAATATGAGCTTTGTCTGCCTTACCGTTTATGGAAAATTAAATTTTTAAATTTAGGGGGCGTGGCACATTTTTGCGTGTTTTTCAAATTTGCAGATTTTTAAGTTCTTGTTGCTTTAAGCGCCCCTATAATGACATGGATTTTTAAATTCTATACTATAATATGGTCTTCTTAGATACTATTACAGCTGTCAAATCGGTGTCACTACGAGGTCGACGGCGACAAACTCCGTTTAAAAATGACCGAAAATAAATTTTTATACTATATTCAATGCCAATTTTCTCAAAGCGCCTTCATGATGACACCAACGTTTTTACATAAATTCCTAGCTACACTTGCATACATCAAAAATATGTGATAAAATTGGTGTCCCTATAAAGGCGCCAGAAGATATTGGAACTTTTATGTGATAAATTTCACAAAAATGCAAATGTTTAAAATCTAACTACTACTCTCGCCCTCATAGCAGAGATCTGAAACTAATTAAGTTTGACAACAAACATGTTCGTCTAACATATGAAATTAAAAAATCGGTGTCACTCCTATTACTTTCGGAAATATAATCATTCGAAATTGGTATGTTATGGAGTTATTTAAAAAAAGATTTTTCTAATTCGAATGGCTTTTGCACTGTTTTTTTAAAACTTTAATATAAAAATACAGTAGTGACATCTAAAATAATGTTTCTAATGCTTTTTATAAAAAAAAGCTTTATAAAAAGCATTAGAAACACAGTAAATCGATATAGGTACAAATTGACGTATTGTGTAATGTGCATTATGGCTAAAATAGTCGTACTAATATTCATAGTTTATCAACCATACTAATTTTTTATCTGTTATTTATATTAAAAATGCAACTATTTATAACATAATGTCATAAATAGTGATGAACATAATGTGTTATATAGTGATGAACATAATGTATTATATAGTGATGAACATAATGTATTATATAGTAATGAACATAATGTATTATATAGCGAGCATACAGAATCTAAAACATAATTTGAGGATGACGTACATAATGTATTATATAGTGAGGAACATAATGTAATATATAGCGAGCATTCAGAATCTAAAACATAATTTGAGGTTGGCGTAGACTAAAACAAAGAAAACATAAAAAATCAAATCACCCAGTTTCAGAAAGACGGTCATCTCTTACTGATATCTGTTTATTTTGTAGCACTAAAGCCTGGGAAAACATGGTATCCCGGAGAAATAGTAGAAGTTGACCATTTGCTAATTTGAATACATCCAGAGATCTGAAACTATTTAAGTTTGATAACCAACACGTTTGTCTAACATTTGAACTAATAAAATTAGTGTTACTCCTACTACTTTTGGAAATATAATCATTCGAAGTTAGTATGTTGTAGTGCATTTTTTTTCATTTATTATTATTATTAATAATTTATTTTATTTGTTTATTTATGTATTTTGTCAATTTAATCTTATCACACCCAGATAGTGTTTTGACCATATTTATTTTTAATTTATTACAAAGAAGCAATGTTTAACATAAACAGCTTTGGGCAGTAAGGGCGTCTTTATCTTGAATAGAAAATGCTCGTTTTGATATAGGTACAGGTGGATCTATTGTGTATAATATGTTTGAATTATCATATCAATACTCGCCTTTTTTCCGGTCAATTAAATTTATTTATTCCAATCCTTCTTGCCATGAATTTAACCTTTACTTGCAAATGGTCAACTTCTACTATTTCTCCGGGATACCATGTTTTCCCAAGCTTTAGTGCTACAAAATTACCAGATATCAGTAAGAAATGACCGTCTTTCTGAAACTGTGTGATTTGATTTTTTATGTTTTCTTTGTTTTAGTCTACGTCATCCTCAAATTATGTTTCAGATTCTGAATGCTTGCTATATAATACATTATGTTCATCACTATTTAAGACATTGTTATAAATAGTTGCATTTTTAATATAAATAACAGATAAAAAATTAGTCTGGTTGAAAAAATATGAATATTAGTACGACTATTTTAGCCATAATGCACATTACACAATACGTCCATCTGTACCTATATCGATTTACTGTGTTTCTAATGCTTTTTATAAAGCTTTTTTTTATAAAAAGCATTAGAAACATTATTTTAGGTGTCACTACTGTAATTTTATATTAAAGTTTTAAAAAAAAAACAGTGCAAAAAGCCATTCGAATTAGAAAAGTCATTTTTTAAATAACTCCACAACATACTAACTTCGAATGATTATATTTCCGAAAGTAATAGGAGTGACACCGATTTTTTAATTTCATATGTTAGACGAACATGTTGGTTGTCAAACTTAATTAGTTTCATATCTCTGCTATCAGGGCGAGAGTAGTAGTTAGATTTTAAACATTTGCATTTTTGTGAAATTTATCACATAAAAGTTCCAATATCTTCTGGTGCCTTTATAGGGACACCAATTTTATTACATATTTTTGATGTAAGCAAGTGTAGCTAGGAATTTATGTAAAAACGTTGGTGTCATCATGAAGACTCTTTGAGAAAATTGGCATTGAATATAGTATAAAAATTCATTTTCGGTAATTTTTAAACGGAGTTTGTCGCCGTCGACCTCGTAGTGACACCGATTCGACAGCTGTAATAGTATCTAAGACCATATAATAGTATATAATTTAAAAATCCATGTCATTATAGGGGCGCTTAAAGCAACAAGAACTTGAAAATCTGCAAATTTGAAAAACACGCAAAAATGTGCCACGCCCCCTAAATTAAAAATTTAATTTCCCATAAACGGTAAGGCAGACAAAGCTCATATTTTGCACAAATATTACATTCATGATAAGGAACAACATTTGCAAAAATAAAGAAAATTAAAAATGCCAACAATCACAACCTGCATGATCCTTACAGACAATGGCTCTTAATACGATAAAAAATACGTTCCTGTAAAGGTTATAAAGTGACAATTCGTCAAGAAGACAGCTTCTCAAAGAGTAAAAATAAATCAATGCTTAAAATTGCAGAAAAATGGGAAAATTTAAGCTCAATGTGGTGTTTTTTTGTCGTTTTGTTCTTGTTTTAGCAAAAACACTCAGTTTTGAGCTTTTTGAATCTCTAAAAAATATCTTCTAATCTTGCAATCATTAGAATACCCTAATATTATCTTAATATAAAAAAATCTGTGCGGACGTTTTTCACCATAAGGCTTTTAAACAGGTGGACCGATTTTGCTCAAATTTTTTGTGTGTAATTAAGTTGTGGTAAGCATGGTTTCGAAGCGCGATGGATCGAATCGGAAACGTTTTTGTTAATTAATTAATTAATTTAAACATTGGATTATGTCTCCCAAATGATTAATATTTATTTTAACCTATTGTTGAGAGAGAGAGAGAGAGAGAGAGATTTTAGGTCCCGTGATATATTTTAAAATAAAGTACTGGAAGGTTCACGCAAAACGTGTGTTCTGTCGTCGCAGTTGAACCATGTGACCGGATCGGTGCTTTAGTTTTTCCTATCCAAATAATCAGAAAGTACCGTACCTCACAACATTTGTTTCTCGGCTGAAATCCATCTGAGTTTTGGCACCAATGTCAAGAATACTTTAAGGATTATCTAACCATGGCCCCACTCAATGGCGCTGGCGCTTACAAGGCCTTGACAATTTTTGACTTTTCTGTGTTTATTCCTGCACTTGAATATGGCCACACTAGGTGCAAAAACTTCAAAACTTCATATTTGTCCATTCTGACCCCAAGGAGGCGCCACAAGGTACGATTGCATTCATCAATCAACAAGGTTCAAGACTTGTAATTAATATATTCATTACACTGTACGAAAAGCTTGAGCTTTTTTTTTTCTTTGTCCTTTAAATGAAACTACGAAATTATGTATAAAGAAAACATTCTTGATTTAGCCTACGTTAATATCAAAAAGTTCCATTCCGTATTATTTTTGTTGAAGACTCACTTCGTGAACAAAAAGCGTATACTGACTAGAATCTCAGCCTTGATTCCTTTTCTGCTTCTGACAGTTTATTTTCAAATTGCCTATAATGAAAGACTGCTTCAGCTTTTGAGCAAACAGAATTTAGCCTTTGCCTCAAATACTTTTTTGCATTTGTTCCTACGGTGCAAGAAAGTCACCTCTTCCTTATTCAGTAATTTAAATGAAGCTGTGAGATTCTGTGCAAAAACTGCTTAGTTCATTTTTCAAAACTAAAATGGTCCAACACGCATTCTTTTTGTAAGAGATGAGCATCACATTTGAGAAGTACACATTGATTAGAATGCCACCCAGGTCTTTTCCTGCTTCTGACAATTTATTTTCATTATGAAATGCTGCTTTAGTTCTTGGTCAAAATAAGTTTCTTTTGCCTTTACCTCACATTAATTTTAGAAGTCGTTCCTGGACACGCAAGAAAGCCAGAAATTGGGCCTAGAAGAGAAATATTCTCTGCCCAGGAATTTGGAAAACATTTTAACCAAACCGAGCTTACGTTACAATGGTACCGTAGAACTCCGCTGAACCGCGCTCCGATTATCCGAATCACTAATTATTCAAATCGTTTTCAAACTTAAAAAAAAAAGAATATTAACGTTCTGGGATTTACAAAACAACGATTCTGTCTATGGGCGTTATTTTTCTTCCCTCCGCGAAGCTAGTCTGCCGTGGGCAGGTAAAGGGCAGTAACAACAAATGTTTCAATTTTCCTGTTTAAGCCGTTCGGATTAGACGAAGTTTAGGATTTCCGAGGTTCCGATTTCTGAGGTTCCACTATAGTTTCAAAAATTTTGCGTTCTTACTCTACTAAGCCGCGCACCGTTTTGCAAGGACCCTTCCACTAGTAAAATTAGCTCCTAACTAATAATATATGAGTCCATTAGAAAGCAAACTGATCTTCTTGTGCACTAGCTTTAGAGCCTTCACAAGGGGATATATCCCTTAAACCCACCCCTAAGATACACAACTGTGATTAAAGATTGTACGAGCTCTGGATTTTTGAAACTAATTTGGTTCTGATTTAAGGGGAGAAGGAGAGAATGGTTCATAAGGGGAGGGAGGTAATGTTGTTAAATGATGTAACAGCAGTGATATAACAGTGTTAATAATCTATTCTTACAAAAGTCTTCAAATAAAGCTACTAATTTGGGACGGGGGGGGGGAGTATTTTTTAACAAAACAAGTGCATTAAGATGAATTTTATAGTTTGATGGGGAAAATGTAAATGTCTCAAAATATTCCTGACTAGCCGCCTGCGGCGACCAGCTGGTCCGCCTTTTTACGCCATTCGCCTTTTTGCACCAGAGTTGCTGCCTTCGGCTGCTGCTTAGACAATTTAGCGCCTGTATTAATCAATGTTTTTCTCTTTTTTCTCAATATTATCCTTCGCCTTTTTACACCGATGTTGCCGCCTTCGGCGGCTGCTTAAACAAATTTCGTGGCGGTATCAATCAATCTATATCTATGTATATCATTAGTAGTTTGAATAAAATATTTTCTAGACCTATCTCCAGTTCCGTCGTTTGGAATGTTTTTAAAGGAGGAGGAGACACAAACGACGTATTCTTCATGCAAATTTTGTCGAAAAATAACAAAAAGCACTTCCACTTTTATGTGAAAGCATTGTTTTTTCAAAGTCATGGTGTGTGTGGGGGGGGGGGGGGGGCACTGACACCCCGTTGAAATTCCTTAAATGATGGGCATGCCTCTTTCTTGCTGTCCATCTGCTATATCGAACTCTATATTTGTCTGTCTATCAATCTATACGATCTGCGCATATCTACCCCCTGACAGTACAATCTTTTTTTTATTTATGTAAGTATTAATTCGAAAAAAACATTTTTTGTCCACTCAACCACTATCTATCTCTGTATCTACCTAACCTAACCGCCAATTCGTAACAGAAACGAAGATCATGCAAAAAATCGCGGGCTTTATTTATTTAATCAAAGTAGCCCTCAAAACTAAAGGCTCTATGTTCCCCGTAGTGTTCAAAAAGTAGCGCTTGCAAAAAAAAAAAAAAAAGGTGAAGAGGAGGCAAACGATTTCAGTTGGATCACGTGATGAGGTAAGCTCGGAATCAGCCGGCAAGCGAACAACTCGCGTTGCGTTCTGCCATTAAAAAAATTGTAAAAAAAAAAGTATTGCGTATTTTTCAAAACTTTTTTCTTCTGAAAGGGGCGGAATGTTTTTACTATTACCAACAAAAATTTTAGAGTTGAGGGTTCAATACTTGTCGCAGGATGGGTTTCGAAAAAAACTAAACCCAGAAAAAAATGTAAAATAAAGGTTTTTTCAAAAATCTGTAAAAAATACAAAAATTGCTCTATCTTCAAAATTTTTTCATTCATCATATTTAAAATTAAATTTCCTACACAATAGTATAAAAAATATCCGTCTGGCGCGATTGGTTCGGGATCTGTGAGGTCAAGAGTACTAAAAAGTGCTAAAAATAACATAAAACATTAAATAACTTTTTTTCTAATTAAAATATCAAAAATCGAAGCCCGAGGTGCACATTTTCAGCAAAAACTGCACCTGTGTACCAAATTTTATCTTTCTAGGCCTTACCGTTTTCCCAGGATGCGCGCCACAAACACACACACACACACACACACAAACATCTTGTTTTATTATATGTATAGAAGATATACAGGTGAGCGCTTCGGTAACTGATTCAGATGAATGTCTAAAACATGATTTTTGAAATCAATTTTCAACAAAAAAATGATTTTTTGTTCTACAACTGAGATAAAACATTGTAACATACGGGGTGAAAATTATAGAGCTTTATGGGGAGAAAAAGAAAGGCCGTATACAAGGGGGGGGGGTTCTTTGGGTTCAAGTCCCCCGTAAAGTTCGGTTTGACATTTAAATGTTCATTTATATTTAAAAATTTTCAAAAATATTATTCCAAAACTCAAATGTCTTTCATGTGTATATTAATTGCATAAAACGCTTTCATAATAGATAACACGATGACACGAACCTTAGCGCAAAGCTCCGCATGAAAGTTTTCAAACCCTCCCCGAAATTATTTTCTGATTACGGCCCTGAATTTATTGTTAAAAAAGCAGTTGAAACAAACAAAGAGTTAACATCGAAAAATTGTTGAAGAATTCAACATAATCTCTTAACGTTTATTTCCCAAAAGTTTAATACAGAAAATTATTAAAATATTAATGTATGTATGCCTTTCTTTTCGAAGTCCGAATGAAATTCAGATTTTTTAGTTTAAGAATTTTAACCTTCTCATGCATAGCAAGGAAAAAATATGAACTGTAAATTCCCAGCACATGTTAAGATACCATTTGAAGTACTTAAATCAGCAAAATCGACCCAGATGCTTTAATATGCAAGATAAGTCAAAAATAAATTTGTTCCCTTTGTTTATTTTCTCTTTCTTTTCAAAATTCTTTATGATTATGCTACTATCAGAAAATATTTTCGAGTTTACTTTTACTATGTCTTTTCTCTAATTAAATTTTGAATTCAGTATATAATTGCTAAATATTATCTTGCCAAGTACATAGCTAAAAAGCAAATCAGGACAGCACACCAATACCGGGGACAACGCATTACCATTTGCTACATTAACAAAAACAGACTTTTCTAGAAATTCAGTACTATTGAGACAAATGTTTGAAAATATTTCATAAAGTATTGCAGCAATTGATGGTTAGAATAAATTATTCGTATCACAAAAGCATTTTAAATTTTACTTGAAATTAAAGTTTTCAAAAAGGATCATGAAAGTGGAAGAGTATAAACGCATGTGAGCGCATAAAAGCGGAAAAATTCGATTTATCACATCATCTAGTGATGAAAGCATCATTTTCTACTCTTTCATTTATAGTTTTATCTATTCGCATCGTATTCTGTTAACTCGTGCATTTTAAGCCGACTGTTTTCTTAAGTGATTGGTTTCGGTTTCGTTACCGTCTTATCAGAAAATAAATGCAAACTCAAAATAACAGTAGATATCTAAGTTAAATTGAAAACTCTTTAATTAAAAAGTACTTATTATTTTCAGCTAATACCGAAAATACCAGTATTTTACTTCAGCAAATACCGATATCACGAAATTTCGAAATTGCTCAAAATTCCGGTATTTGGTATACCGGTATTGCAATCACTACTCGTATGCCAATATCGACTTTCTAGCATTTGGCCAATGTTCTCTTAATTAGCGAAAAATGCAAATTATGTCAGTCATACCGTTTAAACATTTACAGTTGATTCATCTGATCAAATAGATACGTTAAAAATTAAAGAAAAAAAACTACAAATAAGTAAATGCACCTTTTAAGCAATGTATCTAATATATTTCCCCCCTTGAAAATATTCTTAGATCGTATTCAAAAAGAAAAAAATAAATAAATGAATAAATAAAAATAAGAAAAAACATTAAAATAAATACATTTATCAAAGAAAAATTGTTTGTTTTTCTTTCTTTTGGGTAAAAACAAAGCACTACGGGCTTCATTTTTCCCCTGTTGCCAAAAAAAAAAGCTTTTCTTTTGAAAGTAAATAAATATACAGTAAAATGTCCTTTTAAATAAGGAATTTTCGTCAAAATCATTTGCACAGCCCTTTCGTTCTAAAAATAAAAACACTCGGAGTTTTCTTTTAATTTCAGTTGCCAAAACTTAAATAAATAAATAAATTTATTTATATGTTTTTCTCTTATGAAAATTTTACATTTCATTCTCTTTAATTTAAAGTACAATTTTTACGGTTGTACAGTAGTTTATGTACAGTCGTAAAATAAAAACTCTTAATTATTCAGCTTTTATATGTGCAATATTATAGGTGATTACATTCTTCTGTTGACCAATTTTTCTCACATTAAAACAACTTGCACTGTTTCAGTTTGAAAACAATATACGCACCCTCGAACGGATGAAAAATTGATACCATACAATATATTATAAAAACGACTTAATATTTGTATTTTAAATTTTAAATAGCCGTTTCTTCTAGATTGTTTCTCAATTTAAATAGGGTCTGGTGGGGGAAAGTGGTCAATGGGGTAAAGTGGTCATACGTCAAATAAATGGCTATAGCTTGGAAATAAATGTTCGAATGAATATGAAAATTTTATTTTAGAGTAGGGCAATTAGAAACTACATTTTGAATACAAAATTTTGCAACTGGCAAAATTTTATTGGGTAAAAAAATATTTTGCGTGAATATGAAAAATTCTAAAATCTAAACACCTATTTTAACTTCCTTGGGAAATTTTGTTTGTTAGAATTAGGAACAGATTGACTGTACAGAAAGCTTCCTACATGTCTCAAGAACTCTTATTCATTAGTAGTTAGCTGAATCTATTTTAGGTAATTTTTTAGAACAATTTAAGTAAGATGGGGTAAAGTGGTCATAATATTAGGCTTAACGAATATTGTTCTTCTAATGTCACTTAATCTTTAAGTATAAGGCCGATACAGATTAAATATTAGTTTTACTTAATATGTATTGCTTTTACAGTAAACGGGGTTAAAAATACGAGTAAATGCTTATATATACGCATAAATACTCGTGTAGGCACGCACATAGGCGTATTCACATAAATGCGCCAATAAATACGTGTATGGGTATGTCCAAGTATTTTTTATCGATACAGTTATACATTCTACTATACATGTATATGCTCGCTTATACTCATATATACATGAAAACTTATATACTCAGGTAGACACGTAATATACGCGGTCGTACTCGAGTAGACATTTACATACAAGCATAAGAAATACAAGTATACAGGGTGAGATTAAACTCTTGAGCAAATTATTAAAAGGTGTTAGAAAGGAGGATAAGAAGCAATAATCATAAGGAACATATAGTTACAAACACAATGCTGACGCGCTACATGCACGCAAAGCCAGAAACTGATGGATGCAAAAAAAGTCACAAATTTATTACACAAAGACAATTTTACACAACATTTTCGGTCTCAAGAAAGTTTTAAAGCGATTGATGAAATTTGCGGCCTGCAGCTGTAATAAATGTGTTTCGCAATCACAAAGCACTCTCTGTTGCAATAACGAGACTTTTGAAAAACTTTCATCAGCCGCTGCGCTTTTGTTGCGATGCTACTACAGGTCGTAACTTTTAACAACTGCTCTAAATATTTCTTAAAAATTAAATATTAGGTAAAATCATCTTATTGCAACAAATTTGTGCCCTGCTTTGCATCCATCAGTTTCTGACTTTTTGTGCATGTAGCGCGTCAGTGATTATAACTTCCTTATTATTCTTAACTTCCTATCCTTCCCTCTCACACCCCTTTGATTTTTGCCCAAGAGCTTAAATTCACTCTGTAGGTCGACATGTATATAAGCGTATATTCTCGTGATACACACATGTACTGGTGTATGCACGTAAATGTACGTATATACGTCTATACAGGTATATGGTCGTGTTTACGCGAATACATGCATAAATACTCGTGCTTCCATATATATACGTGAGTAGATACATACTCCAAAGACGCACTGGATGTATCCACGAATTAACTCGTGTATACCCGTATATGTATGTATGTACACTTATATATGCGTATATACGTCTACTTTACACATATATACTCAAGTATGCACGTATTTTCTTGAGATACAAGTGCATACGAGCATATGATGTTCTTTTATACGCGTATATACTCGTATACACATGACACGTGTATACACGTGACACGTATGTACTCATGTAGACACGTATACACTCCTGTAGGTAATCACGTATACATGCTTATGTACTCGTATATATACTTATACTCGTATATACACGTATATACTTGAGTAGGCACGTGCATGCATATATCTGATGTATACATGTATCTGCTCATATAGGAACGTGTTTACTCGTTTATAACACGACACGAATATATCCGTACACGCATGTACTCGTGAATATACTTGTAACTATAAAAGCAACAGAAATATACAAGTTTTAGGGTTATTTATAATGATTTTGCTTCTATTTTTAAATATAACCACTTTACCCCATGCTATGACCACTTTTCCCCACCCCATGGGGTAAAGTGGTCATAAAAACATAGGGAAAAGAAAGTGCTATAAAACTACTAAAATCAATGTTTTTCTTCCTAAAATTTAATGTACCGTGTTCTTTAATAATGCAATGTAAAATAACAATAAAAAAAATTGAAGTGTTTAAAGAATTTGTTGTATTTATTATCCACCTAAGTTGAAATCCTTCGATTTTATGACCACTTTACCCCACCAGACCCTATAATATGTTTCAGATCATATTTTTTCGAATAATAATTTCATAGTTCATAAAAATATCAACATTTCATTTTTGATTCTGTGAATGACTTTTTTTTTATTGTTGGATTGGTTCTTACTTTGATGTTAAAAAAAAAAGTTTGGTATATGAAGTTAAATAATGATGTTGACGATAAATATGTCATAAAAAGGGGGGGGGGAGTCTTATAGAAAATTTCAAAGTTGATGCACATTTAAATATGAAGACGATCCCTCAAAAACAATTAAGTAACGAAATTATGCAGAGTGTACTATTTCTGAAAAAATAACACCTTACATACGTTTCTAATATTAGTAGTCTTGCAAAAAAAAAAAAAAAAAAAGCTACGAGTGTTGCAATTTTTTTTTGTAAAACTACATCTTGGCACAATTTATAGATTATTTTATTAAATCCGTACACTGTAAAAACGATTTAGAAATGTTCCTGGAAGATAAGTGGCAGCTGATGTGCCCAATTTCTGCCAGTAACATATCTCGCAAAATTCAGGAACGTTTTCCTCTAAAATTCAGTACAATTCCTGAAATTATCCCGGAAAAATTCAGAAACCTTCCCGTTTAAAGCCAGTTGTGACTCTTGAACTTCAGAGTAATCTTACGTAGGTATAATCAGCTCGGCACCTTCCTGCTTTATCAAGACATTTCTAAAAGCAGTATTGCAAACATGGCACAAAGCTAAGCCTGAGTTATTTTTTACATCAGAGAGAAGTCTTGCTTTCGTGCAACTTGCAGCCATTCAGGAAACTTTTTGACAATGATACTTGATTTTTCCAGGAAGTGGATGAAACCCATTGAAATGCCAAAACATTATGCGGAAATACTCAGTTACGTTTCGGAATTTTTTTACAGTGTAGTTTTGTTAATCCGGACTACCTGGATCCGTTATTCGTCCGTATTAATGAGGTTCTACTGTAATTATTCGCTCATTAGTTTAGAATGGTCAGAAAAATGATTGAAAAGTAGCTTTGTATTACTCTCGAATGTTTAGTTAGTGTTATTCCTAATTGAAATGATGAATCACTTCTTCAATCACTTGACTGATTTCATTGTTTGATTGTCCATACTTAGACCATCCAATTTTTGATGTCTGTCATTTTGCTCCACTGTCGACGGAAAGTGGCATAAAAATGATAATTTCCTGAAACTTATATTATTTTGTTTTAATATTAGTTCATTACTCTTTACTAAAACTTGACCGTTATGAGTTAAAGTGCAAATATCTAAAAAAGTTCATTTTCCAGATTTTTTCTGTGATTTCATGTACTTTTTTTGTCTTCTTTAAATAGAATTTTAATCTATGTTTTCTCTGCCATCTCTTACCATCTATCGAAGATGGTAAGATACGATATGGGACAGAACAGCTGTTTCCGTGTGAATCTCTGCTTTACAAGCTGTGAGATTTAGCAAAAGAAGCAACTTGTTCTCACACTGCTGATAAGAGCAATCTGTAGTTAAACTGGTGCCTAGTATAAAAAAGTACTTTTGCTGCCAGTCGTCCGTTTTGGTGTCTGCTATACTCGGGTAAGTAACTGGTTAATCATCCTGTATTACTGTTTTGATGAATGAAAAGATGTTTAGATGAAATTGGAGACATTTTTATACATTACGCATACATTATACATTAGTAGAAAAGTAAACCGTGATTTTTTGTGAAAACAGGTCAGAATTCATACGATTTAGATGTGTTGATAATTATTACGAGTGAAGCTCTAGATTAGCTGTAGCCAGTCGCCAACGAGTGACCTTTTTATCGAAAATGGCTACAAAAAATCAAGTCTTATTCGCCAAAAGTGGCCACCGTGTGTTTTTTTTTATCTGAAAAAAAATCATATCGTATATCGTGCTACGACAATACGCTTCCAATTCTGAGGCGTTCAGAAAATCAGTCGACTCCACCTTGGCAACGTAATTCAGAGCAAACTCTTTTAAAGTTATTTAGTTTTCGCGCTAAATATATTTAAAAAAAAAAAAAAAAAGGGTTACCAAAAGTCAAAAGTGGTAATAATTTTTTATGACTCTTGTAGCCAGTGGCTACTATTCAAAATTCCTAGTCTACAGCTTTATTTATGAGGCACGCATTATCGAATTGCATTGTTGCCACAGGTGTCTGAAGTTCTTCAAATGCCAGTGGCCAATAGTAACAATTTCATTAGCAGCCATGTTTTTTAAAAACTTTAAGTATTAAATTATAAATATATATAAAAACTCTTGAAGTTAATGACCCTAAATGCATTTATTAAAACATGCAATATACTGATAGTCCGGTTATGACTTCCAGAGACTGCAGTTTCATCCTTAGTAACCGAACTGGAAGGAGATTGACGAGTTGAACCGCACCATTGCTGCAAGCTCTCGCTGGCGTGCTACATTTATTTTTGCTACAAGTTTGTTGGCTCACTCAGATTCAATAAGATGACATGTGCAGATCGGTTACTGACTATTCCAGACTGATGAGTTCATTATAAAGGCGATACTCGTCTCTGGGTGTTATAATCGGGCTGTCGGTATATTGCACGTAGTTCTGTCTTAGCCCTGGCTTAGGGCTAGTAATTTACTGCTTATTACTTTATTAAAGTAATTTATTTTTAATGAATTAACTAATCAAGGTTACCTTTTAATTCAGAGGGAAAAGATTTTACCTATTGCTTTATGTCTTTGAACATTTCAGACATTAATTTATTTTTCAGGTTGGCGATTAGCAGATATTTTAAACGCTTTTTTATTCATTTAGTTGACATGTGGCCGATGGTGATAGCTAATTTTGCCTTTTATGATCGAATATAGCTTTAGTTTGCTAAAAGCATTGGGCATATTTCCAGTGCTCATGATTTAGTATTTATGGTTAAAATTTAAAATCTTTTACGATATTTTAGGCACGAGATAATGTTGAGCTCATGAGACTTTAAAGTGAAACTATTGGTGTTTTAACATTGCCTCAGGGTAGAACGCTATCATAGAAAAATTGATTAAATCAACGAAAATCATATTTGACTCTAGGAAATACTGATAAAGTCGTTAAAAAAACATCCTACCTGAAATACGTAACAAAAATGTCGCGGATTATAATATTATTTCTAGTTACAGTTTATTACTTGAAAAAATTAGAACTTTCTGTCAAAACTTCAAAAATATTAAAAAAACAATTTTTGGTGTAATTGATAATAAACATTTATTACGCTGATTAATAACTTTAGTCATGAAAGCTTTTTTAAGTTAAACATAATATCTTTAGTACTTAACCATTACTGTGCTTTTGCTGTTTTTTTCCAAAATCATATTTTTTTTATTAAGGACTTTGTACGTGTATTCTCCATTTCTTGTCTTTCAGAATTAAACTTTTGGAATGTAGTTGTGACTACACTTGAGTAGTAACTATCGTAGAAGTTGTGAATGGTTATTATTATTGTATAACTGTGAACTTTAACAAATATTTCTAGATCATGCATGATGAACAAGCAAATCCATACTTTTGATACCACTATTTTTAAACAGTAAATTTTGTAACAAAAAAAAAACTTTAAAACTGTTAGAAAATAATTTCTATTAGGAAATAATGAATTCTGTTTTCCCCTGTGGTAAGGAAGTTTATAGTAGTTGGCAGCTATGGTGAATGTTTAAAACTATCTAAATAAAATAGAGAGAAATAGTCTTGACAGCTAACTGTGATTCTTCGATACCGTGTTATTCAAGCTATCAGTCTTAACGGTTGACTTGTTCCCCCCCTTCGCAAGTCCTTAAATATGTTTAATTTAATAAATATGCAGTGAGAAAGAATATATATATATATATATATATATATATATATATATATATATATATATATATATATATATATATATATATATATATATATATATATATATATATATATATATTTTAAGAGTTCGTGATACAACTTCAAACCTTCTTCAAATGCCGACACAGTGCTTGAGAAAAGCACAGGAGCTTTCTTTACAGCAATGTACAGGAAACGTAGTTGCAACTGCTAAATCAACCATAGCAATAGGCAAATATCAATTAACACCGTAAACTCAACGGTTACACACGTATTTACATCCAAATATGCGAAAACACAGTGCGAAGGCACAATAACAGAGCTAACGGCTCAGACAGTTTAAAAAAGCAAAACTAAAAACTTTATCACGCGCGGAGGCTATTTATAAATCCTAGAGAAGTTTCCAGAAAATTCGAAATGCTTCTCGTATTTTTTTTTAAATTCCATTCACAAATGTTATCCGGAGACAATATACTTCAGTCGAATGTTAGGGGGTTGTATGTGCATTACAAGAGACTATTTATAAGTTACGTTACTAAGATAATTTTAGATGAAAAATAATGGAATAAACGCCAAATTTAGCTAGATTACAACAAATTAATCATAAAAATAATTACTATTTACAGAATTTGTAACAATATACTCAAACTTTTAAAGCAGTATAAACATACAAACGTCTTAATATTACGACTATTTAATTACTTGCAATACGATAAAGAGTACTTTAACTCTGAGATTATAGATAAAATACCATCACTATTATCGGATAATAATATTAATCTTAAAAGAATCGAATTGTTATGTACTTCAGGGCAGTGTTTATTAATTTAAGTTAAAATTTAAGCAGACGTATTAAAAGTTTTAATGCATGAAAATGTCATTTTTATGCTTTAAAACTTTGAAATGAGTTTTTAACACTAAATACTCATTTAAAGAATTTAATTATACTTTTCAGCATCAAATATGATTATAGCAACGTACACCAGAGTATTAATGGGTGAAATTTAAAGATAAATGTCAAGAGCAAATGCTTTTTTTTTTTGCATGAGAAGTATATGAAAAGGAAATAGATATTTAATATGATAAAAACAAAATAATGATGTAGCATTTTAAAAGTAATACATTTAAAAATGTTAATTGGCAATTCTATTTGTTATAAAATAACGTAATGCACTATGTATGGGAATATATGAAGTACGGTATTTACGTTAATGGCTTTTTAGCCGCTAATTAACACGACGTACGGCATGTGCTTTTCTACTGCTGAAGGGGTTAAGAATGTCTGAAAAAGATACAAGTATTTTAAACAAAAGGAATAAAGTGCAATTACAAGTTTGTCTTGCTTAAAGTTGTACTTCATAAATGTCTTCATTGTTTTTAATCGTATACATTAAAAAGTTACAGTTCAGTAGCTTTACTTTACTCAGTCTTTTTCCCCCCTTTTCAGCATCATGAAGCTCTTTGCGGCATTTTTCCTAGCTACTTTAGCTCTTGCTACAGCCCTTCCAGTGGCTCAACATGACCACGGTAAGCAAAGTTGTTCTTCAATTCAAAGTGCTGTAAACTTATTTTGTTATAAAAATTATTTGGCTCTAAATGTAGATGTTGCTAATTATGTATAGTTCTCTTACTGTTTAACCATATAATCTGCAAATAGTTCTAAGTTTAATGGTCCTAAGAATTAATGTTAAACAAGAGATGTATTCAGAAGCTTAGGGAAGTTCTTTTTTAGCAAAACAATTTTCCTTTAATGAAGTTGAAATATTTTTGTTGTTATATTGTTACTCGGGAGACCCTAGCTTTTCCGTATAGAGATTAAGAATTTAAGCAGAAGGGAGTGACTCTTATGACAGTAAGGCTCCCTTAAGGGCCGGAATCCTACTTTTGGACTTGATAGAGCGACGGCAGCACTATCTAACACTATGTCCACAGTTTAGGCACACTACTGAAAGGGAGGGAAAGTTTGCAGCAACCGTGCCCCTTAATAACTGCTAGCAATCGCAACAAGAATTTTGGATCCACAGACTTAGCAAATACGTAGTCCGCATGTACTCGGTGGGTATTTGATGGCATCGTACCGGGGTCTCTGATCCCGATCCCGATGCTGTTTCTGGATGATTTTCGAAAAAATATCCCGTGCGTAACGTTAAATTTTTATTTTATTCAAGTAACTATTAATTAAATGTAGGATAACTGTTATGCTTTGATAGTATATTAAAGCATATATTATTCCCCTACAGCATTATTTTTTAAAGGCCTTGGTCAGCTGAAAAAAATAAAAAATTTAGCGTTACGCACGGGACATTTTTTTCGAGAATCGCCCTTCTATACTTTAGGCTCCATGTCCCGAAAATCGTCATAGGGAACGTAATTTGAAGCATCGAATTTCTTAATGGCACACGGGAAATTTGAGAAAGTGAGGAAAATAATTAGTAAAAAAATAAAGTAAAATATTGTATTCCCTTCTCTTGAAACTTAGTCAAGTAATACAGGGTGCAATAAGGCTTTTAATGGATTACCAATTCATTACCATATTTGTTTACTTTAGCTAATTCCCTTTTCTCTTCTCTTCTTATTCTACATATCTGTGCATCCAATTTTCATAACTCTTCTGATAATGATATTTTTAATTTTAGAACTGCAAAAGTTTGTGGAAGATGTTGATGATCTCTTGGAATTCGCTTATGCTGAGTAAGTTTCAACTTTAATACAATAACAGCATAAAAAATTCATGTTTTGAAAATCAGAAAAAGCATATAAGTTTTTTTGCTGCTTTTCTTATTTTTTAATTGAATTTGGCACGGTTTAAATAGTTGTACGTCAAGAAATAACGATTTAAAGTAATTTGCATTATAGCATTTAATTTAATTTGACGTTCAACTTTCAATACAAAATTCAAAGTTGTCAAGCTATGTTCTTGAAGCCTTTTATTCTGTATCTGAGCAGTTTAATTATTTCTAATACTTTGTAATTTATAACTTTTTCTTTCTGTCTAAAAGTTGTGAGAATAAAAAAAAAAAATGATTTCAATAATTTTCACGTTAGTGATAAATATTACTGTCAGTCAATTGGTTAAATAAAAACTATTTTCGTGATAATAAATATGAGTAAGAATATGGTAACAAATGTAGTATATGAAATTAATTTTGAAATTTTATAATTGCAGCGACACCGGAAGTGAACTCACTGACAAGTTGAGGGACTCTTTCAATCAGATCCTTGAGAAGATTCGTGAAGGAATTGAAAAAGGAAAGGGAATCCGAGAAGACTTGCTCAACAAGGTTTGAAACTTTTTTAAACTATAACGATACATAGAAGCAAATACCAAACAGCTCGTTGCGGCATTCAAAGACAACACTTTGTTAGAGATCATCAGTCTGGTCAGCATAACAGAGCTAGAGGTTGTAATATGTCATAGAAGCTGTAATCACCTTCACATTGGTAGATAAATTTTAAATTTTGTGCAGTTTGGTATTTGATTGAAGTTTTGCCTTAGGTCTGGCTAAGAGCTCTAAGTAATTTATAGCTTTTAATAAGGACATATATCATTCAAAATTCCATAAAAAAAAAAAACGATTTTTTTTACGTGTAAAATTTGTTTTGTACTATATGTAGGTTTGATGTTTATGTCTTTTTTGTCCAGTTTTCAAATAGGGATCTTAAAACTCTACCCATAGCTAACAGAAAGCAAAAAATGATTGTTTTACTTATTTTGTGCATGACTGAACTGTATGCGGCTCAAATGTTCTGATTCTTGCAATCTAATATTTATTAGTATTTGAACAGAATTGCTCTTCATTTTTATTAAAAATGTAGTTTCCAAAAATGCCCACTGCAAAATAATAAACTTGTGTGTTTGGAATAGGCATACAATGAGAGAAAGATTTCTGCGCAAGAAGAGTGAGACAACGTTTATAAAACAAACATGAGTGAGACTACGTTTAGAAAAAAAACATTTTAAAGTAGCACGCCCCGCCTTCAAAAAAAAAAAAGTTTTTTTATGTGTGAGTAAAAAATATATCATTCAAACCGAAACCTTTCTCCACCATAATAGTTCGATTAATTTTTACTTCTCAGTTTCTCCCGAACACTTTTGCAACAAATAAAAGCAATTAAGTTCAGGAGCGGATTGGCCCTAAAATTTTTATGTGAAAAAATATATCTGCCGGCCCTACCCAAAAATTTTTGGCTGTATTTAAAAAAAAAATGCATTTAATAAAAAAATTACAGCATTTTAAAAACAGTAAAAAACACCCGTTTTTTGGAACTATATTTCTGTAAAAATAATGAACCGATAACCACTATGGGATTAATAGGGCAAAATATATTTGTAAAACACGAACTGTAAAACACCTTGATTCTATCAAGGAAGTAGAAGAAATTGTTAATAGATTTCGGATTAAATCTCAAAAATACATCTCTTTGAATTAGAAAATTCTGTATTACCTAAAGATAAGAATTTTTCCTTTCTTAGATCTAGTTTACTGGTTATTGAAAACTACTTTTTCCCTTCCTGAAATTATTTTGTATCGGGGAAAAATGATATAATTAGCATAGTAATGTGCATTATAGAATTATAATCATGTACGCATAACTTGCCTTTTCATGTATTTAATGAAGCAATCAAGTTTTTGGATCAAATAAAATTAAAGAGCTTTTCTAAGGCTCAAAGTTCTTAATTACTTTTAATCGAAATTAATTTATCAAAAAAATAATTTTTCTGTCTACAGTTGAAGGATGCTAACAAAAATTATAACAATACTTTAAAAGATTGAAATTAAAATCATCTAAAGCCAAGTTTGAGTTTTCGTGTATTTAATTAAGCAATCAAGTTTTAGGATCATATAAAATTAAAGAGTTCTTTTAAGGCTCAAAGCTCTTCATTGTATTAAATCGCAATTGATTTATTAAAAAAAAATATTGCTGTCTGCAGTTGAAGGAAGTTCGTGAACAGATGAAGGAAAGGGGTGTCTCCTTGGGTGAACGTGCAAAGGAGATCCTCCAGAAAATCAGGGAGAAGGGGAAGGAATTCTTTCAAAGAATCATGGACAGGCTCAACCCCTCTTCTCACAGGTAGTTATTTTTGCACTTCATTTTAAAAAGTCTAGATATGAATGATGTAGAATGTGTTAAGTCCTCCTGTGAGTATTTTTTTAAATTAAAAGTAACAAATACTAGAAGAATTTTGTGACATTACTAAAAGCAGGGCTCTGGAGTCAGAAAGGATATGGCTGACTGTGGGACTTTTAGAGCCTACGACTCCGACTCCGACTTCGTCACTCGGAAGTTAGTCCGACTAAGACTCAGCTGAACTCGAAGAAGCGGACTCTGAGATCAAATGTCCGACTCGGACTCCGAATTTTAAAGTCTTTGACTCCCGACTCTCACTCCAACTCCACATCCCTGCTTAAAAGTACATCTTGTCCCGTGACTTTCTTTTTGTCAAATCAGACAACATGTTTATATCTTCAGAAGTATTAGGTTTGAAATGAAAAAGCATTTAAATAGCCTCATAGGGATATTTTATTTACACATAATGACCGGCAAAATAATAATTGGGAATTATTAATTGCAATTGAAGTAAATGCAATCATGCGCTAGAAGGTCCTAATTTTAGTGCTTAGGTAGTTTTCTGCTGTTAAAAGCCAAAGACGCAAGTGGTCTAGTGTTATGATATTGCGATGTGACAACATTTACCTTTTAGCTTTATACGTACATTTTCTTGCTTATGTATTGATCTCAAAACTAGTGTAATATATTACTAACTAGTATAATATATTATATAACTAAGTATAATATATTATTTTACCAATTATTTCACTTTTTGAAAAGATTTCTTACGGAAACAGAAAATAACTCAGGCAGTTTTATTCACCATCAATGGTGCAAGAACAAAAAACGAATTTGACAAGCAATTTATCTTTGAATGGAAAAAAAATTCACTGTACTGCTATTTGATTTATTATTTACAAGAAGCTGTAGAATTTTCAAATCAACGGTCATAGTGTTTAAAAAATAGATTGTTGTTTCAAAGACGCGCATTTATCCTAAATTTGGGTTTGTCGAGGTTAAAGGGTTTCTTTTCGATACACTTCATACTATTTATAACAGCCAATGAATTTTTTTTTCTTGATAGTGATACCGGAGACGAAGTTGCTGACAAACTGAGAGAAACTTTCGACAACATCCTCGAGAAAATCCGAGAGGGAATTGAGAAAGGCAAGGGACTGAAGGAAGAACTCCTCACCAAGGTAGATTTCCCCTCATTAAGGAATTTTAATAATTATCGCAAATAATCCTTGAATGTTCTTGTTTTTATACTTGATGTTGAGAAAGCAAAACCAAAATGCATCAAATGTTGAAAATATTTACTTACAAATGAAGCTAGATAATTAATTATTAATTGGTTGTTCTGATTATGTATTTCTCAGCTACAAAAAAAGGCTTTGAACTAGCAGACGATCTGCTGATAAGAGAAAAAAATTGAGTTTAAAATAATATGGAATTTTAAATTGAGAATGTGATAAAAATATTTACCTCATTGATTCTGTTGCATATGTTTTACGAAAGTACTGTTTGAAAAATAATTCTAATGGTTACTTAGAAGAATATACAGAGGAGAATGTATTTTTAATAAAATACAATGGAGGAAAAATATAGACACTTAATTTTTTTATTAAGAAGTTTAGATATGTATTCTGTTATTTTCTTCTTTAAAGAACATTAAAAAGGAACAAATTTGTTTTTGTAGCATCCCAAACTAATTTAAAAATTATTTTCCTTCACACTTTAAAGAGCTTTTTAATTTATAAATGCTGACCATTTACACGATATTCATTGATAGGATATTGAAATAGGCTCATTGACTCAGTTCAGAATTAAATTAGTCTTAGCTTTAATTTCTATGTGTGATATTAATTATCATTTCTTGGGCTTAGTTGAAGGATGTCCGTGAGAAAATGAAGGAAAGGGGTGTCTCTTTGGGTGAACGTGCAAAAGAGATCCTTCAAAAGATCAGGGAAAAGGGGAAGGAGTTCTGGCAAAGAATCATGGATAGGCTTAACCCCTCATCTCACAGGTAATATATTTTTTCGAGCAAAATATTGTAAACTGTAGACTTGATTGTAATGATTTGCACTTTCGCTGCTAAAATCTTTGTCATTATCGATATGTATCTGTGTCGTAGCAAACTAAAAGAAACAAATTTAGGAATAAAGATTTTCTTAAGCTGATGATGTAGCAGTAGATGTTTTAAGAAGAAACAACCAGATAATTATCATTATTTATTTATTTTATTTTTAACACTACAATTTGTTGAATTTTACGTGAAAATACTTCGAAGAAATCAAAATGCTATAAAAATAATTACATTTTTAATAACCTGAATCAAATCTTGATTTTTGAAAATGTTTTTACTATAGTAAAATTATTAAAAGTCCGTATCCGTGGTTAGTTCTGAAGCAGAAGCGTTGATGTAGAAAAAAAGAATAAGTTCAATAAAATAGTGTTCATTTTCTTTTCTGGACAATAAATGTATCTGAACCAATAAGATTTGATTTTATAAAGTATGTATGCTTGCAGAACACAACTTTTTTACGAAGAGTTTTTAACGTGATTTGTCTATCAGACATTTAATGGGAATGTAACTAAAATTCTATGGGGATATGTAAGCAGTTTTTTTCATTCCTTTAAAAATAAAAAATGGAATTGTACCTGACGCCTTTAATTATAGGAATTCCCTAATTAATGTATGCATTAAAATATTTTATGTTTTGTCTTTATTCATACTCGTAGGAAAACATTTTTTATTTTCAATAAAAATTCTCTTTTCTGCAGTGATACCGGAGATGAAGTTGCTGACAAATTGAGAGAAACTTTCGACAACATCCTCGAGAAAATCCGAGAGGGAATTGAGAAAGGCAAGGGACTGAAGGAAGAACTCCTCACCAAGGTAGATTTCCCCTCATTAAGGAATTTTAATAATTATCGCAAATAATCCTTGAACATTCTTGTTTTTATACTTGATGTTGAAAAAGCAAAACCAAAATGCATCAAATGTTGTAAATATATAGTTATAAATGAAGTTAGATAAGTAATTATTAATTGGTTATTATGAGTAAGTATTTCTCAGTAAAAAAAAGGCTTTAAAAATTGCAGACGACCTGCATCAGCTGTGAGATGAAAAAAAAAAATCGAGTTTAGAATTATACGGAAAAAAAATTGGATTTTTAAGTTGAGAATGTGATAAAAATTTTTATCTCATTGACTCTGTTGCATATGTTTTAAGAAAATACTGTTTGAAAAATAATTCTAATTGTTACTCAGAAGGATATACAAAGAAGAATATAGTTTTAATAAAGAACAATGGAGGAAAAAATATAGACACTTCATTATTTTTTTAAAGAAAGTTTTAACATGTATTTCTGTTATTCCTCTTTGAAGAACCTAAAAAGACCCAAATTTGTTTTTGTAGTATCCCAAACTAATTTATAAATTATTTTCCTTCACACTTTAAAGAGCTTTTAACTTATAAATGCTGACCATTTACACGATATTCGTTGTTTGGATATTGAAATAGGCTCATTGACTCAGTTCAGGATTAAATTAATCTAAATTTTAATTTCTATGTGTGATATTAATTATCATTTCTTGGGCCTAGTTGAAGGATGTCCGAGAGAAAATGAAGGAAAGGGGTGTCTCTTTGGGTGAACGTGCAAAGGAGATCCTCCAAAAGATCAGAGAAAAGGGGAAGGAATTCTGGCAAAGAATCATGGACAGGCTCAACCCCTCATCTCACAGGTAATTAATTGTTTCGAGCAAAATATTGTTAACCATTGATTTGATTGTGGTGATTTGCACTTTCTCGGCTAAAATCTTTGTCATTATCGATACGTTTCTATGTCGCAGCCATGAAAAGAAACTAATCTAAGAACAACTATTTTCTTGTGCTGATAACGTTGTAGTAATTGTTTTAAAAGGAATTAACCAAATAATTAACATACTAAAATTTTATAGAATTTATTTAATAATACTTTAAAAAAAAATCAAAATGCTGTATAACAGGAATTACATTTTCAAAAACCTGAGTAAAATCTTGATTTAAAAAATACTTTCATTGAAGTAAAATCCTTAAAGGTGCTTATTTGTGATTAATTTTTAAATAGGAGCGTTGATGTTGGAAGAACAATACGTCCAACAAATGGTGTTCCTTTTTTACTGAACATCAAATGCACCCGAGTTGATAGATAATATTCGATTTTATAAATTATGTATATTGGCAGAACACAACCTCTTCACGAAGAGTTTTTAACGTAATTTGTCTACAAATATTTAATGGAAGTGTAACTAATATTCTAAGGGAATATGTAAACAGTTTTTACATTTCCAAAAAATAATTGCCATTGTACCTGACACCGCAATTTATAGGAATTCCCTAATCAACATATGAATCAAAATATTTTATATTGTGTCTTTATTCATACTCGTAGGAAAATATTTTTTATTTTCAATAAAAATTCTCTTTTCTGCAGTGATACCGGAGATGAAGTTGCTGACAAATTGAGGGAATCTTTTAACAACATCCTCGAGAAAATCCGAGAGGGTATTGAGAAAGGCAAGGGACTGAAGGAAGAACTCCTCAACAAGGTTCGGTTTACTTTGTCGTACTGTAGTAAATCGAAATTGACATTGATGTACAGCACAACTTTCAAAAAGTAACCTATACATTGAAATTGATTTCTTTTTTGGGATCTTAAACTTAAACATTTCGCTGTAAAATATGGAATACTTGTAATGAAAAAACACTTGTATGTAACATTTTTCGCCTTTTGTGCTGTTTTGATTACTTGTCTCCACACAAAAGTACTGTTTTATTTCATATTTGTAATAGTTTGATTTTTTTCTTAATATCCCTGTATTCCATGCTTTACAAATGAAGTTAAAGTGCCAATGGCAGTTTAAATAGAAAGAAATTGATTAAAACCGCATATAAGCAAAAATGAGCCAAAAATATCCAATGTCAAATACTTAGAAGCTGATCTTTCTGGTCAAAAATATTCTTGGTATTGACGCCTTGTAAAGATGAGTTTCTCACAAATTATTTTCTTCTAATGCGTCTGAGCTTTTTTGCGCTTCCAATAAAATGATATTACATGAGCCTTTTGAAGATTTTGTGATTTATAGTATGGTTGTAAAGACAGAATTTTTCAAAACCGCATTACATGTATTCTGAAATGCTCTAAGTTTGTAACAACACATTTGCATTTGGTGCTTAAATTCGTCAAACGTTTCATTAGATAATCGTCAAAGTTAAAAAATAAAAGTTTCTCAGTATTTTGTTAAGTTTTATGCCCGATACTTTATATAAGTTACTTTTCTTTAAGTTTTTGTGCAAGAAAATTGTGGAGTATAGTAACTGGTATGTTTGATCAATTTTTTTGAGGCATATAAATTACGTCCGGTACTTGAGGAAAATGACTAAGTTAAACTTTAAGCCTGCCTAACACTAAAACACTTTAATATCCACTAACTCTTATTTTTTGATTGTAAAAACAAATAGCCTCTGCTTTGTACTAACAATATAATAGTTCGTAAAATTTCACTTGATTCAATCCTAATGTCTTGCCGTAATTTTATAGTTATTGCAGATAATTCTGAAAACATTTCTCATAGCAATAACAAGTGTATAATTTGAATGCTTATACGAACAATGGCAATCTGTTCTTATTTTTTCAACCTGAGGTTTTAAAACGATGCAGTTATATCCTTGAATATTCCACAAATTGTTTAAATAATTTTAAAAGCAAAATAGTTAAGGCGTAATTTAATAAATACTAGCAATGCAAGTGAGATTTTTTTTTATCGTTGCTTATGATAAAGAACATTTATAGTTATGCCTGCTAAAAATTTTAAAGATTACACTGTCAATATGCGGTGACATTTTTCCACGCTGCGTTAAATTTTTGATTTGCACAAATATGAGAGAAATATAATGAAAAAAAGTTTAAAATTTTTGAATTTTAGTAAGAATATATGTATTTATTTAGAATGGACGAAAAGAAAATAGTCTTTAAACATTTTACATAAACAAAACCTTTTATGAAAATGCTGAAATGACGACTTGATCATTTAAAATTACTATTCTATATATTGTGAAATGAATTTTGGTAAACTTTGACTTCTATTTTAATATTCAAAGGAATAGCATTGACATGATGTACTCTGAGTAATGAATTTAACGCTAAATGAATTTTGATTTTCCAGCATCATATTAATTATGGTACTCTGTCCTTAGTTGAAGGATGTCCGTGAGAGAATGAAGGAAAGGGGTGTCACTTTGGGCGAAAGAGCAAAGGATCTCCTCCAGAAGATCAGGGAAAAGGGGAAGGAATTTTGGCAAAGAATCATGGACAGGCTCAACCCATCAGCCTCTTCAAGGTAATGAATGATCTTACCGTTGAGCTTTTACTACAATCTTTCTACTTGGAAACATCGATACAACTACTGCAAGTAGAACCTGTTAAGTTCAGAAGATTAGTGTCAAGCTGAAGATTTAGTGGAATACAAATAGAAATCCTGGCAGCAACAATTAGGGTAACGGCATCGGCACCAGTAACAGACATGCTTAAAACATCGCTCTCAGGTTAACTCAATTTTCTGAGTCTTTTATTGTATTTAGACTTTTTAAACTATTTTTCTCTCATGCAACTACATCTCATCTAACGTTTGACTGCTTCTGGATCCTATGAATTAGTTAATTCTATTTTTATTTTCTCAATTTCGGAAAAAGGTCCGACCCTAGTAACAGACACCGAAAAATCTGATTACATCCAGAACCAGATAGGATGAGGAAAGGATGTGCAATGGACAAAATTCCTCTTTTCCCTTCAAAATGTGCAAAACTTCTTTATTTTGAGAACTTTCGCCTTATTAAATTATGAATTTAATGAACATGAAACACCAGCTTATCTCATGGTAGCTGTTCATAACCTTCCATCACTGCCTTGTACACACCATCTGGCCCGTAAAATTTACAAGAATAACATTAGGTAGTTGCACCGTATTCATGGGCCACAGTAACATCAGTTTTAACCGCCTAAAATTCTTATTGTTTAAATCCGAACTTATGAATGTCTGTTACTTGTCTGATACTGGTGCCGTTACCCTAAGTGTGGAATGAATTTAACAGATGGCCTCTTAAGTGTTCGAGACTCGTAACTAAGTTTAATCTGATTGAAATTGCTGACAATCTAAGATACATCATTAAGATCGAAGATTTTCTTGCATTTTTAACGTTTAAAAGCTCAAGGACCTCAACGAAATAGACTAAACCAAACAAAATTTATATAGATCTTTTCGGTGCAGAGCAAGAAACAAAGCTCTTTTCATTGATTACATCTATATTTTGTTACTTCTTTTGAGTTGAACTTGACAGCGTATCCTTGCAGCCAGCTCATCCCCTTACCTGCATAGTATTTAATTATGTAATAACTAGTGGCACCCGCACGGCTTCGCCCGTAATAGAAAAATTAAAGGTCTTTTGGTTCGCTTGTATATTTACAAATAATATATGGTGAATTTTCTCGCCAATTGGCTTGTACCGACGTTACAGTTCCACGTTATGATAATTTCGTATCTCGCCAACTGGCTTGTGCCCATGTTAAGGTTCCACGTTATGATAATTTCGTAATTTATGATAGTTTTTTTCCTTAAAATTGGAATAAAAAAAGAACTACATCGAATTTTCGAAAAATCGCTTCGAGGTGCACACCCCCATGCTACATACTAACTTTGTGCCAAATTTCATGAAAATCGGCCGAACGGTTTAGGCGCTATGCTCGTCACAGACATCCTACGGACATCCTACAGACATCCTACAGACATCCAGACATCCAGACATCCAGACATCCTCCGGACAGAGAGATTTTCAGCTTTATTATTAGTAAAGATGGAGGATAATTTTACAATTTTACCAATGCAATGGTTGCAATACTAGCATTTGAACACGAGCCCTTCTGGTTCCGGGGGACACACAATCTCACTGAGGCACACGTCGAGAGTTAAGTTTTAAGAGTGGCATAGAACATTACACTCAGTTTCCTATTTGGTATGGTTAGTATTGGGGCTAATGTAGTATTTGAACTATGCAACATTAATAGTGCCAGTTTTTAGGGCCAGTGAACAGGTTTTGAGTAATGAATCATAAAATATTTTGCTAATGAATCTTTGGTCAACGATCTCCATTTAGCATTCTCTAAGCATAAAATTATGTGTTTTGCATACATTGTTGAATGACTTTGAGCATTGCACAAAAATTATGTTGAAGTTAATTAATTAACTTAAACATATTAAAAAAAATCTCTCTCTCAATATATATATATATTTATATATATATATATATATACATACATATATATATATATATATATATATATATATATATATATATATATATATATATATATATATATATATATATATATATATATAATGGTTAAATATGCCTTTCATTTTATTTTTCATAGCAAGCTCGACGAAATCCAGGCCTCAGTGAAAGAAGCTTTTGAACGCGTTTTGGAGGAAATCAAAGAAGCCGTCAACAAAGGCAAACAAGTAGAACACGAAACCATTGAAAGGGTAAGAGGTTTTATACATAGTATTTAATTATGTAATAATGGAGGATATTTTTACAATATTGGTGGTCATGAACTACATGAAACTGACAATACATCTGAATAATTTTAACATGCAGACAATCTTTTTGGACGAAACGTGCTCCTGATTAGGAAGGTAAATTTGTGCATATCACTCAAAATGTATCTCTCAAGACTGAAAACCACAAACTAAATGAATGTGTCCGATCATTTTCATTGCGGCAGAAGTCGAAACAAGTTTAACAGGATCATTAAGATATAAAGTCTTAAGTATAAATCTCTACAATAAGTGGTCTCACCTGAAGCTAAGTTTTACTTTATATTTTCGGGAAACAGACGCAAAGCACGATATATCCGAATGCGCGATATAACGAGGGGTTACTGTAGTTCCAATATGAGTTTTACAGTAATTTCTATAACATGTAATATCATTTAGAATGTTACTGTTGCAATCGTGACAAACTTGGGGAAAATTAAAAGCTAAAAATTTCCCCTATTAGCGCTAAGTAGCCTGTGTTGAAAATTACTTAAACTTGGATTTTTTCTTTGCAGCTTAGACAATTGTATGCAAACCTTCGTGCCGTGAAAGCAGGTGTTAGCGAGAAAGCAATGGAGACTTTGGAACACATCAAAGAACATGCTCGTGACTTTTTCGACAGGGTTATTGCTGAATTAGGATTCACCAAACGTGCTGCCCGGTAAGAAATATACAAGTATTCTTAGGGTAGACAGACCAGTGAATGAACACAACCTATTTGATGAAAAGTTCATATATTTTTAAAAATAAAGTTTCAAAAGATTTTTTCATTAGATGAATTGGCAGTAGTAGCGCCCCTCTTTACAATGCCAAAAAGGAAGCAACTAGAAAATTTTGTGTCTGCCACTAGTAGGAATCGTTCATTTACTGGTTTGCTGCAAAGGGTTTTTCTTTACTTCTAATTCGCTTTCCTCCTAAAAGAAACATAACTAATGTTAATATGAATTTCTGAAAAAAGGTCGTCATTTGGGTGATCAGGGGGAGGGGAGATGTAAATTTAACCCCCTCCCCCTAGATTTTGGAAACATCATGAAATTATGCATTTTTGTACGTATTTTGTTTTTTCCATATAAAATGTACTGAACAAAAAACTTTTTGCCTCTTCTCCCCGGAATATTTTGAAATGACGGTCCTGTTCTGAAAGTAAAATTGATATTAAGTGCTCATTCTGACTAGAAGACTTCAGAACAGACTAGCATCCATTGCGAAAAGTACAAACTTGAAATAAGGTGATTTGTGCCCAAAAGTAAAAGCTGAATTTCATTTAATAAACCTTAATATGAATGAATCTATTTTGCTTCCAGAAGTCCAAAAGACGAAAAGTGCTTATGCATGAAATACACCAACAGCTCAGTCATTTCCTGCCGAGGACTGCAGTTTCGTGCTTATTAGCACTCATCAGCCCGGCATAGGAAAGTGACTGAGCTGGAGATGGAAAACCTCTTAAGGAAGCCAAGAGTATCAAACAAACTGGTAGCTAATATAGAATTAGCACAGACCAGACGAGTGACCGAAGCAATGGTTCGGTTCAACTCGAAGATTGAAGGCAAGGCATGGTATATTCATAAATATACCATTAAAGTGCTTATGATAAGCAGAATTTATTTCGTGATATTTTTCGGTATATATAGCCTTTGGGCTTATTTTCCTTCCCGGAAAACCTTTAGTGCGGATGTCCCGGATAGGGATGTTGAATTAAGAGGAAACCATTAAAACTTCTATGAGGATACTTGATGACGTGCACTCAGGTTACTTCTTTGGACGTGACATAACAACCACTTCATTTTTCAAGGCAGTGACGGCGATGATTAGATTAGAATTTGGGACCCTCTGGATCAGAACCAAATACTTTACTACATGCCCACAAATTGACTGCAAGTATAGAACCTAACATTTGGTTTCTCTTTTGGTAGGCCTAGCAAAGTAGCTAACTGAGCATTGAAATCCTACGAATTTGTTATGAAAGATTTCTCGTCAGTAAGCTGCTTCTGGAAAATGAAGCTTAAAGATATATTTTACTAATGTGTTCTTAAGAAAGCTACCATCGGAACACATCCGATCCGCCATCTAAACTATCTGCCATCTAAAACGCATATGTTTTATCGGAAACGGTAAAACATGTGTGTTTTAGATAGACTGTTGTAAAGTCTTGAGACACATGTTCACAGAAATGTGTATAAAGGAAATGTATGAAATTAGTTTTCTCAATCATTCGTAAATACAAAATTTAACTTTCGCGAGAATGATTTATTCTAACAGTATTTACAAGTAAAATAATTTCTGTATTAGCATTGTCAATGTGTGTTAAAACTAGGGGCTTTGAGGAGTGACTCCCTTGGTTGCGCTACTAAACTCAATAAATTACTTTCCACGTGAAAAGACAACGGGAAAAGAAAATATTTTTTTTCTTCAAAAGTATAAATTCATGAAAGTATTTATAAAAATAATGTGGAAGTAGTGATTGCTCTAAATATACGTTTCATTTTTCACAGCGAACACGACGAAGTTCAGACCAGAATCAAAGAAGCTTTCGAACACGTTTTGGATGAAATCAAAGAGGCCATCAACAAAGGCAAACAAGTCGAACATGAGACCATTGAAAGGGTAAAAAATTTTAAATATTGGTTTTAATCACTCTTGATAAAGATGCTCGGTTTTAAAAATACTTTCTTAACAAATTTCTCAGGAATTGCTTTTTTATTCCCTGATATTTTGACCTTTTTTACGATATGGATATAAACAGATATTTTCTGCCGAAAAAGCAATTAAGTTATTCATTGTTTTTGCCCGGGGTTAGACCAGACAAGATTGGGTTTCTTCCTCTAAGAACCATTGAGAGTTAATTTGCTAATCCTACTTCTCCTAGATAATTTGTTAATCCCCGTAGATTAATATATATAGATAGAATTTACATTTTGGAGATGTTGAATTTGGTCATAACGTTCATTGCATGTATATAAATTACTATACTAGGATTGACAATGCATGTTAAAACCAAGGGCTCTGTTGCCCCAGTCACATCCCCTAGTTGCATCGCGGGGTATCCTCATACATATAATAGCGAGTTCACTGATCGAGTTATACTCCTGCCGTCATCAACAATGAAACTCATGCCATAACATGATAATTTGATATTATTTTTTGATACTGTTCGACATGCAGGGAAATGCTTTATTTTGACAAAGCTGAACTGGATCTGAAAACACTGTCATTTTAGGAGGATGAAGAAACAAAAAAGTGGTCAACAATAAACGCTATTAACTGGAGTTTAGGGTTAATTCACTGGAGTTAGGGTTGAAATTTCAAGTATCAAAATATTACCAAACAGGCAATTGCTTCGTTCAAATGTAGAAGCAATTAAGTATAAGGATTATCACCCTCCCCTCCATAGAAAAAAAATCTGGCACCATGCTGATTTTATGAAACAAGTAGATCTCCCGAAATATTTTCCAACGCAAGTATCATCTTCAGAAGTCTTCCCATCGAGTAATGTTCAAGAAGGCAAATTAGGAAATACTTCACAATTCCTCTGAATTTAAGGAGAAAAGGTCATAAGCTCTTTCTTGACTGAACATACAAGATCATTACCACAGCGACAGAAATCGAAACTCTCGTTTGCATGACCATTAGTGTTAATGCATTAAAATATAAGGGCTTGAATATAAATGTTTGACTAACATACCTTAAATATTTAGCATAACTGCAAATAATACATTAAAATTCCCCGAGGAACCCATGGAATTTATGATCTCGTTCTGTGTCATTATACTCGAGTTTTAATCGGCTTCGTTAACTTTTAAGGTGTATTTAAGTATTTGTAAATTAACGATTTTCGCTGGAGGTACTATTTTTTTTTCTATGTTTAATATTTTCGTGAATGTTAACATTTCTTAAGATTTACTTTTTTTCTTGAACCTCCTGAAGACATACACGAATGTGAGGAATAAAAACAATTCTCATTGCATGAATTTTCATCCTTATTATTCTATGCTGCCTTTTCTTGCTGTTTCCATTGAAGTTCCAAACAGATAATGGAAGATACTTGCTTCCTTTAGAGTTCTTCGTAACAACGGCTTTTAACTATTTAGCTTGCTAATGAAAAATAAATAAATGAATGAAAAAGATAAAATATTTTATTAAAAAATAAAGGGGGGGGGGGAGTCGCAAAAATTTTGTTTCAGTTTATATTATTGACTAATTATTTCTAATGATTGAATTGCATTTAAATTTCTGATTCGAATTTTGATGTAATAAAATATTTAGTTGATTAGTAATAAATAAATAAATAAACAAATAATTAAAAACATTTTATTGCAAAATAAAGGAGGAGCGGGGGAACACAAAACTTATTTTAATTTTTTTACAGGCTTAATGTTTCTAAAAAGCAATATTAAGTGCATTTTAGTCTGATTGAAGTGCATTTAAATGTATGTTTCGAATTAAAAAAACATATTTAATTAATTAATAATAAATGAACAAATAAATAAATAAAAAAGATCAAGCATTATCGTCAGAAATGAAAGAGGGAGGGGACGCAAAAGCTTAGTTTCAGCTTATTTCATAGGCTCAAAATTACTACTGATTGAAGTGCATTCAAATTTCTGATTTGAATTTTGATGTAATAAAATATCTACTCAATTAATAATAAATAAATAAATAAATAAAAGAAAGAAACATTTTCTTCAGAAATGAAGGGAGGGGGACGCAAAAGCTTTTTGTCAGTTTTTTATTAGGCCCAATTGAAGTGCATTGAAATTTTTGATTCGGATTTTTCTTTATCTTTACTAATAATAAAGCTGAAAGTCCCTTTGTCCGCATCTCTCGCTGTCTGTCAGGCTCTCTGTGACGCGCATAGCGCCTAGACCGTTCGGCCGATTTTAATGAAATTTGGCATAAAGTTAGTTTGTATCATGGAGGTGTGCACCTCGAAGCGATTTTTCGAAAATTCGATGTGGTTCTTTTTCTACTCCAATTTTAAGAAAATTTTTCCGAGCAAAATTATCATAAGGTGGACGAGTAAATTACGAAATTATCATAACGTGAAACCGTAACATGGTCACAAGCCTTTCGGCGAGAAAATTCACCATACATAATTTGTAATTATACAGGCGAACCAAAAGACCTATTAATATTCTATTACGGGCAAAGCCGTGCGGGTACCACTAGTATATAATAAAATGCATGGGGTTTGAAAAATGTTTTTATCTACTTTCGGAGTGGGAAAGAAACAAGTAAAAATAAAATTAGCGAACATTGCTCAAGTTTCTGCAAATGTAGTTGTATTGTAAGGTTTGAAATTATTGATAACAGGAGAAATATTTTTTGGCATTGTAGAGTAAGAATTTTTATTTTGGTGACACTTTAACTGAAAATTGACTTCGTTGAATGATGTTTAACAATTGCATTCTTTCCCTTTGCAGCTTAGACTACTGTATGCTCACCTTCGTGCCGTGGAAAGCAGGTCTGAGCGAAAAAGCTTTGGAAACTCTGGAACACATCAAAGAAAACGCTCGCGACTTTTTTGACCGAGTTCTCGCTAATTTTGGATTCACCGTAGATGTTGCCCCCCAGTAAGAAAAAAACTTTTACAAGTTTCAAAATTATAATTTAATGTTCTGTATGAAACAATAAAAAATGGATTTTTTTTTTCAATCTTAAAAACAAGTGAAAACATTTTAATTCCAGGAGGCCAAAATCTATTTCTGACCTCTACCAAAGAATCAAGGAATTTTTCAAGCAACCTGAACATTGACTTGAAAGAAAAATTCGTTAAATTCGGAGAGTGGGCAAAGGAGAAATTCGAGAAGGGTGTTGAACTTGGCAAGGACCGTGCTGAGAACATCAAGCGACTCGCAAAAGAGGTAAGACATGTTGCTAAAATGAAAACTTCAATCCATTTAATTTTAAACACGTGTATTATCTTCTAAAAAATATCACGATACACAAAATAAAATGAAATTACTACCAAAACAGTATCTATTGTAGTCACCATTGTGGATGATAGTTCTCTCTAAAATAAATATAAAATTTACGTAACTATAAAGAAACGATTTAAGATCTTCGCTTCTTTTATATACTAGGGGTCTTTGTCCCCTGCTCACCAACCCCCGGTAACAATGGAATGGGTGGAGGGAAAAATGTTGTATGTTAAAAACAACAGCCTTTTACTACAGTCAACAAACGAATCTGCTTAGTGCAATATACTGAACAGTCCATGGAGAGCAACGTACAATGTTTTCCCATTCATCCACCTTCTCATTTCCTATTTCAAGGAAGCCCCGAAGCAGGTTTGCAACCTACAAAGTTCTTCTATAAATTTTTATACACGTTACTTACAACGCCGCTGTCGGTTAGTGTATTCTCTGATACTGTAAACGAACTAAAAACACTGGGGTGATTCATTCTCTGGACTATTTTCATTATTTTTATACTGAAAAAAAAAATGGTTGACAACCAACGTACAACGTTTTTTCGCCAGCCGTTCAATTGATGATTTTAATGCTTTTCAGTGTATTCGGACATCCCTGTATGCCCGCAAAACATCCTCAGCATTGGATTTCCGACCCCTTAAGGTTTAGAGAGATGAAACTGGGCGGAATAGCGTTCCCTCGTTGTCCTATATCTAACGGTACTAGCACTGAACTGGTAGACATTGCCAGTTCGGAGGAAATAGGGTAACACGCAGTCGAGTTCAAACTGAGAAACAGCGTTTTTAAGTCTTACGAATCTATACATTTGATTCTGTTGCCACTTTTTCAGATAAAAAAAAAAAAAAACTATTTTATATCCTGAAATGATCATACAGCATTTTATCTAGGTCAAAATACGTTGCAAAAACACATCTGGTGGCAATAATTAAAATTTTGTTAAAAAATGCAGATCCGACTTCAATGATTCGCACAGCCGTATTGAGCACAATTAACTGAATTCCACATGGATTAGAAAATGTGTCCCAAATTCCTGTTTATTCTCGCTTTTTACAAAACAACACCTGTAATGTAGATATACGATTGTGTCATATTACCATTATATGGGAGTGCTTCATCAAAGAGAGAGGGGGAGGGAGGGAGGTGGGAGGCAGAGGCATGAGCCAAATTCTAAAACTCACTAAGTAATCATGAAAGAAAGGGGAAAACGGATTGAAAACTGATGAGCGAATGTTTAACCATTGCTAAAATGCAGAAATTTTAGAACTTTTAGGCAATTTAACCAGAATTAACGTCTTGCTGTAAAACAAACGGAGGTAACCAGTAATCGGGGAACATTATATTGCAATATCTGCCTAAAATGTGAAATATCTTTAACTCCCCTGCAGCGCTTTAGGCAATCTTAGTCATCATAATCAAGCTTCTACTAATCAATAACTTTCTTGAAAGAAAAATAGACTGTATGTTCATTTCCTATTTTATTTTCCAGTTCATCGCAGATGCCAAAAACATCACCAAGGATGTCGCCGAAGATGCCAAAGAATTCTTCCGTGAGTACAAAGAAGATTTGGGACACATCTATGATGACCTTAAATTGAAGATCAAAGAAATCCTCGACCGCGAATAAACGAACTTTACTATTCCTCATAACGGAGTAAATGAGCTGATGTTTATAGCCAAGAGCAGTTTTTTTTTTGTTGATTTCATTAACTTACATGTAACAAATAAAGCTATTCTCGTTATTTTGTCTCTGTGCTTTCCATTATTTTTTCTTGAAACAGAGAAATAAGGGCTTAGAGAGTACGTTTTTGAAATCTGTCTTAGGTTTTACAGAACTTATTGAAATACTGTGGTAAATTTCTTTTTAAAGTTTCAATTCAATTTTGAGCTAACTACAAAAAAAAAAAAAAAAAAAAAAAAAAAAAAAAAAAAAAGAATTTCTGTAAACTTTTGTTTAAAGTTTTTTCAGACAAATTTTTAGGGTTGCTAAAAAAGATGAAAATTTTTGAACTTTCGGAAAAAATTGAATTTGTCTAACTTCAGCTAATGTAACTGTATTAATTGAGCATTTTCTACAAACTCAAATTTAACCAATCGGTAAAGCGAAGAAACATCAAATTTACTAAACTGCAAAATCTAATTGCATCTACATTGCATCATTAGAAGCAAAAATGAAACTGCTTTCGTTCTTCGTCCTTGTATCATTATAGGTAGTTCATGTAATTTTCTATCACTGCCATTCCCTGTTCCGTTACATTATATATATATTTACAACTCTTAATAAACTAACAATTGTTTTACTTTCGACTTTGCTTTTAACGTCAAATCAAAGAGAGCAAATAGCTGGTCCCCGCACATCCCGTTCACACAGGAATATTGGACCTCTTCGTTTTTGATGTCGTAATTTATGTGACATGTCTAGTTTTATTGCATTGGTATCAAGGGCGGATACAAGGGAGGGACGACGGAGCGATCGCCCCTCCCTCGAGGGACTCTCCATTGGTACATTTTTGCTATTGAAGTTCAAAAAAAGAAAAAAAAATCAGACCTCTTTGAGTATGTTAAAGTTAGGGAACAGAGGTTTGGGACTTTCCCCGGGAAATATTTTAGGGTTGAAGTTCAAAACATTTATGATGAACATTTGCGAACCAGAATACGTAGTAAAGGGTATGTAAAAAAATCAATCGCTCCTCCCTTGAAATGTTTCTGGATGCATGCATAAATGACCTTGATTGGCATACATATTGATCTTTTCTTTACTAATAAGAAAGCTGAAAGTCTGTGTCTCTGGATATCTGTGTCTCTGGATGTCTGTGTCTCAGGATATCTGTGTCTCTGGATGTCTGTGTCTCTGGATATCTGTGTCTTTGGATGTCTGTGTCTCAGGATATCTGTGTCTCTGTATGTCTGTGTTTCTGGATCTCTGTATGTCTGTTACGCGCATAGCGCCTAGAACGTTCTGCCGATTTTCAACGAAACTTGGCACAGAATTATTCGTAGCATAAAGGTGAGTACTTTGAAGCGATTTTTCGAAAATTCTATTTTGTTCTTTTTCTATTCCAATTTTAAGAACATTTTACCGAGGAAATTATCATAAGGTGGACGAGTAAATTACCAAATTATCATAACGTGGAACCGTAACATGGGCGAGCAAATGAACATAGAAAAATTGGCTAGAAATTCATCCTCCATTATTTGTAAATATACAGGCGAACCAAATGGACTTTTAATTTTCTACTACGGGCGAAGCCGTGCGGGTACCGCCGGTCATGCATAAATGACAAACACTTTAACAAGAAGCACCATACCGAAAATTTTAATTTTTGTATTATTTTAAAGGTAGGTGGGTAAAACCTTTTATCTTTTTGCTTCTTTATACAGTAATGTGACACATAAGAATTTACAGTTTGACCACAGATGATATAGAAAGGCAAATTATAGGTGGAAATGGACGCATCTGTTAGTGTTCAGGGGTAGTAGCTTGTTTGTTCTAGATGCGCGTTTTTGCCTCTTCATTATTTGAACACAGTTTTGTGAAAATGGCAATTTAGTTACGGCAATATATTTTTTTAAATTTAAAATATTCGATTTACATTCTCACTACAAAAATCAATTGATTTTTTTACAGCATAATTTTGAGCTTACCATTTCGCTTTCACATTTCTGGACGAAATAAAAATATTTTATTTTCATTTCGTTGTTTCCACAGAAACTCTTTTCGCTTCCCCTTATTTTCAACTTAGAGAATGCAATAAATTAATAAAACCATAGCGACATTGTAAAACGCGTGAATAAAAACCCCACTGCTATTTTCCCTTCCGTCTTGCTAGATTCATTCCGATGGAATTGTCCTAACTTCGCCGCTTGCCAGATTCCACGTCATCTGTGGTTAGAATGTACTTAGAGGAACCTACTAATGAGAAAAACTAACATTATTACAATATGGAATAAAAATCTGTATGTGCCAGTTGTGACTTCACACTAACTCTAGATGATTGAAAATGCTTCGACTTGAAAAAAAAAATGTTAAAGATCTTTTTTTTGTAACTACTAAAACACTTGTATGCAATTAAACAATAAATAAATACTTTTGTTCCGAGGAATAACAGGAAATATCCAACGTTGTTTAGCACAAATAAACAGATGAAAGAATACACGTGTTTTGGGGTTTCAAGGAACCCCTTTTTCAATTCAAAGGTGTGAGCTTCTAGTATACTGGATGTCTTTACATCTTGTAGCTCACACCTTTGAATTGAAAAGGGGTTCCTTGAAACCCCGAAACACGTGTATTCTGTTATCTGTTTATTTGTGCTAAACAACGTTGGATACTTCCTGTTACTTGAATGCAATATTTTTCGGTATTTGAACAATTACGAAACATAGTTCATTGTATGATACATTTTCATCTTTTTGTTAAAATGATCATTTTCTATTTGTCTGTGATATACTTAAAAAACGTATTTAGACAGTAATAATAAAAGAGAAAGAAGCCTATACTTTTTATATAAAATTTAAAACGAAGGCCACAAAAGTGACTCGGGCGCAATCAATTCAAAGCGTAATTCAGAGACTTCCAAGAATTTGATAAATAAACTTATCTTTTATTAAAAGGGTTATTATTACCTCGCGACTAGAAATATCTTATCAAATGAAATGCAGATAATTGTTTCTTTATTGTTTCTGACAGAGATAATATAGTTAATAAAAATGCTATTTGTTTGGAATCGTCCCTTTTCTTCCTATTACATAGCGTGAGTATGTTTTGAAATTTAATTTCAAGACTTTCGAGAAAAATGTCTATAAATGATTTTAAAGCTCATTTATCTAATTGTTGAAAAAAAATCAATCCGTGTTTTAAGTTTAAAAATTGCTTCATATTTATTGTTAATAGTAATATAAGTAGTGTGCCATACTTATAGCAAGCAGCATTATTACGCTCAAATGTGATTGCGCCAATCAAATAATGTTTTAGAGTTATGAAGCTCTTTTTATATAATATCGTCGGTTTAGAGGAAAAACTCACTAAGTGCACTTTGATTAATTTCTGGAAATGTGGAAAAAAAATCTAAAAATTAGTTATTAAAAAAAGAAAAAAAAAGAAAAAAAAAACTGTGGGTGATTTTTTGTTGTAGTTTTTCTTTAATTGATGTTCAAGTATTTTTTTAAGGTCTGCTTTATTGTAATTTTGGATTAATCATCCCAGCATTTAGTAACCAAATGTGGTAAGACCTTAAAATTGACCTAAAATGTACTTAGTGAGTATTACCTCTAAACCGACGATATGCATTTTGCTTGAAATCAGAAATATTAGTACGAACGGTGAAATACTGAAACAAGAAAATCATATAAACCAAAGTTTTATTTAATTAATATTTAAAAACAAATATGATACTATTTTAATCAATTTCATTTCAATCACTTTTTATGAATTGCATTAATCATATGATGATTAGTGATGTGCCGGATCGTTAAAAAAGAAGATCCGCGGATACGGATACGGATCCCGATCATTAGTGTCAAGATCCGCGGATACGGATCTCTCTTTTTTTTTACCCAATAAAATTTCAGGTTTAAATCTTAATAAAAAACAACTGATTGGACTAAATATTTCAAGCATCGAATAAGAAACAGATTTGAAACGTAGATACAAGCTTTCTTCGATGTTTTTTTGGTACGCAGTCGGAAAAGCATTTTGGTTTCAGGAGCCAGAACGTCGGATGAGGCGGCCACCCTATTGTAATGGACTTAAACTTCTATAGCGAAAGTGTACACATTTGTGTAACTTATCGTCTTTTTCAGGAACCATGAAGTTCTTAGCAGTACTGTTGCTGATCGGGTTTGTAGCCGCAGCCTCAGCAGATGGTGAGTATTTCTGTTACTTTTTGTATCCTTAATGATTTTATAATTTTTATTAAAAATTTCCTTCCTGTAGTAAATAATATTGATATCAGAGATTTTACGCATATTAAAGAAAACAATATGCGGATTTATCTGTACGTCGTTTAGGTTATCCTGTTTTATATGGACAAACATCTATTGAGAACACTGGCAAAAACGTTTCTAGCGAAAATCAGAGTAAACATTTCAAGGATATATTCTCGTCCGTTACTTACAATGTCTTAGAGATTATTCTTCTATAAAAGATTTTGACTATCTTTAAATTTGGATTGCATTCTCGTTAGACAGCCTCGTTAGGCAATGTACATACAATAATCTATGAATATTCAGAATTTTTAGTGTGGTGGTATTAGAAAATTTGTAAAACTATCAGTTAAGTTCTAAGTGAAAGAGAACTATTTAGTTTCAGAGAGATCAATTTCACGCGTATTGCACTATGTTAGAAATCAAATAATGAGCGAAATAATAAACAAAAAAATATCATAAGGATGGTTTTTTTTAATGTATTTCTCTTTTTTCTTTTCTGTAACATCTTTTCCGCTATTAATTAGAGCGTGCTTGATCGCCCAGAGGTGCTACTTCCTAAAGCGAAGGTGCACCCCTTCAAATACTGCTGAATCCCTCCAAGTATGAAACTCCCCCCCCCAAAAAAAAACGCCATTAAAAACAACCAATCCATAAATTTCAATTGTGCAGACTGAGCTATGATCTAGTATAGTCACCCCCTGCTTCAGCTCTGTAGAAAAAAGAAATTTACTCATTTCAGTTTTAACATTTCCCTCGCGCACAAAGCAAACTTTTCTAAAAATAGTCAAAACTTAAAAGAAATTTGCTTATTCTAATTCGCTGTTTTACTCTTTTTTATTAAAGATTTTACTCACTTCTTTACCGATTCCTCTGATGACGTGGCGGACAAACTTCAGGAAATGCGAAAGCTTCAGAAAGGGCTTTCATCTGTGATCAATGAAATCAGGTAAAAAGAGCACACATAAGAAGTAATTTCTCAATATGTAGTAGGGGAATGTGGGGCAAAGTGAAATGGTTAAGATAACTTACTTTTTTTCAAAATGAACAAAGGTACAAATGGAAAATTTGTTCTGACAATTGCAGTACATAAAGGAAGAACATTATACTTTACAATTAAACTCGCATTGAAACATTATTTCTTATTTTTGACAGTAATTTGTGCCTCAAAAAAAAAAAAAAAAAAAAAAAAAAAAAAAAAAAAAGCTTGAAACTTTTTATCGTTTTTTTCCAAAGGGCACAGTGAAAAATGAAATATTTTTTTAATGAAATGTTTTCTATTCGATCATTAAAGCTATTTTCTATTAAATAGGATGGGTAAATAAAAAAATGAAAGTATAAATAAAAAGAAATGAAATAATAAACAAAAATAAATAAATGAGGGAATAAAATAACGATTTAATAAGATAAGTGAATGGATGAATAAATAGGGGAATTATTAAATGAAGGAACTCAAATAAACTAATTAATAAATGAAAACGTAAGTGATTTGGTATAAGACAGAATAAGTAAATGACTAGAACTATTTCACTTTGCCCCATCCACTTTGCTCCGCATGGACATGCCTAATTGTAAAAAAAAAAAAAAAAATACAATACAAATAAGCTTAATATTAAGCAAATAAATACTGCACTGAACATAAGTAGGTCTTAATTAAAAATTCAAATGTTTATAACAAGAGTTTTATCGTTTAATATTACCAAAAATATTTTTTGATGCGAAACAAAATATTAGGGTAGAAAGGGGCACGTTAACGAAGTGCTCATTTTTCAAAACAAATTATAACTGGAGAGCCAACAGTCATAACAGATTGATGCTACTCCCTAGCAAATATTCTCATAAGTTTTTGAGTATTAGTCGAGCTTCGGTCCAGCATGCATAAAGAATAATCTGTTTTCTACAAAGTTGAGTAAATTTTGTGTTGAACGTTTTGAAGCTTACTGTGAATAAATAATATTTAGTTAAGAAAAAACAAATACACTGCTCGACATTGAAAATGCAACATCAAAGAAAAAGTGTTCAGAAATTTATGCAAATTTTAGAGTAGACGTACATCACTGAGTTATGTAAATGATGTGAAATGCGCAGCTCTCCGACGCACGTGAAGTAAGATATAAGGTAAGGAATTTGCTGAATGGGCAATATTCGTGTCCTTATTTCTGAATGGAGAATTATCGAAGAAATTTTGTTTTTGTCTTGGAGAATACGTGTAACACGAGAGAATGCCAGGCCGACGTCAATGAAGGCACTTCCAGCAGATAGACGATTTTACGAGGGGTATGGTGATCGGACTGAGAAGGGGAGATTGGTCCGTACGTCAAATCACAGCTAATACCCACATGAATGCGAGCACGGTGCATTGGCTGTGCCGAAGATGGTTGGAACAACGAAACGTGGCAAGATTGAGGGGTGCAGGGGCAGCCAGAGTGACGTCAGAACGCGTGGATCGACGCATTCACCGACAAGCTGCAGCAGACCCACAAGTCACTTGTTCCTCGATTCTGCAGCAGGTGCAAGATACCCTGAACGTTCCCGTGTCAACCAGAACCATTTCCCGTCGTTTGGTCGCACGTGGTCTGCAATCACGGCGTCCGCTAAGAAGACTGCCATTGACCCCACAACATAGACAACAACGTTTAGTATGGTGCCGGTCTAGAGCGACGTGGATGACAGAATGGCGAAATGTTGTGTTCTCAGATAAATCCCGCTTCTGTTTATCCAATGATAGTCGCCTCATAAGTGTGTGGCGTCGACGTGGAGACAGATCTAATCCGGCAATAACTGAGGAACATCCCACCGCACGACAACGTGGCATAATGGTTTGGGGCGCAATTGCGTACTATTCCATATCACCTCTAGTTCGTTTTCAGGGCACTATGACTGCCCAACGATACTTGGATAATGTACTGCGGCCAGTGGCAATCCCTAACCTTCAATGGCTACCTAATGCAATTTTTCAGCAGGATAACGCCGGACCGCACAGTGCTCGCACAAGCCAACATGCTCTCCAAGGCACACAGATGCTTCCCTGGCCACCATACTCTCCTGAGCAGTCACCAATCGAACATATGTGGAATGTGATTGGACGCCGTTTGCAGACTCTGTCCCTGCCTCGTTCAGAAGACGAACTGTGGCAAATGGTTGAAAGGGAATGGAGAGCCATCCCTCTGGACACCATACGCAGCCTTATTGACTCTATGCTTAGACGTGTTTCTTCGTGTATCGCTGTCCGCGGTGGTCCTACCATCCTACTAAGCCAACGCCGTTCTCGCTCTGTATTCTGCATATCATTTTGAAATTAAGATCATTTATTGAGCAATCACGATTGCTTATTGCTTTCATTTGACTGTTTTTGGCGTGCTATCATTTTTCCCACCGGCGCGGCGCCACCCTCCGCCAGCACCACCCGTCGCGGCGGCCGGCCTCACGATCTGCTCCTCTAGCGAAAACCGTCTCCAGGTTGCGTCCATATCCTACACACACACGCATACATACACACACCAACACACACGCACACACAAACACATACACACTCATACACAAACACATACACACATACACAAACACATACACACACGCATGCATACAGGCACCTACACATACACACAAATACACACAACTGCCCACACATTCATGCCTGCACACAGACACAAACACATATGCTTACACACACATACACATACCCCCCCCCCCCACACACACATACAAACACACACTCGTGATTGCGAAAAACATAATTTGAATTCAAGATGACAAAATTCAAATTAATTTTTTCATTATTATTCCTTGCTGTCTCTGTCTTTTTTCCAAATTTCATCACTTTCTGACCAATTCTTCTTGGTGTTACACTTTCAATGTCAAGCAATGTATATAAAAATTAGCAGGATTTTATCCTTTTTTGATAATTGTATTTGTATGAACTGAAATGTTATTAAATTTTTTTGCACCTTACAAAATAAATCCAAACTTAGTGACGGGGCAATTTACGTGTTGAAGTCGGAGCACGTTTACGATCGTCCTTACTGTGTCTTACTTAAACGTGCCCCTGACACATTTTTCGCTTCAAACTGTCTCAAACATTTTCCGCATTTTCCGGCTATTTAATTTTGAAAATTACCATTTAATTTTTTTATTAAGTTACACATTCGTATCTTATAGCTTACTATCATATAGTGCTGTCTTCATGCCCCTTCAACTTCAACTTTATACACTGTTCAGTCAGTAACAAATATGCTTTATTTTAGCGACGTTAAGACATTATGTTCAAAACACCAACAGAACCACGTTGGGTGTCGAAATAAATATGCGTAAACGTGCCCCATGTCCGGAGCAAGTTTACACAACTGATTTGGACTCAAAAAGTATTTTTTTAAACGGTTAAAAACACAAGCTGAGCAACAACTGAATATACCAATTTTGACACCATTAAGTGCTTCACAAAACCGCAATGTCTAAAATTTACTAAGTTAAAACATAAAAATTAGAAAATTCATTGGAAAAAATCAGCGTAAGCGTGCCCCAGTCTACCCTACAATCTGCGTATCAATTTTTGAAAATTGCTTTTGTTATCATATTCTTTAATTTTCAAAAGGATTTTTTTCTTGACCGGAATAGACGGTATGTGTTACTGAATAGTTAAAATATTAATAGATAGGTGGAGCTAAAAGCAGCGTAAATATTTCACCATTTCACTTCGCCCCGCACTTTCATTTTGCTCCACATTCCCCTACTATGTTATTTTTCATTCGATGTTTATTTATGAATAAACTCTAAATAAGAGTTTTGATTAGAAAAAAACGAAATTTTGGTATAGAAATTTGAAGACGTTACGACTAATGTCTAAATGCTACAGCAGTCTTGAAATATTATTCATAATTTCTCAAAAAAAAAAAAAAAAAAAAAAAAAAAAAGAAACTAGTCTGCCAATTGATGAGCTGTAAAAAATCACATGTAATTTGCTGCTAAAGTTGCTGAGACAAGAACAAAGACGATACTAAACTTTCAGTGGGAAGTACTGGACCATCCACCATACAATCCTAACTTGGCACTATCAGACTTTCATCTTTTTTCAAAGCTTCTGTAGATGCTTTTTGTAGTTCAAAATATGTCACCACAACTCAACGTACATGTATGTTTCGATGTTAATGGCGACTACTTTGAAAACTAAAAAAAAAATGTTCATATTTTAGTTTGTGATACAATTTTCATTCATGAAAAAAGTTTCTTTTCCATTGTTACGAAATGATTCTTATTTAAAAAAGAGTCCTTGTATGTTAAAACTTGTGTGTTCCGAGCTTTTTTAAGTACCTTCATTAAAATTCAGGTGTGCAGGTTTTGCTGCCCATGAAAAACTTCAATTTTTGTCAAAACTGCATAAGAAAGATATATTTATGTCACTTAAATTTATCAGCTGTGTTAGTATAGGTAAAATATAACTCTAAATGTTTGCTTTTTTCTTTCTTTTTTGCATTCTTTGGCTGTTTTTATTATCATTTCAGAATAATGAAAATTTTGATATAATCATGTTTTATGTAAGACATTTTCAGTATAACTAATTGTTTTGTCTACTTCCATCAGATTAAGGAAAACTACTAAAGATGAACTAGAAGCATTTTTAAGAGAAAAATTTGATGAAGCACTGGAAAAAATTGAAAAGGCTATAATTGATGGAAAAGAAGTCAATCAAGATGTTTTAAAAGCGGTAAAAATTGTCTAATTTTATTTCCTAAGCAGATACAGAACATAATTTGCACTGTTTTTAAGGGGATAGGAAATTGGCTTTGTTTTTCTTAGTAATGTTTTAGAACAGTTTTGGTTTTTATGGAATACCAATTTGTTTTGAGAATTTCGCTCAGAACACAATTGATTTTAAAAGTCATACTAAAAGTTGATACAAATTAGGAGTGACTATTTCTGTTTGATAAAAGTAATTTTTTCCCCCTTAAAAGCTTTAAAAAAGGTATCTGGAAGCTAATATGAAGTAGTCAAAGTAATGTAGAATAAAGACGAAATTTTTTTAAAAAGACGCCTTAAAGTATAAAAAACAACAAAAACGAGACCACGAGATTTTCTGAGTCATTTGTATTTACATCATACGTATCACGTATTATAAATGATACGTTTTGATAATGCCTTTGTTTGAAGAAATCACAACAGAAAGGTTCATTGTTACTTCTTAAATCCTCTTGACATCTAAGTTTCTATTGCTTAAACAATTTCTGTTTTCTGTTTGGTTTGTGTTAGTTCCTTTGCATTTATGATTTTGGACGTCGGGTCATATTAAATTTGAAGCATTCCTTACAATCTTGGAATTAATTGCCACCTATCTATTCAGTTAAGGTGAATTGGCTTAGAAAGAGTACTGAGCGACGACCGAGTACGAGGTAGTTACTCGGTACTGGAAGAGTCGTACTCAGTACGAGTACTACTTTTTTTTTTATCGTACATAACATTTCATTTCATTTCACAGCTGCTATTAATAAATAGTGATTTTTAAAGACAACTTTTTAAAGTATCGAAATCCCGAACAGAAAAATTTCTTTGCTACACTATTGAGGCAGGCAACTGAATGGGAATTGTAACGTAAAGTCAAAAAGACGCACTGAAGAAGATAACTGAACGAAGTTTTCAGAGCTATCACGTGCGAATTTAGAAATAGCATATAATATCACTGCTAAATGACGGCACTAAACGAAATAGAAATCTCTGTTACCCATATCACCCCTCCCCTCCATGGAATCTCTGCCTCTTATTGTTGGCTAGGAAAAGAACCGCATATTTAAAACCCTGTAATAGGCCATCTTTATCTACTAGTTCAGCATTAAAATCACTTTTTAGAATAAGATTGGTTGGGGGAAAATAAATCAATTTATGCTTTTAGAATACTGAAAATAACTAATTTCATTTTGAGCTTTACCCTTTCTTCTTGTGTGCGCAGAAAGGGGGGGGGGGTATAGTTTTTTTTCCCGTATTAAAAAACTGATGCGTTATTCTTTCGGTCTCAGACGGATATTAAAAATCATCGTTGGTCAAATAACATTTTTTGCAATCTAGCAATAGCAGTTTGCTGGAAAGTATTTTCCAAAAAGTCGGATTCGTAATCGAAAGATTTCGGGTTCAATATCAATCGGTCGAAGAACCTATGTGTTGGTTAATGGTGACTGAGGCACGTTAACTATGTCGTGGTCACAAAGTCCTCCAAGTGAATCAATACCTGTGAGAGTGCTGGAACAGGGATTACTTGGCTTGTGTCCTAGATCAAAAAACATAAATGGCTTCAGGGCCCCATCTAATTTATTAAATCGCAAATAGTGGTAGGTACGGGGGACCCTGTAGTGTGATATGATATGCTATGGCCCCATCTTACTGGTTAAAACGCAAATAGTGGTAGGTACGGGGGACCCTGTATTGTGATATGTTATGATATACAAGTTCACAGTTCAAGTCGGATCTTCACCAAATTTGGTTTGGTAAAAAGGTTTTGTTATATTACATTATATTGGTTTGGGTATAGCTGGGACTACCTTCAAGGTGTATGGATAGGTATTTTCGTACTGTATGGATAACTGAATACGTAAAGTTAAATAAATTTAAAAAAAAAAGAATTTTCAAAATTAATTTGAATTCTGAAATTTTGAATTCAAATTATCTTTTTCGTAATCACGAGTTGCGACAGCATCCTCACATTGGTTACTACCCCACTCGCTTGTTTCTAGAAACGGTTGCTGTCCCTCCTCTTGGGCGGTTACGTGTGCATAGTTGTGTATGTGTAGGCTTGTGTGTGTGTGTAGACATGGGTGTATGCACGTTGGTGTGTGTGTATGTGTGTAAAGGTGCGTGTGTGTGAGTGTGTATGAGCGTGCGTGTGTGGAGGACACGGACGCTACCTACTAGGAGCAGCGGCTACCGGGAGGAGTTGCGCCTGCAGAGGACGGTGGTGTTGAAAAAGGAACCAAACGTCAAGAACGGTCAAATAAAAACAATTAGCAATCGTGATTGCTCAAAAAACTGCATGTCCGTTTTAATTTATAAACTAGACAACATTAACCGGAATTGTAGTTGAGACCTTAAAAGTTCCTTCTTCTTTAAAGGAAGAAAGGATAGACGCCTTAAAAAGATTTTTCTGCATTTGAATTCACATTATGCTATTGAGGTAAGAATTATCAATATTTGAAGCATAATAAAAGGGATATTTGAATTAGGCTTCAAGCTAGATATTTGAATGAAACATTATTGCTCTTTCTTTGAAACAGGCAAAGTAACCTGCCGCCACCAACATACAAATAATTTTACTATTTTATGTAGGATTGAATATAACCTGAGATTTCTGGAATGCTCTATTTCAGCTTCGAGATCTTAAAGAAAAGATGAAGGAACTGAATATTGAAGAAGATGAACTAGCGAAAGAAACTATAGAGATAATAAAAGAGAGGGTGAAAGGGCAGCTCAAAGAAATTTTGGAGAAAATGGGAATTTTTGATTGAACGACGTTGAAAGAAGACAAGGTTCAGCCATCGATTCGTTCTATGAGAACTGTAATATAGCGTTTTCTCAAGAAATAAAATAATGTTGGAAAATCCAAATTATTGTTTTATTTGTTAAAGTAATAAACTTTTTGATGTAAAATTGCCAATTTTGGTATGTTACAGTTTTAACTGCTAGAGGAAATATAATGCTCATTATATCATGTATTATACACTAAAGTTAAACTGCTAGAGGAAATATAATGCTCATTCTATCATGTATTATACACTAATGTTTAGCTTTATATAGAACAAGCTTCTTGCTCGTTAATGGAAGTAGAGGATTATAATGTATTTTTGTGCTTCATCCTTAAAAACTATTTAAATTTAAACTTGGACAAAAACGCCATAACGCAAGCATTGGTTCTATAGTTCTTCATTGCATTCATTGATTTGAATTCAGAAAACATTAAAAGATCCAGAACTCAGAAACCTTGCTCTAAAGCAGCGATTCTAAACCGGTGGTCCGGCGAACCGGAACTGGTCCGTAGAAAAATTACATCGGTCCTTATAGATTATTGGTCACTCACGTCAAAAAATTTCCTTACTAAAGAATCATAATAATATCCTATACATTTTCATTTTTTAAAGGAACCTCGAGATTTATTTTCGAAATTTTTTGATTTTCCAAACATTTTATTTATTTAACATTATGACAATGTTTTACACTTACTTTTTTACATTTAATTTTTTTTACGAAAGTTCTTTAATAAGAAGGTTTTTTTATTTATTATTATTAGCATTACTTGGTAAAAAAAGGGGCGGAAAACCCTCCTCGCTAAATACTTTACAAGTTTTATAGATTTCAGAGCAAAAAAAAAAAAAAAAAAAAAGAAAGAAAGAAAAAAAAAAGAAAAAAAAAAAAGATAAGAACTTTATCAGTTCAAGAAATTTTTCTCAAGGTATTTGTCAGTCCGTGGGTGAAAAAAGGATGACGCTGCTTTAAAGCACTACATTTTGCTTGCAGCAAAAAAAAAAAAAAAAAAAAAAAAAAAAAAAAAAAAAACCAGAATTCACTTCCAAATCAGTGACCCGAGAACTCACCTTGTCAAAATAGTTCTCCACCACCACCACCTACTCCCATCAAAAAATGTTAAAGATATTTTAGTTGAAAATTTTTCATTTACTATTTATTTTTACTTCCACAGTTATATTAATACTTGCTGAAACAAATAAAATACATTGCATGAAACAAACTAAAAGACAAAGGTGTTTTCGTTCTGGTGTGAGTATTTTTCTCGTGGTGCATAGATAACATTTTGATCAAAAGCCACCAAACTAACACGTTCTGAAATAGCATCTTCTACCTTATCTCAAAATACAGCCACATTCTTCAACTTTTTAGTATTGATGCTACAATTACAAATTTCTCTGTACCCTAAATTCGGCAGAGCTCAGAGTGAATACAAGTCACGATTTTGAAGACGAAATAGTGTGGCCATATTTTTATTTAACATATGGATCGTTGCTGAGTGCAAATCGAGGAATAAGAGAGGAGAGAATTTCACAACTGCAACGCCAATACCAAAAAGTTGAAGAATTTTACCGCTTTTTAGACCAAGGTAGAGGATGCTATCTCAAAACGCACTTGTTTGGTGGGTGTTTGATCAAAACGCTACAATGCTTGGTGGGGTTTTTCTACGGCATCCACTTCTGATTTCGAGCATATCGCTATTTATAGTCGTAAAATGGCTTCGCACTTTAACCATGAAGATGCATAGTCAAATACGATCGCTCGTCTGGTCAGTGCTATTTCTTTAATAGCCACCAGTTTGTTTGGCACTCTTGGCTTCGTTAAGAGGTTTTCCACCTCCAGCTCAGTTACTTCCCATGCCGGGCTGTTGAGTGCTAATAAGCACGAAACTGCAGTCCTCGGCTGGAATTGGCTAAGCTGGAGACGTTTTTCATGCAAACTGTAGGGAATTGTACAATTTAATAGACATGTTTTGCTTCCATTTTCGGTGTGCATTTGCTTTTCTTTTTCAATATTCTGCTTCACTGAAAAGTGAAGCATTTGTTTTAGTAATGTTGTTGCTGAATCTCAATCTGAAGGATGAAAAGCTTTTCATATGATAATGTACCATAAATGAAAAAAAAGGAAAGAAAAGGAAGCAAAAAATAGCCATTGAGCTATCAATGAAAGTACCCAACACTGGAAAGACACTACCCTGGACGTCATAATCAATACTAGTCGCTTGTAAGACACCACTTCAAATATGAACTGTACTACATCGTAATTTATTGTAAGTATTAATAAGTTTAAAGTTGACATATTTTATGCATGGATGCAGTAGAAAGGCTGGGAGGCTGACCTCTGCTGAAATTATTTCAAAAATATTTTAAACAGAAATAAATGTAAATACTCGTATGTGACTGTTTGGACGACAAAACACACACACACACACACAGTAACTCAAAAAAATCAACTAAAATAAGTTATTTTTTGATCAGCAATCAATTAATTTCCTGTTGACTTTAAGAGAACGAATTAAGAATTCTAAATTGTTTTAGAATTTTTAATTCGTCGTAAAAGATCCCCTATGTATAAAGATCCTGACGGCACTAGGGGTTTTAACATATTTACGTTACGACTTTCGTGTTTCATCATTAAAATTTGACTTACGAATGAACTTATAGAAAATTGTAATCATGCTACAGAATGAGCTCAGTACAGAAGTTTTAGAAGAAAAAAAGTAGTGCTTAAGGTCAAAATAATGGGAGTCTGAACAGTACATTCATATTGGTTTCATTCGTTGAATGTTTTGTAAAACTCCAATATACATCGACGTTCCCATGTCAGCTAATAGTTTAGCGTATAAATAGAGACAGTATAAGGTTGCATCTCAGTAACCACCTTGAAACACACTTTTGTTTGATTGGCACTTGACAATCAAATGGAAATTTTTAGTGGACCGGGAATACTATTTATCGTCTTTTTTGTTGAGAAATGATTTGTATAACCCAAGTAAACGTAAATATTTGACCCAATAGCAACTAATGATCATCCCGGCAGCAGAATTTTCCTCCGGTAGTCTGCGATGCAAATGAAAGCCCAAAAATAGTCTTCGGAATAATCCGACATTGTATTAATTGTGAAATCTAATTGGGTTCGAAGAAATACTTAAAAAGAAGACGCTAAATTTAAAATCTACGAGTACATGCCATAAGGTTTTCAGGTTTAGTTTCTCTTCCAACTGAGAAATAGCCTATAGACTTTCTCTAAAATCTCAGACGAACGTCGTGGAATCACGCTATTTCTTCTACCAGCAATCTCTTTTGAATGGGGTTGTTTCTTTTAGTCAAAAGTGTACTTTTTGTCACTGAAATTGACAGAATAAGCAAAAAAAAAAAAAAAAAAAAAAAGCATGGACCCAGAAAATACTTTTATTTTCCCAACAGTTATTTTTTAATTAATTTTTTTAAATGCCCGAATTTTCAAACAAGGCGTGGTCTTGATGACGTCACAAATGATGCTCTTTGGCGCATCTTTCTACAGCGTTTTCACGTTAAGATGATCACGAAGCGAATTAAAATTGCGCTCTACGCTTGCTATCAATCATATCGTTGCCAATACACGTGAGTAAAGATGAGAATTAAATATTTTGTGCTGTGAATGGCAACACTGAGTGGCCTTTTATCATTTGTGATGTCATCGGCACAAGAGTAAACAATGAAAGCGCACCGATTTAAGTAATTTTTTCAAAAATAATAAACTTAAACAAATTATTTAAAAAATGGTCAGATCCTATGTTTTCAAGCATGCTCTTTCAGAAAAAATACTTTTAAAATTTTGGAAGTGACCCCATTGGGTTGTTCTCAAAATTTTAAAAGTATTTTTTTTCTGAAAGAGCATATTTAAAAACATTGGTTTTAATTATTTTTTAAATAATTTGACAATTTAAAAAAATGTTTTAATCGGTGTGCAGATTCAATTTTATTTTTTACGCTTCTGCTCTTCAAGTGATGAAATGCCATTCACGGATGCCATCAGCGCAGATTGCAATGTTTTGGCATTAGATAAAATATTATAGCGCAATAATACTAATACATTTCATGTTTGCTTCAAAAAAGAACTTCATTCGAAATACTTATTTTGATTGCTATTAATATTACAGTAAAATGGCAACCTTATTTTTTTAACAATGCGTAAACATTCAGTCCGTAAATAGCGCACCAAAGTACATCATTTATGGCGTCATTAATACCACCCTTATTTCCAATATTGGACATGATAAAAAATTAAATAAAAATTGGGAAACATAACTATTGGGAACATATAAGTTTTTCTGGCGCAATGTTTTATTTATTTATTCATTTTTTATTTATTCTCTCAATTTCAATCACTAAAAATAGTACTTTTCACTGAAGGAAACTACCCCATCATAGCGTTAAGGAAGATACTAAGATCTATCACTTCACCAGGCAAAAATGAATGCGGCCAAACTGTTCCCGAGGCTCCCAAAGTGAATTTTCCTCATCCTAGGAGGTTTAAACCCGTTAATATTTAGACGTTTTGCTCATTTACAAGGATTCAATTAGATTATTTTTAGGTTACTGTTCCAGTAAAAGTCGGAGAAAGAAGAAGAAAGCATGAAAGAAGGCTTAACGCAGCTTATTAATATCACGAAAAAAAAAAAAGAAAGCCAAAAATAAATATAATCTTCTTCACTAATAATAAAGCTGAAAGTCTCTCTGTCTGGATCTCTGTCTGTCTGTCAGGATCGATTTTCATGAAATTCGGCACAGAATTAGTTTGTAGCATGGGAGTGTGCACCTCGAAGCGATTTTTTGAAAATTCGATTTTGCTCTTTTTCTATTCCAATTTTAAGAACATTTTCCCGAGAAAAATTATCATAAGATGGACGAGTAAATTATCGAGTTATTATGTGGAACCGTAACATGTACAAGTGGCGAGAAATTCATCACACATTATTTGTAAATATACAGGCGACCCAAAAGACCTTTTAATTTTTTACTACGGGCAAAGCCGTGCGGGTGCCACTAGTAATTAAACAAATATCGAAAATTTAAAAAATGGAAAGTAGGGTATTGAGATTTGGAAAAATGTCTGTCGGTCTGTCTGTCTCCCTTCCCCCTAATAACTTTTGAGTGAATTGCCCGATTCGAACAAAATTTTTTTTGTTAGAAAGATCTCGGCGAAAACACCCCATTCCTGTATTTCAGTTTCTGATTTGAACAATTTTTCGTTAAATTTTGAACAGTTCAAAAAACTTAACATGAGCGCCCGACGGGGAAATTCAAGGCAAATATATATCTTGAACGCAGAGGAAGGAACGTAGAGAAGTGGCTTCAAACAAACTTCGTAGGAAAAAGCTTTTGATGAAGAACATGTATCGAAAATAGCTTTTTGATTTAAACACTTGTCCATTCAATTTTGAACAGTTCAAATCTTATTAGCGCCTACGCGGAAACTGTAAGTCAATATAGAATCCAAACTTAAAGGCGAATTTACTTCGAACAAATTTTGTTGGAAATAGCTCTCGACGACCTACTTCTCATTCGGACTCCGAGAGCTTTTGAGCACTTGACTCTGACTCCGCTTCCTGTGCCCGAAAATTAGTCCTCAACATCGACTCTGACTTTGTAGCTTTGGCAAAAATTTATGTACGGAGGGAAAATGACTGACTCCGACTCCTGTGTCAAAAAATAAATCCAACTCCGACTCCGCAAACATTGGCAGACAAACACTTTAAGGGAAAATGAAATGACCGATTCCAACTCCGAGTCTTTGAATTAAAAATTTTAGGCTCTCTAATCTAACTCTTGTCCCAAAATCAGATTGACTCCGACTCCGACTCCGCAGCCAAGGTTTTTACTGCGAAATAATTATTTTTAATATGATTTGTTTTTATTTTCCCTCTAAAGTTTTGATTTATGTATTTAGTTTTTGGCGAAGAAATTCGGAGTACTGCATGCTTCTACATAAAGATATGCGCAGATTTTCTTTTTCGACAATGAAAATTATTTCTTTAAGTTGACATTTTATTGTTTTTGTTTGTTTTTTAAAGTACATTAATTTATTTCCAAAATTATTTTATGTTTGCTTCAGAAAATCCTTATTTAAAAATTTTCATTAATATTTTTCTTAATAATAATGTTTTTTAGTACTTTCTTTAACTAGGGGAAAAGAAAACACATACCTTTATTTCATAGCATCTTTTTAACAATGGGTTTTATATTTAATTGTTCGTGAGGGAAATTGCATGAAATTTATTGTTTTTTATCCATAACTTTCCTCTAAGGAACAAATAGGGTAAATCAAAGATTTAGAACCTCAGAGTAAAGTTAGACCACCCTCTATCCACTAAACAAAAAAAGTCATAAAAACCTGTTCACTAAGTGAGACGATATACAAAGTTAATAAAGTACAAATCGCTTTAAATCTGAGTATGATATTTAAAGAGTTACTTCAATTTCATCAAACTCGAACTTGATTACCATTAGACCGCCTGGGAAATATACCGTTTCAAAAAAAAAAAAAAAAAAAGAATTTTCCTAATCGGTGCAGGCAGGGGCGCGCACAGAAATTTTGGGGCCCGTCACAAATGACTTTTCAGGGTCCTTCTCGATATTGTTTACCCTATAGTTCACCCCTAGTTTTAAAAATATTGGGCCCCCTTCATTCTCAGGCCTAGTCCAACAGGTGTTCTTTCTCACCCCCTCTCTGTGCACGCACCTGGGTACAGGTGTCTTCGAGTTTTTATAGAACATTGTACAAAGAAAAAACTAATCCGACGAGTTCAGAACCTCCTCCTTTTTTTGAAGCTAATCTGTATAACCCTAATTTCAAATTAAACTGGCGGTATTGTGAAATAGTAATTCTAGAATACTGGTCAAACTGGAGAAATCAGACACCAGTTACAACATATTATTAAAGAATATAAGTTTAATCCTCGGGGGAGGGACGTTCTGCATTCAATTCCTCTTGGATTGAACACTAAATATTTTTAAAAACTGAATTATCAAAAAAAAAAAAAAGTTTCAGTGATCAAATTAAGTTATTTTAGTTAAAAATCATATTAAGGTAATTGGTTCAGCTATTAAAGTAGCAAAATATATTTAATTTACTGCTTTGCTACGTAGTAAAACATTGGTAACACCTATAAGTAAAAATTAACAGGCGGCGAAAATTAATCATTCATGTGTCGCGAGAATTCTTCTTCAAGAAGAAGGGAAAACCTTTGCTGTGAAAATACATCGGTCACGGAAAAGCCACGTGCTTTTTGACGTATTCCGCTTGTTGACGTAAGTTGTATCACGTATCCACGATGTGTGAAATTCAAAGTTTCTTCAATTTCTCCGGGACCCATTATCAAACCAAATTACCATGGGACCATCTGGGAAGTTTACCCTTCCAAATAAAAAAATAATTTTTCAAATCGGTCCAGTACTCTTGGAATAATCCAAAAATATACATAAAAAGCCGCATGACGAAATCGTAACCTACTTTTTTGAAGTCATTTAATAATTTATAACCAATCAAAAAATTAACGCATATTTTTCCACCTTCTTAATTTTAAAGTACCAGCAACTGGAAAAGCTGTGATTAAGAAATGTGCTTAAAAATGCACAATGAAATTTTAACTTTATATTAGTTACACATAAATATTGGGAGTATAAATGTTTCAAACTAAAGATTTGCCTTATATAGGTAAGAGACAATGATACATTTACAAAAAAATGAGTGAAAAGCAAACTGGATAAAAGAAATTACGCGAAAATCTTATTGATTAGATTAAGAAAAGATTAAGTCTGATGCGGAGGTACCAGTTAGAGATCCTTGAGAAAAAACACATGTTATAGAAGTTGTTTAGAGAAGTCAGAACCTGTTTTTAGATAAAAATTATATTTTTCCGGTAAGTGTAGAGATAAATCATATTAATCAAACCTTTGACCTTTTTTATTGGATATAAAAACTAAAACAACGTAGAGGAATGCGCACCTGTATTTTCTGGGTAAGTCACGATTCAAAAATTATTATTTCTAAATAGAGTATAAAATATTATTTTTATTTGCAATTTGCAAAGCTAAAATCGTGTGAATCAAAGAAATTAAACATAGTAGTGGTATGTGGCACAAAGGGAAATATCACAAAAAATTGAGATGGTGAAATTTTTTTTCTGTTTTTTTAGCGCAACCTATTTTGTAATATTTTAAACATGTGGAAACACATGTAGTCTGTTCCAGTCGGGAAAAACCTTTTTCTGAAAATCAAAGCATGATAGTACTAGCAATTTTCAAATTTAAAACTTATATTCTGAAATACTCTTATAAAGTCATAAAAAAAGTTTGTCAAAAAATGATAAAGTTGCGGTAAATAACATTTTAAAAATTAATTAAGACCTACTATTTTTCGGTGAAATATTTATTCACTCAATATTGAGTTTATTTTATTTTAAATATTTTGTACAATTAATCTAGTGAATGCGGGGCAAAGTGGATAGTTGTTTCGTTTACTTATTCAATCATTTATTAACTCATTTACGTATTCATTAACTCATCTACATTCTTTCATTTAAAAATCAACTTATATTTATTGATTCATTCACTTATTTTCTTATTCAATTACTACTTTATTCACTCACTTTTTTTCTTACGTAATAATTAATTAATTAAATAATTAATATGTTTATTGTTTCATTACCTACGCATTTATTCATTCATTATTTTATTTACTTATTCAATTGATCAAAAATATTTTTTATTTTCTAATAGAAAATATTTCATTAGAAGAGAATTTTATTTCTCACTTTGAGCCATGAAAAAAATAAGTGACAAATGTGAATTTTTTTTAATGCAAATTCAAATGTCCATTTTTTTAAATACAAATTTACTGCCAAAAATGAAAAATAATGTTTCAATTTAATGCAAGTGTTATTATAAAATACATATTCTTTCAAAACACGTTTCCAATTCTTTCGATTTAAAAAAAAATAAGTTATTTTAAATATTTCAATTTGCCCCACATTCCCCTACTTGCACTGCATCACAGAAATACAAAATCTGCATAAAGCTTTGTATTGTGGAAATTCATATTTTGACATTGAAGTAATTAGTAGAGAGCGTTGTCTCTAAATATTTAAACTAATTTTTAATAAAACCTTATTGTAAAAAATTCTCTCGAATTCGGAAGAGTTTGGGGAAAATTTGCAGAAAAGAGGATTATGTTATGTACGGGGATATGGTTCAGATGAAAATCTTAGTTATTTGATGTAATTTTACAATTGCTTATTTTTTATTTATGAAGCATTAATATTCTCACAAAAGATTTAACAAAACTATGTCACACAAAACTAATAATTATGTCTAAAGTTTAAATATTTTTGAATCAAAAATATAAAAAAGTCTTTACAAGTGTTAGCAAAAAAAAAAAAAAAAAAAAAGTACTTATGGTGTACTAGAACAATTTCTTTTTCCCAGTGCAAGCGACAATTTAAACCGCAAAGTTTATGATGAACCATTTTCTATAATTAAGGACGATATTGATAATGCACGCAATGGTGAAACTACAAATTTTTGTGTCTTTTATTCATTTTTTACTTGAACACTTTCCTATACAACATAAACATTTTCACTTTCTTAGAATCTCGATGACAATTTAATTACAGCTTTTTTGGATTTCCTCCTTTCATGGTTTTATGGCATGTAAGGTTAGTTTACTTCGTTTACGACCTTTTTGCTCATTTTCAAAAAAAAAAAAAATGTTTTTTGTTAACTCACGTTTTTCATCATTATTTTATTTTGTTATTTACATCCGATGCTCATAGAACTAGTTAGAATTTCTTCAAGCATTTGATTCAAACTGTTTAGTAGTTCTCATCTGTTATGGACGTGTATTATCGTTAGAAAATCAGCTATTTTTTGGTTCCCTTGCATTATTAACCGTTTCGAAAAACAAGATAATTGGAAATTTTCATTTCTTTTTTATCTTGCTGGTTAGATTATCAGAACATGTTTTTATTCATTTCATCGGCATCAAAGCAATCTTTAACCGCTAAATAATTTTTTTGTTTAACCTAACAATGTACATTTATGAATACGTAAAAGCTGTTTTAGTGCCTTAATCGTATCGAAATACGAGTTTACCGTAAAATTAGGCTGTTACGTAGAACACTGTTGCTTCTTTTCTTTCACTTCTTTGGAATTTCAAAAAAAAAAAAAAAAAAACTTTTCATTGATATACCAAATCCAAGAATTCAAGTTTTACATAAAAAAGGCGGTTAATGACAAAATGACATACATTATAAAATGATAGTCTCCATCTACAACTGGAAAAAGAATAATCGCATCTACATTTCAAGCAAACATTGTAGTTTTTCTATTTTCTTTTTTTAATCGTTGCCATTCCTAAGTACAAAACACGAACGCAGACGACAGTCAAATTAAATAATGGGAAAGAAATTTAAAGTTGGTAAATAAATTAGAAGAAAATAAATGCAAAGCATTGCAAACGATATATTTCTAATTCGGAACTCCAATTAACTATTCGCAATTCCAGAGCTGGAACACGCTACCTTCCGGTGGTTTATAAAATTGTCGCAAAAGGTAAAACATTGCGTTCCACGTGTTCCATTTTGGGCTAAATAGGCAGTTTGTTGGGTGTATTTTTTTTATTTGCGGAATCATCATTCAGAATCGTCACCCGCAACAGCGTAACATCAAAAATATCTGCTAAAAAGCTGTGAGTACACATTTTATTTATCTTATTCTGAGTGAATTTGAATAAATATTAGTTTTTCATTTCGATGAAAAAAAGCGGACTTAATAACATTGGCTGGACACTAAGGCCATGGTGCAAAATTACTGCTTTTTCTTATCATAATGCCACATAATTGATCCAAGTAACCTTGTTAACTACAGCATCTGAGATGGACAGTATGCAAATAAATATTCTTGAAAATATTTATCGCAGAACGGATTGAAAAATCCAGAAAGAACTAAGAATTTTAACAATAAAATATAAAAGCTTGGAATTTTTATCGCTAAAACAGTGTGCCAATTATGGTTTTAATATTTTGGGTGAAAGAATAATGTATCTTGACAAGATTTCGCTTATCAGTTAAATCATTTCCATGACGAATGAATTAAATGCATGATGATTCAAAACAGAACTGCCACTACATATCCGTGAGCAATTCGTAGATGATTCACACGGCATAGCATGACAGAATTTTATCATTTAACTGAGAAATAGAAACATATGAAACGTCGAGAGTTAATATAATAAACCGATTCGAAGAAATAACTCAATTACATAAATAAAACAATTTGCGCAAGCTAAATAAAATAATTAAATATCATCTTCCGCTTTTGATATTCAATCATAATAGTCATAGAAATAAATTATCAAGTATTGAATGTTGCTCTTGACAGTCTTACGGTCACGTATGTGCACTATGTGACAAAAATGTCAACAAATGCCGGAAATGTCACGAAACTGGACATAATAAGTACTAATGTATAGAAAAGAATAGTACAAAGTGAAAATGCTGTTCGAAGTGAACAAAAAATTTATGAATATCGAATTCAACATTGTGAAAATGGTTGCTTCAGAACAACTTACTGTGTGTTTTGCGTTATAGTTTTTTTTTTTGTAATAGTACTTTTTGATTTTTCATCTCTTTCTACATGGGTCAGAATAGCCAAAAGACGGAGAAAAAAAAATCATACAAACGAACAAAAATTTCTGTTATTTACTAAGCTTAGAAGCAATTTATACGGTACGGCGTGAGTTTGTTTTACCTTTTTCATCCGCCATTAAACATTGGCTGCAGCGCCCCCTATAGTTTGTTGGAGGTTCGAATAGGGTGCGCTGCAGCCCCTGTCTAATGGCGGATGAAAAAGGGAAAGCAAACAAATGCCGTAACTTATAAATTGCTTTGAAGCTTAATGAATGACAGTAATTTTTCATCGCTTTTGTGGGAAGCTTTCTTTTCTATTCTTCTAAAATTACATTACACCATAAACTGTCTGAAGCCTGCAATTTACCCCAAAGAAAACACGTGGAATGGAATGTTTTACCTTTTTCTGCACGATTGTTAATCACCGCAAGGTAATGTATTCGTGCTCTGGAGTTGTGAATTAACAGTAACACTGTTCTTAAACTTTGCACATACTATCATAACAAAATGCTTCAGGCCATTATTTACAGCAACTGTAAAGTACCGATTCGTTAAATGTTTTTGCAGGAAAATTACAATTATTTTATGAACACAGTTTTAACTGTCATATCTAAAATAATATTAATTTATAGTGTATGATGACATTATTTATTGAATTTATGTTTGGTGCTTCACATTCAATTGTTTATACATTTCACACAGCGAAATGTAACAGGAAAGTAACGATATAATAGAAAAATAATAAACACATAAATTTTTTTAGGCAATTAGAATATAAAATTTATTTAATTTTAGAAGTTAGATTTTTTTTCAAGAATTTCACATTAGTATTTGTGTACTCTGAATACGTTATACATCAAAGAAAATTGCTTTTGTCTAGAGATTTCAAACACTTTCATAATTTAAGGAGACAGTTTAACTCAGAAGAGAAATCGTAACTTATAAAGTATAATTTCAAACCATCGATACTTTTATTATTTTATATTTGATTCTTATATGTGTTTTTGTCATTCAACTTTAAAATGAAAGCACTATTTCTTGAATTTTAGAGCAGAACACCATGAAGCTTTTGTTCCTTCTTTTCTTTGTTGGCTTCGCCTCGGCATCAGTTTATGATGGTAAGTTTTATTGATTCATAGCAGAAGAATGTTATTACTACGCGAAATAAATTAATATTTGATTAAAAGAAAGCGCTTGGAAGTTTTTTAATTTATTCTGTTGAAAAGCTGAAAACAAAACAAAAACTCTGACTCAAAAGATTGTTCATATTGATTGTATATTGATGTTATGCGCATTAAAGAAACTAATTAACTTTAAATTTACAGCAACTTCACTTTAATTACGACAAGACGCTTCGCTTACACTCACTTTAGTTGATATAGTGATGTTTTATACATCAAAAGGAAGTGGCAACTGCCTTTCCCTAGAAGACAGTCTTAACTTCCACTTTCCTCCCTTAAGTCACCAAAAATAATTAAAAATTGTATTTTTGAGACTTCCATTTCAAAAAATTTCTGGAGGATAATCGCTTTTTTCTTCATTTGACCAAAAATATCTTTATATGGTGTTTTGGTGATTTTAATTTCAAACAATTTCTGGGGAGAGATTCCGAGGGGCCATTTCTAAACGTTTCAACATGTATAGCTTAAAGTTGCGTTTTTTAAACTTCAATGTCAAAAAATTTCTGGAACAGATCCCCTGCATTCTGACCATTCTTTTAATATCAGCAAAGATATCCTGAAATGTGTTTCTAGGACTTCATCACAAAAAAAGTTTTGAAGAGTAAATCTGAACCTTCCTCATTTTCTTAACATCACAAATTATGAAAGGTAATCTAAAATTGCATTTTCAAAAGTAATTTGTGAGGAGGAAGAACCTTTGGCTTTACCAAAGATACTCTAAAATTGACTTCAATTTTGAAAAATAACTTGGGGGAAATAATTGCAACCTTCCTTTCCCTTAAATTAACTACAATTGCCTGAAAATGCGAATTTTGATGTGACTTTTGAAAATTGTCCCCCGACCATCTCTCACACTACCAAAATTTGACTAAAACTGCGTTTTTAAGACGAAGCTTTCCAGGGGATATGGCTTGATCCCCTCATTTTCGTTCTTCGTCTTATTCAAAGACAGCTTAAAACGTTTTAGTTTTTTTCTTTTGGTATCTATCTTTTCTTCAAAGCAAATAAATTTTATAATTTCATTCATTCTTTTTTGTAAAATAAACTTCAGTACAGGAAATTAAAACAAGATGGGTAAGGGCGGAAGCATCAAGTTATTGCCTGGCCTCGAAAACTGGCACTGGGCAAAGGGGCAGCTAAAAACCACCATCTTGTTGTACCTTGGCTTTCCTATTCTTAACGTCAATCTTGGCTACACTCAAGCCACATAGAGCTTATATATATATATATATATATATATATATATACACTCAAGAGTCGAGCATTATGACCACCCCTACATTTTGCAATGAACTCGCCTGGATGATGTGGAAGGCACGTGATCAGGTGGAAGTGGTATTTAACTGCTGCCGGAGAGTCTGAAGAATCATTCTTTCACTTACTTCTGTGTGTGATGGGAAAGGCTGCGGATCTAAGCGACTTTGATAGAGGGCAGATTGTAATGGCTCGAAGGCTCGGAACAAGTATTTCAGAAACTGAACGACTCGTGGGTTGTTCGTGACCTACAGTTGTTAGTACTTATGCAAAGTTAATGAATGACGGTGAAACCAGCAGTAGACGACATGGTATTGGACGTCCACACGTTATCGAAGAAAAAGGTCGTCGGAGACTGTCTCGCATGGTGAAGCAAAACCGGAGCCAGACTGTGGCTCAGCTGACAGCCCAATACAATGCAGGGCCAAGTAGAATAGTATCGAAGCACACTGTTCAGTGGACACTGTTGAATATGGGGCTACGCAGCAAACGTCCCACTCGTGTGCCTTTGCTGACCAAGCGTCACCGCCAACTGCGACAGCGCTGGGCCCGAGAACATCGCGACTGATCCATGGATCAGTGGGAGAGAGTTGCCTGGTCAGATGAATCACGTTTTGTCATGCATCACGGCGATGGCCGTGTCAGGATACGGCGAACAGTTGCTCCCTCAATGTACAGTAGGTCATACACAGGCTGGTGGTGGCGGTATTATGCTTTGGGGGACGTTCTCTAAGGCGTCTCTGGGACCCGTGATTGTGGTACAGCAGACCCTGAATGCCACAGGGTATCTGAACATCATTGCGGACCAGTTGCACCCTTAAATGACCTCAGTTTTTCCAGCTGGAAATGGAATGTTCCAACAGGACAACGCCCCACTTCACAAGGCTAAAATTGTGTTGGAGTGGTTCGAGGAACATGATGCTGAATTCCAGTTAATGTCTTGGCCGCCTAACTCACCGGATTTCAATCCGGTAGAACACATTTAGGATGTCATGGGACGGCAGCTCAGAGTTCAAAGACCACCAATTCGCAATATCTCGGATTTGCGTAACAATTGCTTAAACATCTAGTACAATCTGTCCCCGGCCATCTACCAAGGACTTGTGGCATCCATGCCAAGGCGAGTTGAAGCTGTGTTACGCGCCAAAGGTGGGCCAACTCGTTATTGACAGGTGGTCATAATGTTTTGGCTCTTGAGTGTATATATATATATATATATATATATATATATATATATATATATATATATATATATATATATATATATATATATATATATATATATATAAACCATGGGTGATGGTGGTGGGGGAGGGAAGCTAGTGTTAACTAAGTCCTTTGAATTTAAATATTGTTGGGTTATTCTCCCGCCTTGCCTCAAAAAATTTACCCTTTGGCTCTTGGCCCTTGAGCATAAAAGGTTGGAGACCCCTGCTTAGGTTATTTTAATAATGCTAAAAAGAAAAGATACTTCAAGATTAGTTCATTTAATTTTTCTCTTTTAAGCATAAAATAAATTGACATTCATTTAGTCTTTTTTGTTCTTTACTTAACAAAGAGCGTGATTAGTTTGATTAAATCTACGATCAAAAAGATGTTTTTTATTTAATGTGATATTATTTCTCGCTCACATTAGTCTTGGACGACGCCGCAGAAGAATTCCACCGTGACTTCGTGAGAGGACTCAGTGAAGGCCCATCTCTCAAGGAAGCTCTTGGACTCCCCCATGATGCCTATTTCGCTGATGAGTAAGTTGCGAGAAATATTTCTTTTCTGAGGAGCTTGGTACCTTTTATAAATTGTTCCTATTTTATGAAAAGACATCATGTACCTTTTATTCTTTAGAAATATCAAGCAAAAGTCACTAAAAAAAGTCAAGATAACTTAAGCGTTTACATCCCAAAGGAAAACAGTAATCATGTGTTTGTTCATGGGTGGTTAAGGGAGGTCACTTTAACTATTCCAAGAAATTACTTATTTGGCAAAATTTGTCTGACAATTTGGAAAATTTGGAGACCTAATCGCAATATAGGAATTTTTTAAATGCCCAAATATCACATTTCATTAGATGTACTTATGCGTGCATGTCCGTGTTTTATCATTTGACAAAATTTGAAGTTTCATTTGGCAAATTGAGAATTTTTGCCCTCTCAAATATTTATGTTCAGGGCACACCTGCGAGTAAGACTATTTTATAAATCATTAACACCTGCAGGATGTTTTCGGCTGTAACTTCAAAGATACGTAACCAGTTTGCATCGTTCAAAAGTTAATTAAAAATTTTATTTGATTGAGGTGGTCTACCAAATATGTTTTGTGACTTTTGCTACAATGCCAGCAATATAGTGTGTGGAAAAGGTTGCGAGTTTCTGGATACATGTTATCCAACTGACGAATATATGCTTACATCTCATATAGATCAGATTTTTTTTGTATTGGCAATTATTGATTTTGTGAAACCTCGAAAAATGTGTGCAATTATTTTATAATTTCTGTGAATTAAAGTGATTTGCCACATTCAGCTTCCGTACAAAGGCAAACTTTTATTATTTAGAACTAGTATGGTTAAGCACAATTGGAAATTAAAAGTTCATACATGTGTTTTGTAACTGTGATTCCGAAGCACGTATTTGCAATTTAACTAGAGTTCAAGCTTGAATTACTTAATTGCACAGTCAACGCATAAGGTAATATTTTACGATTCACTGTATTGTATAAGAAAACGCATGTTCTGTCGATCTCGCTACTAATGATCGCGAAGGGACTAAGGTATTTGCTCATTATATTCGAATGCTTGTAAAAAAAGATTCGTGAAAAAAATATCTTAAAAATTCGTATATACTTGTTTTGTTATTTTTTTATATTCCTGTACAGTGCTAAAGAAATTGATTAATTTGATTCGAACTGTCATCTCGTCTCTTTCCTTTGTCATTGTTTTTTGACAAATTCTCTCGGCCAGGAATACATCACTATTGGCACCGCTAACTTCAACAAAGTTTAAAGTTCTTCTGGGAACTGAAAGCTTTTTAAGGGTGGTTCAGCTTAAATTCTTCAAATTGTCGTTATCGTCCGATATCTCATTATTTTTCCTTCGCTTTAGCTTGAAATTGAGCTACAATATTTCCGGAAGTAAGTATCTCGGAAGTGATAACATTAACGTTAAGAAGTACATAATTTTCAAATACTTCTCCCCAGAACAAATTAAAAAAAGAACTATAGTCGCTTGTTCGCAAGATTTATGACTTATCACTAACTTTAACTAACCGCGGTCATTAACTTTAGGTAGAATTTGGAGAAATAAAGAAATTTTGACAAGACGGAATAAACTGAGGTGGAAATCAATTAAATTATTAGTAATTTACGAAGTAATGCTCGCTTTAGGCGAAGTTTTTTCGCTAAAAGCAAATTATGCTCCCATAGATTTAACATTGTACCCACCAAGTATTTCTTATTTTCTTGTTAAAACCGGGTTCTAGTTAAATCAGCGCGTTTTTGAATAGCTGGAAAATATCGGGAGACATATTTTATGCAACACTTGTTCTTCATTTTCTTTTTTAGTTTAATCACCAATTTTATGTTTGAACACGTTTAGTTCAATGCAATTATATACACAGGTGATTAAATTAATGTCTATTGGATCAAGTTTGGGTTTTCCTGATAGAGGGCAATATGTTTCTTAAAAAGAATTATAAAATAGAGATTTTCCATTTTTCTTTTTTACATGGAACTTCGTTTGTTCAATAGTATAGAAAACAAGATTTTAATAATTCCTTAAAATCCAAGATTGTTTCACACACACAATTATAAGTGCTTGGGCATACTTGTTTGGCATTTAGGAGCCATGTTTCTTCAATTAGCCTCTGTTTTAAGAATATTTCACCATTAAATTTCATTCATAATGATTATGATGGTTGAAGGGAAGAATAAAGAATTTTTTTTTTGCACGCAATAAAATTTTTTCTTTTTATAGAGCTGAAGAAGACATCAAGCATGAACTGGCGGAGAAGCTTAGGGAAGTCTTGAAGTCACTTTTAGAAAAGATTAAAGACGCAATTGAGAATGGAAGAGTTGTTACCGAAGACCTCAAAGAGAAGGTAATAAACTGTTATTCACATAAAGCAACCTATTAGGAAAAAGGAAAAAGCTTCCTTAGCTTATTAAACACATGTAATTATCTAATACACGCGTCTCTTTCTAAGAAGAAGGCACTTCATTACACAACCCAAATTTCTACATTCTAAGCACCTTTTCCCGCCATGATAGTAACGAACACCCACGTGCTTATTCTTCACAATATCTTGGTTTTTTTTTTTTTTTTGAATTTTTACAAAAAGATCGATAGATAGATGGGCGGGAGAGAGAGAGAGCGCTAGGTTTTACAGTCAAAACCATACTGCAATATTAATGAATAACTGCGCTGCGTATAACTCTACTTTTACTGCTGAGTGAAAGAGTGAAAAGAGAGAGAGAGAGAGAGAGAGGGAGGGAGAGAGAGGGGGAGGGAGCGGTGAGGGAGGGGGGGGAGGGGAGATAGGGGGAGAGAGAGATTATAGTCAATATAAAAAAATTTCTCCATTTAGGTTTATTTCTTTAAAAGCAACAATTTTTAACACCACCAAACATATTAATACATCAAAAGTTAAATTAATTTTCTAATTGAACACAAATTCTCAGATTAAGTGTTGTTAAAACATCAAAACGAAATCAATCATTTTTCACGCATAGTACAACAAACTTAACTAGAAAGAACTAGATTGAATTACAGATTTCGTATTGGATTGCGTAACGTAAATAATTGCATCACATGATACAAATTTCTTTCATAAAAATGGAAGCGTTATCAAAACAAATATTAAATTTTTATTGAGTTTAAACAAGCTCGAAAATTATTTATAATCTGCAAATAAATCCACATAAAGAAAAAAAAAACAAACGAAAAAATAAACTATTTTTACTTAAACCCCTCAGGTAAATTTTTTCTGCATTAATTTAGCATCTTCCTGTGAAAAACATTTTGTGATCAGATTTTAAACATTACTCCCCCCATCCTTCTTTGATGAATCAAAAACAGAGTTACTAAATTTTACGATAAAGTTGGTTCAATTTTAACTACAAGTCTATTTTTCTCATAAATAGCTTTAACCAACAAAAACACACACAAGACACCAAAACACGGCACAAGAGAAAATTATTTGCTATGGAGAAATGTTGCTTCTAGGCTTGATTTAAAATCAAGAAAGTAAAATTCTATTAGTGAGCAGCATGATAGAACTAACAGTTACAATCGTACAAAATGTCGCAACTTCAAACACATTTCGAATTATTTCTGATAATGTGGATGAAATCAAATCGTATCAAACCAGGAACTAATGCATAAATGCAAAAATGAACTTATGAAAGTCTAAATTATTTGGTCAAATGTTAAATTGATTTTTCAGGTATTGCTAATGATAACATATGCAATTTTATTCTTCCTTCGTTTCACGATAAACAATTTAGTCCAGTTTTATCAAACTAGTAGGGTAAAGGTACCAGTTACAGACATGCTTAAGACATTGCTCTAAGGTTACCTCACTTTTCTGAGCCTTTTAATGCATTTGGACTTTAAAAACTATTTTTCTCTTATACAACTACATCTCATCTAACGTTTGGCAGCTTCTGGATCCTCTGAATTAGTTAATTCTATTTTTATTTGCTCAATTTCGAAAAAAGGTGACCCCCCAGTAGCAGACACCGAAAAATCTGATGATATCCAACAACAGACATGATGAAGAAAGAATGAGTAATAGACAAAATTCCCTTTTTCTCTTTAAAATGTACAAAAGTTCTTTATTTTTAGAACTAAATCTTCATTAAATTTAAATGAACATAAAACACCAACTGGCTCATAAAATTCCCTCTGAAAACACTAGATGGTTGCACCGTATTCATGGATCACAGCAACATTAGTTTTGCCCGCTTAAAATTCATATTATTAAAATTAAAACTTACAACTGTTTGATACTGAACCCTTGTCTGTTACTGGTGCCGTTACACTATTTATTGAGCAATCGCGATTACTTATTGCTTTCATTTGACTGTTTTTGGCGTCCTATCATTTTATTTTCCCACTGCCACCCTCCGCACCATCACCGTCGACCGGCTCCTCACGATGCTGCTCCTATAGCGAAAGCCGTCTCCAGGTTTCATCCATGTCCTACACACACGCGCATACATACACAACTACACACACACGCACGCACACACACACACAAACACGCACAAACACATACACACAACTACCCACGCACTTATGCCAGCACACAGACACAAACACACATGCCTACACACACATACACATACCCCCTACACACAAACACATAACCCCCACACACAAATACACACACTCGTGATTGCGAAAAACATAATTTGAATTCAAGGTGTCAAAAATTCAAATTAATTTTTTTATTTTTTTTTATTTTTTGGCTTAATTATCATTTATTTCCACAATGCTTTTTAAAACCAATGCTATGGTTTTTTTAAAGCTATATTTGTTTTTGGATGGGAAATAAATATCTGTAAATTTATTGCTTTTACAGTTGGAAGAACTGAAGGAGAAAATGAAGGAACTAAAAGTTACTCTTCCTGACGACGCGAGGGAGCTGATTGAAAAGATTAGAGAGAAGGCGAGAGAGTTTTTCAAGAATCTGTTGGAAAAACTTTTCGATAGACAGCGCCGTTCTCTGACCGAACAAGAAATTGATGAAATTCTTTCTGGTTTAAGCATTAAGGACCTCTTCAACAGGTTGAAAGATGCTGTAAGGTTCAATTTTTTAAGATTTTTCAAAAAAAAAAAAAAAAAAAGAGATTTTAATCTACAAACTGACAATAAGTTTTAAAACTTATTTGGAATTTTCGGATATTTATTTATTTTTTATTTTTTTTTACAAATATTTGAAAATTCCAGCGTTTTAAAATAAGCACACAGTTTGTTTCCAAGTAGTACGGGTAGCTTCCGAAATAACGAAGAGAAAGTTCCGAGGAAGTATTTCTGGTTTTGATTTTAAAGTTTCGAGTAAAGTTAAACTAAATTGCTGCTGAAAGATATGAAATGTACTTGCTAAAGTCTACTGAAGAACTATGATGCGTTAAAAATGTAAAAAAGCTTGCTAAATGTATAACTTTATGAATTAAAAGCTTCTGGCTTGAGAATTTGCTTAATTCTATGAAAATGTAACTAAAACGGTTAAAATTGCTCTGCGTAAAATCAGCAATTGCAATAAGCAAATTAATCAAAATAAAGAATAAATTCAGTCTTAACAAAAGAAACTTTAAAATTAAATTGTACCAAAAGTAATAGTGTTGAGAACAAAATAGATGAGTGTAAAAATATTTCCAGAGAAAAGCAGCTATTTAAAAATAAAAAATTGTAATTTTGTTATTTATAATAATTGATTGTAAGAACAAGATTTACGTATTTGAACTCCTAAACTTAAAAACACCGAACGGTTTTATGCAACAAAATGACCTTTCTGCATAACGAATAGAGTGTCAACATTTTTTAAATTAAGGTCTTAATTTACAAAATTATTTTAAGTGCAGTCGAAAAAAAAAAACTCTTAAGGTTATTTTATAATGAAAGAGTTTTCTCGAGTACGGATGTATAATATTAATAGATTATTTTTTGGATTGCTATTTGTGTGGGTCATCGATTGGAAGAAAATAATTTCGTTACTTTCATTACAGAACAATATGTTTTAAAAATTATTTTACGGTGATTATTTTAATGTTGTTAGATTCCACAATTTATTTTTAGTACAGTAAAAAAAAATTCAGTAATTTTCAGGTCATCCTAGAAAAATCAGAACCGGATCAAAACACAAGGGATGTCAAATGAAAAAAAAAATCTGCCGTCTAAAAAGGTTTGAATTAAGTTGTTTTGCTTTTGGCATTGACTAGTTGTTGTAGAAGATCGTAGTTCAAACTTTGCAAGTACAGATGGTTTTGATCAAATAAACTAATGACTCAATTCAAGTGAAAGAACCTCCTTCCTCCTCGATACACAAATAGTTAAAATTTTCTTTCGATACATTGTTTTTCCTGTATCATAAAAAGTTTTCATAATTATATCAAAAGATGAAAATATCTATTGCACGAGGGTTGGAACTATTTATTAACATCTTCCACAAAAGTGATACACGCTACTAAGGTATACTGTTCTTCAATGTAGTCACCGCCATTCTGTACAATTTATTTTCAACAATGTGGAAGTCACAGGACAGCTGTAGCAGCGCCTGTTCTGTCGATAGTTCGAATAAAGCGAACTACTGCCGCAGAAATGTGTGGAACAGTTATGAAGTGAATTCTAAGAACAAGTTCCTTCGTCTTGGGAATTTAACCAAACTCTGGCATACGTCCTTGTGGCTTTGACTTGATTCCTAAAATGAAGGAATCATTCCGCGGAATTCACTTCAGAACGGTTCAAAGATGCTTGCGGCAGTAGACCGCACATTTGTACCGCCGCCATTTTGTGCAACCCGTTTTCCTCATAGTGGAAATCACAGGACAGCTGTAGCAGCGCCTCGCCTATTCTGTCGATAGACCAGAGTTACTCGGGCATATGTCTTGGTGACATGGATTCCTAAAATGAAGGAATCATTCAGCGGAACTCAGTTCAGAACGGTTCCAGAAATGCTTGCGGCAGTAGACCACAACATTCGAACTATCCACAGAACAAACGCTGCTACAGGTGTTCCACAGTTTCCATATAGTTGAAAATGGATTGTACACAATGCTGATGACTATATTGAAAGGTAGTCCAAATTCGTAGAATTTATCCCTTTTGTATAAGGCGTAAAAAAATAGTTGCCACTATTAAAATTTTAGCCCTCGTATTTGCAGAAACATCATTGTTTCATCTTGCCCAGTATTTCTTAGCTTTCAGTGTCATAGAAATGCACCAATGTATTCATCTTTTACGACAGAATACATGCGAGTTAAGTTAAAATTTTTATTAACATACCCGGTTAGTCATTATCATCTGATAAGAAGGCAAAGATCTGTGAATTTTGTGGAAAAGACTCTGATATTGGAAGCTCTTCATTCTTAACGCGAAGATATTTATATTTCACCAGACGAAATTATTCAATTTATAAATCGCTACGAGAAATTAATTTATTTTGAAAACTGTATTTGAATAACATATATAGCTGTATTTTACAAACTGTTTGACGTTTACGAATTTATAAAATATATGAGCAAAATAGCTTTTGAAATTTATAGAAAAAGTCAAAATACAATGGAGAAATTTTATATTTCTAGGTCTTGAGCAGGATTGACAAGGAAAAGCTGAAAGAAAAAGTTCACGAATTGTTCGGAAAAGGAAACGAGGTACGTTTAAAATAGATTTTGACTAAAATTCATTTTTGTAAAATTTATAACGAATCACGAAGGGATAGAGAACGAAAAGCAAGACGTGATGAATTTTTCAACAACTGCAACAATAACAAAAAATGCCAGCACAACTGACTTATCATAATACTGTCGTGGACAAGTAAAGGGCAGTAACTGCAACTTTTTCATTTTTCACTTTATAATAATAATAATAATAATAATAATAATAATTATTAATATTATTTTGCATTTTTGTCATGTATTGTACGTTTGCTTTATTGTACAAGCTTTCTTATTTGGTTTCCGCTGAAAAAAAGTCTACACACATTTCTTCAAGTATCCCAAAAAATCATTTCTGCAAATACTGCCGTTAACCTGCTCACGGCAGAGTAGTGCTTACTATTTAGTTGACTGTATATGCGGTGGGTGATTGGAAAGAAATTAAACAGTATTGCTTTGAATAAACATGAAACTAAATAGAATTTTCTGTGAAGCAGTTGCTTCAGTTTGAGGAAAAAAAAAATAAAAAAAATCAATGTTATTATATGATTACAATCCATTTAACAAATAGCCATAAAATTTTAAGATACATTTGCATACATTTTGAGAACCGCATTCCTCAATACTAATTGAAAATTTATCGAAATCCTATTCTGCGACTTATTTGTAGACGCTCTCTATGAAGTGCTACAGTCTAATTCTATAATTCCCTTATTGATTATACGTAACAAACAAGATTTTCAAATCATTTCTACTACAATTAAGCAATAAATGTGAAATCTTTTGATCTAGATTCAATTATTTTAAAAATTTGTTTTTATTATTCAAATATCTAATATTTTTTAAAAATAATAACTAATGGTTCATTGATTAGTTCTTCTTCTTCGTAATCGTAGATCATTTTTTGGGAATGTTGAATTAAAATTTTGAAACATAGTCCGTCTAAATAGTTATGAACCAAAGAATCAAGGGTACTCACCTGGTGGGGGGGGGGGGATATATGGCTCAAATTGGCGCCATTAGAATGAGGGGTAGGGATTTTTAAATTATTTTCTTATGCACCAGGATCGCTCAGCCGGAGTGAAAGGGGGGGGGGGGGTCGTGGTACAGAATGTGCAATTGAAATTTTTAGGACGGTGCTTTAAGGTGCATTTTTCTTTTTTATTTTTTGGAGGGGGGAAGGGTCTCGTTGTTGGAGAGGTCAGAATTGTATTTAGGGGAAAGAGTGCGCTCTTGCTATTGAGAGGATGGGCATCCTTGTATCTATGTCCATTTCATTTGATTTTTTACTTCAAGAACGCATATTATTAAGGTACTTAGGCTACATTTCTGAACACTGAGGAAATCCAGACCCAATGTAAAGTGGTGCAGTTAAAATACCTTTAACTAAGTTACTTATAATTGATATTTTCTGTGACGTATTTTGTGAAGCTACTATTAAGTTATAGGTTCAGCTAATCCTAAATTTTATTTGTACCTTATCAACCAATATGTTAGGGGGACACGTTTTGGTGTAGAAAGTTTTGTTAAGGCTGAAAATTATTCATCATTACCTATTCTATTGAAACATTTTGCACGACAAGTCATCGAAATTGTAAGCTTTTTAAAATTTTTTAGCTGGCTGATCAACTTTTGAAGTTGATCAACGAGAAGGGAGATGCCTACAAGCAGAAAGTTCTTGATTTCATTGACAGACATTTGAACAACAACGAAAAGCGATCCATCAAGGAAATGTGGGAGAAGGTAAAAGATTACTTCAAGGACATGCAGATTGACCTGAAGGAAAAATACATGAAATTCGGAGAGTGGGTAAAAGACAAGCTTAGCAAGGGCCTGGAAAAGGGAAAGGACAAGATTGAAAACATCAGGAACATTGCTAAGGAAGTAAGTTAGTAGGTATATATATATATATATATATATATATATATATCTATATATATATATATATATATATATATATATATATATATATATATATCGAAGAACGTTAAATATTTAAAAGCATGAAATCTCATGTCAATATCTGTGGCCGAAACCAGTTGCTTTTTCTTCTATTTTTTCTCAATTTCATTATTATTATTATTAATGTTGTTATTATTATTTTTATAAAATTATAATTATTTTTTAAATTAATTGTTTTACAATTGTTATTTTATTATATTATTATTATTATAACGATTATTATTTTTATTATGTTATTATTATTACCATTATTACCTTTATTACTATTATTATTGTTTATAAAATTATTATTATTATTTTTGACTACTTTTATTACTATTATTATTTATTATATTATTAGTATTACGATTATTACTTTTACAATGTTATTAATATTACTATTATTATTTTTATAGTATTATTTATTATTAATATTAATGTTGCATTGCTTTGTTTTATTTGAGGAAAGAAGAATTACAGTACTATTTTAACAATTACTTTTGTCGTTGACATTATTCTTTTTTTTTTGCACATATCAGATACATAAAAACATCAAATCGATGCAGGGGCGCCGACTTGCAAAAATTATTGGGGAGGGGGGGGGGCAAACATCACGGGAGTTTAAGGGGATGGCTCGGAGGGCCCCCCACCCCAAATATAGGTCAGACGTTTTTGTACCTTGAAAATGCCATATTTTCTGGTGTGTATAATTTTAACAAATAAGCAATATGTGACACGACGTTTTCGAAGTAAAAGAATCTAAAAATTGGTTTACAAATTTTCTGGTTCAACTTTTAAATCATATCACTTGTCTTAGTAAGAGATTTTTTTGCTCTATTTTATGGGGAGCCATGCAGTGGCGTAGCTAAGCATTGATATTATAAGGTAGGAAGGACACTAGACTTGAATGGAAGGGCACTCCCAGAGACGCCGACTTTTTTTTAAACAAAAAGAGGGGGGGGGGCGTAAACCGGGGGAAATTTTCTAAATTTAAGATGTAAAATAGTGAGTTTTAAAGTTTTGTTTAAGCAATTTAAAATCATATAATCAACATTAGAACCCCGAATACTCGACAAGCCTGACACATATTTTTTGGCTTTGAAAAAGGGAAAAAATAAATACAAACACGCACAGTATTTTTGTAAAAAGGTAATTTAATTTATGCGTGTTTTTTAAGACCAGTTGTTTTTTCATTAGTGATACCGGCTAACATATTCAAGTGTAAACGCAGTCTCTCAATGTCTAGGTTATTTTTGAAAACTCAGTTGATTTTTCAAAATTTGTTTTACCTCTCTTTAATAAAAGCAAGTACTTTTGTTCAACTGCAATGATCTGTGTCAGTCCAGTTGATGTAAACCGCCCAACAATGCAAGATTGCACCATTTCACAAACCTCAATGTTAAGTGCCTTGTAGTACTTCTTTGGGATTTTGAAAGCATGCGGTGAGCTGGCTTCGTTGTTTTCATGCTTCTTTGATATACGTCGATTCCGAGGAAGCGAACGATCATCATTTTGTGAAGGTTTGTCTTTTAAACACAATTCACAAAAGTATTCCAAACTATCACATCTCCCATTTAATATACAAATCAAACCCTCATATATTTTTTCCAGATCAGCAACACTTAGATGGGCTTGCCGCAGCGCTGCCCACCGGCAACAGATTTGACCCGTAAGTTGGCGCACTGGGACAAATTCTAAGTGTGCTTGCAGCACTATAACACCATCATTATTCAACACTACTCGTTTTCAGTTAACCTACTTACTACCGTAATAATTATTTGTTTTAACTAGTGATGTGCCGGATCGTTAAAAAAGTAGATCCGCGGATCCGGATCCGGATCATCAGTGTCAAGATCCGCGGATAGGGATACGGATCTCAATTTTTTTTCCCCCAATTCAACTATCCAATTGTAAAATTTATTACGGAAGGTATTCCCGTCAGAATAATGGCAGTTTCTTCAAAAAATGTCAACTGCGGCAGAAATATAATCAAGACTATGATTTACTCTTTAAAAAAATCTCCGTTAAAATTGAGGAAGAGTTGGAAGGAATGGGTCAGCGCTGCATTAATACTTAGATGGAATGTGAAAAATTATTTTTAGCTTGCTCGGTAGATGTAGGATACAGGAGCAAGAGTGTAAAGCTGCTACTGGGCAGGCTAGAAATATTTTTTCACATAAATGCAGCGCTGACCCATTCCACCGAACTTCTCCGACAGACGAAATAAAGAGCCGGGAACAACTTTACAAACAGTAAATAGAGAATTTAGTCTCACTTTTCTTAAAGGACGCCGAGAAAAACAAAAATGAAGAAAAACAGAAACTCCAAATCACTAACAAAAACTAATATTAAATTAAAAATTAAAAAAACAAAACATGTCCCAGAGAGCCGACCTCATATTAAGATGAATTTCGCGGGTCAGAACACACATTTGTTAACAAATATGAACTGATAGCAGGTAAACATTTTAAATCATTGAGCTTTTTCTCCTTATCTTCCAACTATGAAAACGCTACCAATCATGCGTATAAAGACTTAGAGATTTGCACTTAAAATTTACTTAACAAGATTATAGCTCCTACCTTATATAAGTTAGAAGTTTCAAATAAATATCCAACGCAGAAAACTTAGTTCTTTCAATTAGGGCCAATATTTTTAACTTACGGGTAAATTTTTACTACTATAATTGTGAAAAACGTTTGAAATCGGTTTTAATTAATATCTCCGGTAATTAAAGTTCTACAAAAACGAGGTCAAGCTAAGAACACTTTCGATCAAGTCACATTTTGAACGAAAAATGAACTATCAAAATCGGTTCATCTGTTTAGGAGCTACGATGCCACAAAAAGACACACTGATACACACTAATAAAACTTATTTCCCCTTCCTTTTTGCAAGGGGGGGGGGTACAAACTGGCTGCTGAAATGATACCTTATAATTTAAATAGGGAATAAAACCTAATTTAAACGGAATTTAAGAGTCTTTTATTGAAATATTTAAAATATTTTAGAATAGAAATGATCCGTTTAAGATCCGTCAAAAAAGTAACGGATACAGATCTTTATTTTCCCTCGGATATCCGCGGATACGGATACGGATATCCGGAACATCACTAGTTTTAACTCATTGCTGAATGTATTTTACTAGGTAAGCTATCTTCAAACAAGGAAAATAAAAGATAAATTTATGAGTTTAGAAAACATAATATAACTAATACTTTTCTTGATTTATTTAGGGGGGGGGGGCTCTGCACCCTCAAAAATATTTTTGAGGGGGCTCGGGCCCCCTCAGGCCCCATGGAGTTGGCGCCACTGAATCGATGCCACTGCGTCGAATTATCTTTTCTCTTTAAATCGAATAAGACTCTACTCTAATTTCAAACAACTCAGTGTTTTCTGAAAAAAAGTAATGATTTCGATCAATTTGAACATTTTCAGACAAATTTTTTCTGGGAGAGATTGATGGCTCTAAGTATCTGAAAAATCATTAATAACTCTATCTCATTGTATTAGTTCTTAAAGTTATTAGCTAGCTGATTTTACGCAAAATGCATCTTGATCATGTAAATTTATGTGAGTAAAGTGAAGTCGCAACTTTCCTTGTACAAAAAGTTTTGATGCTTTTAAATAATTTATACATACAAAATAACCAACAAGTTCCATTCATCTAGTACAATACCTTTAAAATTCTGTCTGCTTTATCCTCATATACATAATAGCGAATGATCGAGTAACGCTTACGACATCAACACTGAAAGTCGCGCCACGGCATGATAATTTGATAATACGTATTTTTTGGTAATGCTTGACATGGCAGTGAAATGCTTTATTTTGACAAGGCTGAACTGTATCCGGTCACTTAACTGTTTTACTGGTAAGACCGTCATTAAAGGAGAGTGAAGAAACGAAAAAGTTATCAACTATTAACGCTATCTACTGCAGTTTAGTGTTCATTCACTGGAGTTAGGGTTAAAACTTCAAGCATCAAAATATCACCAAACAGGCAATTGCTTCGTTAAAATGGAGAAGAGTAGAAGCAATTTTTACTCGTCATACCTCGACGGGCGATTTTCTAGTTTTTAATAAATTTAGCAATAGATCAAGAATAGTAAGAGCATGATCACAACGTGATTCAAAACTTACAAATATATGGTGCAAAAACATCCTCGCCATTTCAGACAAAAGATGAAAATTGGTAGTCAAGAATATTTAAGTAGTATTCACTTACTGAAAAGTTCTAATTTTTTAATTAAGAAGCAAATAACATTCGGTTTGGATAATGCTAGTTCAGATGTGAGTAGATATATATCTTAAAATTGCTTTTATTTTAGTTTGTTGAACACACTAAGGGATTGAGCAAGGATGTTGCTGCCGAAGCTCTGGAATTCTTGAGGCCATACAAAGAGGATTTGGGATCTCTCTGGGATCAAGTCAAAGAAACAGTGAAGGATGTTCTCAACAGAAACAACGAAAAGCGATCCATCAAGGAAATGTGGGAGAAAGTGAAAGATTACTTCAAGGATCTGCAGATTGACCTGAAGGAAAAGTACATGAAATTCGGAGAGTGGGTAAAAGACAAGCTCAGCAAGGGCCTGGAAAAGGGAAAGGACAAGATTGAAAATATCAGGAACATTGCGAAGGAAGTAAGTTACAGTGTGTAAGAATACTAAATGAATTAACTAATTTAAAGGAAAAATCTCATGTCGATTAAAAGGGGCCGCAACCAATCAATTCATCTTTTTCTTTTCTTTTTCTTCTTTTTTTTTGCACTTAGTCGGTTTATTTGAGGGCAGAAACACTGCCATTTTGGCAATTACTTTTATCATTTTTTTAATTTAATTTTTAGCACATTTGAAGTACATAACGATATCAAACCTGTTACCACAAGTCGAGTCATCTTTCTCCTTTAATCGAGCATGACTCTAATCTCGAACGTTTTATCCTTTCCCATAGAAATCCTTCATGTTGTTTAAATTCCGCAGAATGACTTGAACATCTTCAGATTTAACTTACTTAGAGATATAGATGACTCAAAGTATATGAAAAAGAATTTATAGTTCAATTCCGTTGTTCTATTTCTAAAAACGTTTAGTTCCCACGTGCTGATATTGAGCTAAATGTATCTTGATCATTTAAATTATCTTGAAGAAGAAAAATTTCAACTTCTTTTCTCCATACAAACAAAGCTTTACTGGTTTTTATCTTTTTATGTATATATTACCGTTAATGAATATAATGCAGTTATTTTATAGACTACCTAGTTATTTGATGAAATAACTGATCGTGTCCGTTAAAGTATGTAATATGTTACTAATTTGACACTTTAACTAGTTATTCTATGAAATAACTAGGTATTCTATAAATTAACTAATGAGAGACACTTAAAGTGTAAAATAAACAATTTATCTAAAATGAAATAACTATATAGGTATTCTATAAATAAACTAATGATAGACAATTAAAATGAAAAAGAAGCAATTTATCTAACTTATGCAGCATTATAAATGGTATTTATGGAAACGTACCATAAAATCATTTGTTGCAACAAGTATTACTAAAATGACACTTGGAATTACAAAGAACATTATTTCTAGAACATATATATTGCGCTAACACGCTAAACAAGTTCTCTCCTATGGCCTGGAATAGTTCATAAATACAGTAAGGGTGGAAAGTAAGTGTATTTGTCGTGCAAGATATATGATATAGAATATTTTACACTTTAATGAGCTGCAGATCGTTATTCTATGAAATAACTAGTTAAAATATGAAATACAAGAGAGTTTTACACTTTAACGGACACGATCAGTTATTCCATGAAATAACTAGGTATTTTATAAAATAACGGAATTCATACTTTAACGGTAACATATACAAAATAGCTTCCGAGTTTCATTTTCCTTTAACAATGCTTTTATTTTTCTCTGCTTTATATTTAATGGTCATAGCAAGAGATCAACAATTGTAAGGGGATGATTACAATGTGATTAAATTTAATAATCTGGTGAAAAAACATCCTTGCCAACTCATAAAAAAGAATAAAAATAGTAATGGAGAATATTTAAGGAGTAAAAATTTGCAGTAAAACTTCAGTAATTAAAAAGCAAACTCCACGCAGTAGGGAGAATGCTAGTTTTAATGTATATATGTTAAAATTGCTTATTTTTCAGTTTGTTGAACACACTAAGGGATTGAGCAAGGATGTTGCTGCCGAAGCTCTGGAATTCTTAAGGCCATACAAAGAGGATTTGGGATCTCTCTGGGATCAAGTCAAAGAAACAGTGAAGGATGTTCTCAACAGAAACAACGAAAAGCGATCCATCAAGGAAATGTGGGAGAAAGTGAAAGATTACTTCAAGGATCTGCAGATTGACCTGAAGGAAAAGTACATGAAATTTGGAGAGTGGGTAAAAGACAAGCTCAGCAAGGGCTTGGAAAAAGGAAAGGACAAGATTGAAAACATCAGGAACATCGCAAAGGAAGTAAGTTATATTGTGTTAAGAATATTGAGAATAAATTTAAAAAAAAAGTATAAAATCTCATGTCGATTAAAATGGCCACAATAAATCAGTTTTTCTTATTTTTTTCTTAATTTTATTAATATTTTTTTTCCTTTGCACTCAGAGAGGTTTATTTGGGGGTAGAAGAATTATACTGCCTTTTAAACAATTTCTTTTATTACGTACTTTTAAAGTTTTTTGCACACTTTAAGTACATAAATATATAAAACCTGATTTCAGTATATCAAGTCATCTATGATCTTTTAATCAAATACGACTCTAATCTCAAGCATTTTTGCCTCTTCCTAAGAAATCCCACATGTTGTTGAAATTCCGCAGACAGCAACAGTTCTAAATGACTTGAACATCTTCAGATTAAATTTACTAAGAGAGATCGATGACTCAAAGCATGGGAAGTAATTTATAATTCTATCCCATTGTACTATTTCAAAAAAATAAATAAGCAACCACTTACTGATATTGTGCAAAATATATCTTGATTGTGTAAATGACTTTGAACAAGTGAATTTGCTTTTTTTTCTTATACAAACAAAGTTTTAATGGTTTTTAATATTTTATATATATATATATATATATATATATATATATATATATATATATATATATAGATATATATATATATATATATATATAAACTTCAAATTCCCTTTTCAATATTACAATACTTTTATCTTTGCGTGCTTTATATTTAATACTTACAGCTGACATATCAAGAATAGTAAGAAGACGATCGACAAAGTCGTTCCAAAGCTACGATCTGGTGCAAAAACATCTTCGTCAATACGGAGAGACGATGCAAAAAAATTGTCGAGAGTGTTTAAGGGGTAGTAACTTACCTCAAAACTTCTAATTAAGTAATTAAGAACTAAACACCATTCGGTTTGGATAACACTAGTTCTTATGCGTACATACACATCTTTTTTTTTTCTTTTTTTCAGTTTGTAGAACACACTAAGGGAATGAGCAAGGATGTTGCTGCCGAAGCTCTGGAATTCTTGAGACCATACAAAGAGGATTTGGGATCTCTCTGGGATCAAGTCAAAGAAACAGTGAAGGATGTTCTCAACAGAAACAATTAAGCGTACCTGACTGAAAAATTACTGCAAAGACTGTAAATTAAAAAAATAAACGTTTTTAATTTTTAGTAATAGCTATGTTGATGTTATGTTAATAACTTTAAGTTTTTCGTCTGTAAGGAAATAAGGATGAAAAGAATTTTACGTAAAAATAAAATTGAAGCAGCTACAATATTATTTGGGCTTTTAAAAGTTAAGGATACTTTTAACTAAGTAAATCATACGTAAATGTTTGCTTTCCCAGATTTTTCTATAAATTGTAGAGGTTGAATGTTTAGCGTAAAAATTGTACTATATACATAAACAATGCTTTCACTGATTTGGCTGCAAGAAGGTGACTAAAAATACTACTATAAACATCCTGCATTAAGAAACTTTACTACCGTCACTCTTTTATTATATGAAATACTACACACTATTTTTTAATAAATTTTAAAACAGGGACCTAATTTGTAAATTATTGTATAGTAGAACAGTATCTGAATTTAAAAAAGACTATACAAAATGTATAATGTCTATGAAACAATTCTGTATGACAACAATTCTGATGGTAGGGGAGAAGAGGGAGGATTGGGACACTTTTCACATAAATGATTCTTATTCATAATCCTCTACTTATTCATAAATGCAAACGGTCACACAATAAACTTGCATATTATAACTACATTTTAAAAATATACACAATGTTTAAACATTTTATTATTTTCACACTTGACTAATTACAAATTTCAAGAATTTTGTCCCATTCCTCCCTCTTGGGTGGGAGGAGTGGGACACATTTGAAAATTACAGAAAAATTAGCGAATGTCATAATTAGAAAGGTTCACATCAAAAGAAAAACAAGACTGTGCTCTACTGGTCCCACCAACCAATTGTGATGGCGGTAATTTCATGATAATATTTGTTTTATCTATAATGCTGCAGTCATGCTGTTGAGGAAAATTAAAATTTCCTTTCATGTCCTTTCTCATAAATTTTTGCATTGTAGCTTTCAGTATCATAAATGCTCTCCACCCTTGCAACATAGTAAAAAATTGACCGCTTGGTAAGGAATTTGACAAGCACAAATTCATTTTCTCCTATGTTTGGTTTGTCTTCCATCCAGTCAATCTCTTGTGCTATTTCCACGTCATCATGCATATGAGGATAAAATATTTCTTCATCTGAAGTGTCGTGTAAAGAAATTGACCCTTCGCTATCACTGGATTGATCTTTAAACTGAAATTTTTTTAACTTTTAGTTTTTTTTTTTTTTTTGCATACAGGTTTTAGTTGATGCTTTTTTTTCTAGTCTGGCAGCTTCTGCTTCTTCAATTTCTATCTTTTCTGGGGTATCTGTCAATATCTTTGTTCGCGCGTCCTTTCTTTCCTTTATTTTTCTTCAGGGGATTCCTGGGTTCTGCTTTGAGAAATGGCGGTATGTCTGCAGGACTAAGCGACAAAATATGAGATGAGGATGGCATGCTAACAACGATATTAACAAGATTGTCAGGTAGGTTAGATGGTGAAGGAAGACAACTACTGTTATTATCATTATTTACCGGCAAGGGATGGTCTGTAACATACGATGTCAAAAACTCTTCATCTCCAAACGGCTCGCTGTTAAATGGATATATTCCAAGTTTTGATAAAAACATGCTTGAACATGCAAAAATTGATAAAAACATGCTTACGTAATATTTGAACAGCCCCTTTACAGAAGGGACATATTTATGGGGCATGTCCCATTCCTCCCTCTTCGGAGTACCCCATTCCTCCCTCCACACATTGCTTCTAAAAAATAACTTGTCACATAAACCATTCTGGTTTTAGGCTTAACTAAATTGCAGATAAGCATACATTATGTACTTAGGATTACAGTGATAATATATTATGTTAGTTTTACAAATTACATAAATAGAGAAATAAAACTAAAAATAGATTAGAAAGTATGCAAGTATGAAACAAAAAGAAGCTATAAACAGGCCCTCTATTGGTCAAACTGACAATAAAATAAAGTGATTTATTTTGCTATAATTTTAGCTGTCCCACTCCTCCCACTGTCCCATTCCTCCCTCCTCTCCCCTAATATGTATGAGAGCAACACGTTGTCACTGATTTCATAAAAGCTTGAACCTTTAAGAGGGAAACAAATAGCTAAACTCGATATTTATGTTCAAGAAATCAATATTCCTGCAATGAATTTCAATGCATACAGCTAGGGATTGTAATACCGGACCAAAATTGCAATACCGGTATCCGATATTTTTTAAAACGTGATACCGGAATACCAGTATTTGAAATTTCTTTAAGTTGAAAGTATATTGTTTCGTTGCTCTTATGTCGTAATGTTGTGCTGAAATTGTATTGTTTATGAAAACGTATTGAGAACAAACTTGAAATAAAGTAATAAATGTTATAATAAAAAAATTAATATTAGTAAGAAATATAAGGTATCTATTGAATTGCCCCTGAGTCTGGAACTTATTTTAGTGCAAAAATAGAAAGTGCAACACAATTTTTTAAGAAAAGCTTACTTTTTATGGGGGAAAAAATAAATAAAGAAAAACCCATGAAAAGACATTTAATGCATACCGATAGAAAATTTCACATGCATTTATCACGGACATAGTTGGATTGAACCTTGTAGGAAAATTTTTTACATTTAGCACAATAAATGGTTTTTTGCTTTTGACCAACTCTTTACTTTTCGGAGCTAAAAAATTGACCGTAGTTGTATTTAGCATCAAGTTGCCGATGATCTTTGAGTAAATGAATACGGTTTTTCAACAGTTGAAGAACACCAACTACTAGCACGTGCTCTTCAAATAACATATTTAAAAGCTAAGCTACTGAAGTTCGAGTTCACATCAGTTGAATTGTACACTAGCCAATCGAAGGTTTTAAGCGAATGGTGTTACTCAAGACTCATCCTGCGCGAGTTCTCCCGGGTTAACTAAGTTTGATCTAGTTAGATTATTTTATTCGTTTTCGTTTTCTATTCAAAATTATTTACGAATATAATAATGTAATTACTTGAAACATGACCCAGTTGATTATGCGTTATATCTATGCAAATTTTCAAGGCATATATGATTTCAAAACATTATCTAGCCAGCTATGAAGCTAAATAGCGGGATAGGACAAACCAATACCAGTGACAACAAATCGACATTTGTTATACTCCAGAAGGGGAGGTATATTCCCAAAAGGGAAAGTCAGTGATCAGGAAAATAGAAGAAATAAAAACATGGAGCACATCTAAGCGCATGGAAGTACGATTCATCTCACCATCTAAAAGTGAAAATCTCATTTTGTAATCTTTTCGCTATTTTCATTTAATAGTATCATGGTTTCAAAGCCAAAATTTTAAATCAATAAATTAGTTTTGGCACTGTATCATGAAAAGGGAAATGTACATTCAGAAAAAAAGGAAAGATCTAATAATTTAAAGTGAAAGCTCTTTTATTAAAACTATTTATTTTCAGCGAATACCAAAAATACCGGTATTTCACCGCCTCAAATACAGGTACTACGAAATTGTAAAATAGTTCGAAATACCGGACTTCTCTATATACCGGTATTGCAATCACTACAGACAACTATTTGACTTTAAGTGACTGGAATTCAATTGCACTTAAAGAAACTGACGCTAATTTTATTTACGATGCTGGTGGAAAAAAACCTTGACTTGGAACGCGCTTTTTTCCTCTTTTAAGTTGTTTATACGTAAAAAGAGCGTTTTTATTTACATTAGAAGTAATAATTCAATGGTTTGAAGTAATTTTAACTAAATAGACTACTTTAAAATAAAAATACACAACCAAGTAGAACAAAGAACGCAGTTGATAGCAGTAAACGCAAAGAAAGGATAAGTCAGAGCTGGAAGAGAATGTGTGATGTGTGCCCTTTATGCACTTTTGAAGGCCATTTCTCAACTACTAAGGTTATTTAACGAAAGATACATAAGGTATTTATTTCTATAGAGCTTAATTTCAATCATTCGCGGTTTCAAATGAGAGGTACATAGTTATATTTTATCATTCCATTTCCGCCGTTTTGGTGATAAATCAGGTTAATTACTTAAAACCGAAAATTAAATGGGCAGCTAAAGAAATTGCTTAGAATTAGCTGAAATTTCATATGTTAAGTAAGCTTGTTAAGACGCAACTTTCTCACATATAAGCGTTACATATTTCTTAATTTTGTTTTTTTTTCTTCTTTTTACTGAACCCCTACTATTCATATCTGATTTACTACAATGTCCCCTCCACTCTATGATCTAGAATTTTTAACTCGAGCACTTCCTTGTATTTTAATTTTGGTCGAAAATGTTGCGAATTTTATGTGATAGTGTTATTTTTATTATAAGAACCGTGAGACCGCATAAAAAGTTCGATTGCGTATTTTCTCAATTTTTTCACTCAAAATTTTTAATATCTTGAATCTGAATCTCGTTTAAACCATTTTTTGTAATTGGATGCACGCATTTAGCACTAACGGAAGTGAGAATAGATATGAAGGTTAAACATGGACACGCTGTTGTTTGTGCACACAGCTGACATACATGTACATGTGTGTGAATTGCATGATGATTCAATTCACACTGCTATATATGAATGATGAATTCACTATAATTGAATGATGAATTCACTATAATTGAATGATGAATTCACTATAATTGAATGATGAATTCACTATAATTGAATGATGAATTCACTACATGTAAATGATGAATTCATTTGAATATTTGAATGATGTTCGTTTAATCCTAGGTAAAATATTAAAGAAACGGACACCCCTAAATTGTGAACAATACTTTAGATGGCCGTCTTTTCCCGAAACAGTCATTTGAGATCGTATTGCAGGTATCAATTCGTGAGCGTGAATAGAATAGCTGTATTGGAAGCTTCCTGATTTCTCGTTACTTTTTTTGCAAGATACGTGTATAGAATGGGCCGATTAAATCATTGTGATTGCAGTTCTTATTTTCGCAGTAATAAGTCTGTGGAAGGAATATAATGGAAAAGTTTCCATCTGCACATCCTTCTTACATTGGGAAAAAGTCAGCACATTTTAAGTGTTCATTCAATATGTAATCTCGATAAACTCAACTGCACATGCAGTTTCACATTTTATTCTGTGACAATGTATATAATAATGTTTTTTTTTTCTTGCATTCCAATGAGAGACGGCTATGTCAGTTGCGTGATTTAAATTTTTAATAAAACGTTTTACATTCCCAGTGCAACTTTAAACGCTTTTATAAACTTTAGGATAGAATGGTAACATAGCAATGAAAAGTTTTATTTCAGATTGTATACTTTTAAGTAATAGAAATTATACCAGTAATGAAAAGAGATATCAAAATTTAAAGAGTTCCAAAACTTTTAAATTTCTTTTCCAAATATACGCGAGCATTGTTTTATATTTCGTCATTTTCAGCAAACATGCAACGAAACAAATTATACTTATTGGCTTCGTATGATATAATCCGTTTTTTTAATACGGGATTGAACATTCCTTTATGTCGGTGGATCCCAAACTGGATGCCGTTGCATTCTGAGTGATACAGAAAGAGACGAGGGGTGCCTCGAAGAGTCCTTGGTAACAATAATATGTATAAAATAGAACTGGACTAGGGTGTTGAGAGAAATTCTAATTCTTCAAAGGGTGCCAAGAAACGGAAAGGTTTGGGAACCCCTGCTCTTTGCACTATTTTTATGCCTTGAAACCCTCCTGCACAAAAAAAAAAAAAATCTTTTTTTTTTTAATAAATAGAATGTAAATAAATAAGAAGTTCCGTTCAGAACTAAGCGAGCCTACTTTCCCGTATACCAATATCGACTTTCTAGTATTTGATCAATATTCTCAATATTAGCTATCGCATATCATTTCAAACGTAACTATTTAACATCCTAACTTGATTTCTAGAAATGAAATATGCCTCGCTCATCGGAAGAAATGGATGTGTAAAAAAATAAATAAAATAAAAGAACAAATTAAGTAGTAACACATTTTAAACAAATCAGCTAATTTATTTTTATCCATTAAAAAAATCTTTAATCACCTTCAAAAAGAGAAAAAAAAAAGAGCGAAAATAATAAACTCATTAAAAAAAATACATGATGCAAGAAAAAAATCTTTTGCTTTTCCCCTTTGGCCAAAGAATAATTAATGCACTTTCAAAATAAGTCAACAACCAAAAATGTCAATTTAAAAAAATAATTTTCAGTATACAGTGGCTCCCAAAAGTGTTCGTACACCTTGAAATTTTGTACTAAAACCAAAATAACGCAAAACTGAATTCGAATATGAAGTCCAATTTTTTTTCACACCATTCCTATGCCTTTCTGAATAAAACCCAGTAGTTTTTTTCAAAATATTGCCAGATTTTATTTTAGAAATCTGGCAAAAAACGAAGAGAAAGAGAAAAAATACGCCACAGAAGGCATCGTACACTGAAATATTTTCGAATAAATTCATGATTAAAATTACCATATGTGGTTTTTTTATTGTTTTTGCATTGTAATGACACTATAAAGTCATTTGCCGTTAATTTTTTGTCTATTTATTCCCTACTATTATGCTTATTTTAAAATGGCAGGTGTGCGTAGAAAACAACAGACACGATTCGAAATTTGATTTTTTCCCTCTCACAGTAGCCATAAATTGGCTTGAAATGTCTCTAAATTAGGTAATTTATACCATTCTATAGTGACGTGCTTGATAAAATGCTTTAAAGAGAAGATTCGGATCGAAAACAAGGAAAGAAAAGGTCAACTGGCAAAGTTAACAATGCGTGATCGGAGGTTTAGTTAAAAAAATTATGAAAGATACACATTTGAGTGCTGAAAAAGTTTCTGCAGAACTGAATGAAATATTTTAAGTTTAATTTTCACCTAAAATTGTTTACCAAGTTCTCTGATTAGCTATATTAAATGGGACCTCTTCCTGCAGAAATTTTCTTGTTCGTGCGAAAAACAGTAAGCTTACGCTTTCCGTTGTAATATCAATGATAAATAAATGCAAAACGTTTTGGAACAATGTCTTACTTATAGATGAAAATAATTTCAACATTTTCGGTTAAATTGTTGTATAATTGTAAATAGAAGAAAAAATGAGGAGTTTAATCTTAAGAACTTAGTTGGATCTGTTAATGAGGACGGTGAAGGTGTTCAAGTGTGAGGCTACATTACAGCATCAGAACTTGGAAATTTGGAATTTTTTGATGAAATAATGAATCATGCTGTTCATTTAAATATTTTAAAAAGGAATTTTAAACTATTAACCCAAAATTTGGTAATCGGAAACAACTTTGTTTTTTATCAAGATAACGATAAGAAGCACACGCTTGCGTTTGGTGCCTCAAAAATTGTCCTTAAGCTTAGAAATATCTCTTCAATCGCCAGATTTAAACTTAATGGAACATATTTGGAGATATCTGGTAGCTCGATTACGAAAATACACCATTGAAACGAAAAGCGAACTAGAAACAGTGACTCGAAGTGCGGCTAAACACTTACTCAGAAATTGCACAAAAAAAGAAAGAAAAAACAATGAAATCTATTCCCCAGACGTTTAAAAGCTGTTGTTGATACTGCATGATATTCTACTAAATAATAACTTTGTAAAAAGTTAGATTATTTACTAATTTTTTGACATTTTTTCAAAGTGTACGAAGACTTTTGTGACATAAAATTTCCGGCATTTTTGGTTTTTGATTTTTTAAAAATTATGTTTTAATGTTTCATTAAATTTTTTAATGTAGTTTTGTTAAAAATAGATCACAGATCGTGTAATAAAATACCTGTTCCGAAATACTAATTCTAACCAATGGATAATGGCCTATTTCATTGAAAGTCGTAGGTGTACGAACACTTTTGGGAGCCACTGTATATATATATATAAAAAAAAAAAAACATCGTCTGCGCATATCTTTGTGTAGAAACATAAAGGACTCCGAATTTCTCCGCCGAAAACTGAATACTTAAATTAAAACTTTAAGAGTGAAAATAAAAACAAATTATATCAACAATAATTGTTTCGTAGTAAAGATCATGGCTGCGGTGCTGGAGTCGGAGTTCATCTCATTTCTAGACCAAGAGCTGACCCCCCAAAACACGATTTATCTCTTTTATGGCTTGTGGCCGGTTAAAATAATAAAAAAATGCAATTCAAAACTTTGGCTCGAATCCCCCCCACTAATTTTGGGTCACACGGCTCGTGGGTGGATGAAAGGTCAAAAAAATGAAAAATATCAAAGTGATGAGTTAAATGGCTAAAAACTATATAATAGCATTAAATTAATAAGAAAAAACCCGTAGCGAATTCCCCCCCCCAGCTATGTTGGGGCGAACGTGGTGCCCCTGAGGGGTAAAGTATCGATTATTAAACTTAAAAAAAAAAATGATCACTTTCATGGGGGGGGGGGGAATTTTACAGGGTATTAGTTTCATTATTTTGATTGCCAAAAAAAAATTCCCCCCCCCCCAGTAACTATGGGTCAATTTGTCCAAAAATTTTTTTTTTGTTCGTTTTTATTTGGTTCAAGTCGAGTATTATTCGAACTTACGCATGACTGTTTAAGTTGCAAAAAAAAAACCCCAAAGTTTGAACGTTTTTTCATTAAAAAAAACTCGTAGCAATCCCCCCCCCACACCTATGGAGGGGGTTGCTACGCGGTGCGCAGTTTTACAATGTGGTGCCCCCCCCCCCAGGGGTGAATTGTCGATTGATTAAATTAAAAATAAATGATCACTTTCGTGGAGGAAATTTTACAGAGTATACATTTAATTGCAAAACAAAATATCTCCTCCCCAGCAATTATAAGTCTACTAGCTGCATTGCCAGGCGTTGCACGGTCTACCTCAAAAATGTACGTGTATTCGGCGTTCTAAGCATTTTATACAATTATATAAATTTTCTCGCTTTCATTACATTTCTTATTGCTGCTCCACTCCTATTAGTCAAAGCGCAATGTTATATAGCCTATAGCCTTCTCAATAAATGGACTATTCAACACAAAATGAATTTTTCAGTTCGAACCCGTCGTCCCTGTAGACCAAGAGCTGAGCCCCCAGAACACGGTTTATCTGTTTTATGGCGGGTGGCCGGTTAAAATAATAAAAAAATGTGATTAAACATTTTGGCTCTAATCCCCCCCCCCCCCCCTGCGCCCACTATTTTCGGGTCACACGCTGCTTGGGTGGATGAAAGGTCAAAATAAAAGAAAAATATTAACATAAGTGAAATGGCTAAAAATTATATAATAACATTAAATTAATTAAAAAAAAAACACGTAGCAAATCTCCCCTCCAGCTATTTTGGGGCGAATGTGGGAGCCCCCCCCCCCAGAAGTGAATATCGATTGTTAAAATTAACAAAAAAAAAATCACATTCGTGGGGTTGGGGATGGGGAACTTTACAGGGTATTTGTTTCATTATTTTGATTTCCAAAAAATCTACCCCCCCCCCCCCCAGGTAACTATGGGTAAATTTGTCAAAAAAAAAGTTTTTTGTTTCTCTTTATTTGGTCCGAGTCCAGTACTATTCGAACTTTCCCATGACCTCTTAAATTGTAAAAAACAATTGCAATTATTTATTCGGTAAAAAAAAACACGTAGAAAATCCCCCCCCCCCAGCTATGTTAGGGCGAACTTGTTGCCCCCCAGGAGTGAATTATCGATTGATTAAATAAAAAAAAAAGATTACTTTCGTAGAGAGGAGGGATTTTCTCAGAGTTTACATTTAATTGTAGCAGGAAAAAAAATCCCCCCCCCCAAAAAAAAACTGTTTTTAATTTAAATTAGAAATTTTGAAATATTTTTCAAAATGAAAGGAAGCAATACAGCATCCGTACATCTGCTTCTACCATTGTTTGCTCAGCATGAAAAGAATGAAGGGGAAAGTATACGTCTGTGATGATTTCTTCTTGCTGTTTCGAGGGCAGTTTCGTCAGTGATCAACTGTATATAGCTGTTGGTTTTTCTTTTCGGAGCACACTGTACCGCATCCTTAAACTGAAAACGTTAAAAAATCCTTTTTTCAAAAATATATTTTGATGTTTTTATATTGTGAGTGTTTTAAAGGGTAATTTTAAGTGTAGCCAGCCACCAGATAAAAGATAATTTAGTATATTATCTCTAGAGTATACATTTAATTGTTTTAATTGCAAAAAAAAAAAAAAAAAAAAAAAAAAATCTTCCCCTAGCCCAGTAATTATGAGTTTATTTCACAAACAAAAGTGATTTTATGTTAAAATTGCAATAACGACTTTTTTACTTGTAAATGTTAATGCGTTAATCCGATGCGTTAAATGAATTTTAGAAATAATAATTTGGAAATTCATATAGATTTATTTACCTTCAGCATATTGGTTGTGATAGTGTCTATCTAGTTTGATAAAAATGTTCCTGCAATCTCGATGATATAAATCTGCTTCTGTTAAGAACTCGGAAAAATCTAAATCACGGAATTTCAGTTTTCAGTGTTTTCGAATCTTTGAAACTTTTATTCCTTCAAATTAAGTTTCTGTCAAAACATTATCTTTTATCTGGTGGCTGGCTACACTTAAAATTACCCTTTAAAACACTCATAATATAAAAACATCAAAATATATTTTTGAAAAAAGGATTTTTTTACGTTTTCAGTTTAAGGATGCGGTACAGCGTGCTCCGAAAAGAAAAACCAACAGCTATAACGACTTCACTGTGTTTTCTACAGTTGATCACTAAAGAAACTGCCCTCGAAACAGCAAGAAGAAATCATCACAGGCGTATACTTTTCCCTTCATTCTTTTCATGCTGAGCACACAATGGTAGAAGCAGATGTACGGACGCTGAATTGCTTCCTTTCATTTTGAAAAATATTTCAAAATTTCTAATTTAAATTAAAAACTTTTTTTTTGGGGGGGGGGGATTTTTTTTCCTGCTACAATCAAATGTAAACTCTGAGAAAATCCCTCCTCTCTACGAAAGTAATCTTTTTTTTTTATTTAATCAATCGATAATTCACTCCTGGGGGGCAACAAGTTCGCCCTAATATAGCTGGGGGGGGGGGGATTTTCTACGCGTTTTTTTTTACCGAATAAATAATTGCAATTGTTTTTTAGAATTTAAGAGTTCATGGGAAAGTTCGAATAGTACTGGACTCGGACCAAATAAAGAGAAACAAAAAACTTTTTTTTTTGACAAATTTACCCATAGTTACTGGGGGGGGGGGGAGATTTTTTGGAAATCAAAATAATGAAACAAATACCCTGTAAAGTTCTCCCCATCCCCAACCCCACGAAAGTGGTTTTTTTTTTTAAATTTTAACAATCGATATTCACTTCTGGGGGGGGGGGGGGCTCCCACATTCGCCCCAACATAGCTGAAGGGGAAATTTTCTACGTGGTTTTTTTAAATTAATTTAATGTTATTATATAATTTTTAGCCATTTCACTTATGTTAATATTTTTCTTTTATTTTGACCTTTCATCCACCCATGCAGCGTGTGACCCTAAAATAGTGGGCGGAGGGGGGGGGGGGATTAGAACCAAAATTTTTAATCACATTTTTTTATTATTTTAACCGGCCACCCGCCATAAAACAGATAAACCGTGTTTTGGGGGCTCAGCTCTTGGTCTACAGGGACGACGGGTTCGAACTGAAAAATTCATTTTGTGTTGAATAGTCCATTTATTGAGAAGGCTATAGGCTATATAACATTGCGCTTTGACTAATAGGAGTGGAGCAGCAATAAGAAATGTAATGAAAGCGAGAAAATTTATATAATTGTATAAAATGCTTGGAACGCCGAATACACGTACATTTTTGAGGTAGACCGTGCAACGCCTGGCAATGCAGCTAGTAGACTTATAATTGCTGGGGAGGAGATATTTTGTTTTGCAATTAAATGTATACTCTGTAAAATTTCCTCCACGAAAGTGATCATTTATTTTTAATTTAATCAATCGAAAATTCACCCCTGGGGGGGGGGGGCACCACATTGTAAAACTGCGCACCGCGTAGCAACCTCCTCCATAGGTGTGTGGGGGGGGGGATATCTACGAGTTTTTTTTAATGAAAAAACGTTCAAACTTTGGGTTTTTTTTTTTTTTTTTTTTTTGCAACTTAAACAGTCATGCGTAAGTTCGAATAATACTCGACTTGAACCAAATAAAGAGGAACAAAAAAATTTTTTTTTGACAAATTGACCCATAGTTACTGGGGGGGAATTTTTTTTGGCAATCAAAATAATGAAACTAATACCCTGTAAAATTCCCCCCCACGAAAGTGATCATTTTTTTTTTAAGTTTAATAATCCATACTTTACCCCTGGGGGGCACCACGTTCGCCCCAACATATCTGGGGGGGAAATTCGCTACGGGTTTTTTCTTATTAATTTAATGCTATTATATAGTTTTTAGCCATTTAACTCATCACTTTGATATTTTTCATTTTTTTGACCTTTCATCCACCCACGCAGCCATGTGACCCAAAATTAGTGGGGAGGATTTGAGCCAAAGTTTTAAATTGCATTTTTTTATTATTTTAACCGGCCACAAGCCATAAAAGAGATAAATCGCGTTTTCGGGGGTCAGCTCTTGGTCTATTGGTGGTAAGGAGTTAGAGTCGGGAGTCGGAATTTTTAATTCAAGGACTCAGAGTCAGAATCGGTCATATCTGTCAAAGTCCGCAATTCTGCCAATGTGTGCGGAGTCGGAGTTAGACTTATTTTTGGATAAAGGATTCGGAGTCGAAGACTTCGAAATTCCAACAGGGGGGTCAGTCACTTTTCCTCCGTGTCTAAATTTTTGACAAAGCTACGGAACCAAAGTCAGGGAATCGGAGTCCGACTAATTTTCGGGAACAAGAGTCAGATTCGGCGGCTTTAAAATTCTAAGAGTTGGAGCAGAGAGTAAAGAGCTATTTCCAACAAAATTTGTTTGAAGCAAATCCGCCTTTAAAATCGGAATCTATAATGAATGAAGTTTTTGTTTCTGTATCAGTTTTTGGCGGAGGAGTCCTTTGTGCTTTAACATGAAGATATAATAGCAGACAATTTTTTTAAATAATGAAAATTATTTCTTTAAGTTGACATTTTATTGTTGTTGGTTCATTTTTGAAAGCTTTTTTTTTTTTTAAATTCATTTTTAAAATTATTTTTTGTCAAAACAGGGGGAAAACAAATGATTTTGTTTTTTTGATATAGAGTTTGTTGAGGTAAGGGGGACCCTTTTGAGAATAGTTCGTACTTGAAACTTTATACAAAAGTTTTGAAACAAAATATTTTGACTTTACACAAACTTTTAGCTTCAAATTATGGAAATGATTTTCAGAAATGCTCGTAAAAATTGAGCTAAAAAGACAACAATTCCAAAAAGTTGGATTATATGTCCTTTTCAAGAGTATTTTTGTCCCGGAAAGATAGATAAATATAATATTTGAGCCATTTATGTTGAAATTAGGGCAAGGTCAGTTTTTGTTCGTGCACAATATTTAAAGTAAGACATTGCAATAATCAGCTTTATAAAAGAAAAGCTAAAAATTTCGCTCCAAATATTAGGATTCTGACTTTCTTTTTTTTACCTTAAAACTATTACAGATAAAAAAAATTCATACCAAGTTTCATTTATAACTACCATTATCTCTCTTTTTGTTTAAAATGGACTTGCCCCACTTTAAAACAAACTGCTCATTTCATAATCTATCTAAGCAAAACGCCGAGGTTACACAAGATATTTCAGAAAAACGTAAAAAATCAGTAAACGAGCAGATTTATATAGCTATGTTGATTTAGTTAATCCTGTTACTGATTTGATATTCGGGAGTTCAGTTTTATTTAAACAACTGGTTGACATTAATGCTTGGATGACACCTGAATGTCGTCACTCTCCTACGTTGTTTTGAGGGAGTGAATGCTTCGTTGAAAGTTATTAGATAATTTCAGTTACACGTGGGCATGGTCGCTAACGTGGTTCTGGATACTTGTATTTTTGATTGGTTCGTACGTAATATTCGTAAACGATGGTAAATATTTTGATTTTTCTATTACTGTTTTAAATATTATGCTTTGTAATTGCAGGACGTTGCAAAAGCCACTACCATTAGTAGCTTTACATACTTAAGCACCGACACAAGTAAATATTGATAAAAATTAAATGAGTGCAAAGAATCTAGTTGTTAAGTACCCATATTTAACATAAGATTTTAAAAATATTTTTATGGGTCTGAATAATTCCTTGAAAGTCGTTATGTGATCTCAGTTACACGTGGGCTTGCTCGCTAACGTGGTTCTGGATATTTGTATTTTTGATTGGTTCGTAGTTAGTATTTTAAGCGATGGTAAATATTTTGATTATTTTATTCCTGTTTTTAAATATTAAGCTTTGTCACCACAGGTCGTAGCAAAAGTTACGATTTGTAGCTTTACACACTTAAGCACCGACAAAAGTAAATATTGATAAGAAATAAAATAAGTGCTAAGGATCTGGTTGTTAAGTACCTGTATTTAAAATAAGAATTAAAAAAAATATTTTCAAGGGGCTAAATGTTTCGTTCAAAGTTGTGTGATAATCTCAGTTTACACGTGGGCATGCTCGCTAACACGGTTCCGGATATTGTATTTTTGAATGGTTCGTTGTTCCTTTTTGTAAGCGATAGTAAATATTTTGATTTTTTAAGAATTACTGTTGATGTTTTTATTTTAACGCGATTATAATTATTTTGATTTTCCATCATTTTTCTTAAATGCCTAGCCTTGTAACCACAGGACGTTATGAATATTCACTATTTGTACTTACACACTAAAACATTGACACAAGAAAGTAGTTAATATAATAATGAATGCTTAGGACGTAATTGGTTAGGTACCTATATTTATCATAAGATTTTTAAAAATATTTTTGAGGGGCTTAATGTTTCTTTGAAAGTGGTTAGATAATTTCAGTTACACGTGGGCATGCTCGCTAACGTGCTTCTGGATATTGTATTTTTGATTGGTTCGTAGTTGCTATTCGTAAGCGATGATAAATATTTGTTTTTTACTTCCTTTTACAAAAAAGCAAGTATTGTATTCGCAAAAAAAATTTCACTCAAAAATCGAGCTTAATTTTCATTTTACTCTTCCTCGAATCAATATTGAGTTTTCTTTTTCGACTCGACCACACGTGGGTAAGTGCCTAGAAACGTATAGACATGCGAAATATCCATAATGACGATTCCCGAGTTAATTAGAACGCATTTTCTCGTGACGTCTGTATGTACGTATGTATGTATGTGCGTATGTATGTCGCATAACTCAAGAACGGTAAGTCATAGAAAATTAAAATTTGGTACGTAGACTCGTACCAAAGCGTACCGGGTCGCGAGGTACACGAGTTGTTTCCCACAATTAGGCCCTCTCCGGGAGTCTCACACCGCTGCCATACCGTTCTGGCGACTGGCCACGGCCCGTTCCCATCATATTTGCACCGGTTCAACATTATAGATTCCCCTAATTGTGCATGCGGGGAGGAGGGCACAGCTCAGCACTATGTTTTTAACTGCCCCTTAACAAGTAGTTTTCACATACGCAGAGCGCCCTCAATCTCTAAAAATCAACGTCTTGTGCAAGCATTATCAATCCCACGTCTTACAGGGCTCCTTAACAGCATATTCCAAACCCTCTCTTCAGAGGGCTACCTCTATCAAAGCGCTGAATAGACTCATCTCATAGATTCAACTTAATCTTCGCTTTTCACTTGATTATAGTGCTGGTGTCAATCGCTCTCCTACCGTACCTTCCTAACCATCAACTGCCCATCACATTTCCCCTGTAGTAACCGTGTCTTTCGGTCTTTTTAATGTTTTCTCGGTATTGTTGGACTTTTCTCACTAACCGTTTTATAGCTTTATTATTATTATTGTATAATTGCATATTGTTTATTGTTCTGCATCATGCAGCATTATTAAGCACCGCTTGTAACTTTATTATACTCGTACTTACAGTCGTTTCAAATTATAGCATCTGTAACTTTTATTATGCTTCGATATTCATAGTGTCTGTGTCTACTACTACTTAACTACTTTGTAAGTTGTTCATTTTTAAAATTCCACTCCCTATTCATCATCGTAATATAAACATAAGTTTGTATGTAACGACGACGTCGTCAGCCCTGTACCCACCAATTCCCCAAACTATGTTCCAGATGCAGTGCAGTGTGAAAGGTTCCTTAGCTAACCCACATGTGTTACATACATCCACTGTGTATCCCTTTCAATTCTTATACATATGCCTTTCTCTTCTCACTAACCACCACAACATAAACAAATGTACGCCTGTAACGGCGATTTCGCTAGCTCGGTACAATTCTAACTATTTATATCATTATCTGTCACGATCGCCCAGTTCCGGGTATTTTACTTTTTACACACGATTGCCACGGCGCTGAAATGACAACTTCACCAGCATTCCACATCCGAAATCACTCCTTATCACATTTGAATGCTGCTTGGTGGTGGACGGCAGTGGCATTTATTGGTCTTATACTGTATTACTTTTATAACTTGTATATACTTACGCATTCACAGTTTTAGTGCATTATGTATTACTATACAACACTACTCACGACGTAATAATCAAATGTACTTTTGTAACGGCGAACTCGCCTGCTATGTACCCATCGACTACTCTACTATCCTCTCAGCATCATGTTTTATAGCATGGTTTTTTCGAATTGTTTTGTGCTTCTATGTCTGTTTGTCAATATGTACTGTAATTGTCTGTGATCTTGTTTGTTTGTAGGTGTGTGCATTGTTATATGTATATGTTGAATGTTTAAAATAAAGCTCCGGGGGTCCTAAACTGGTTAAATCACTTAGTGATAGGTACAGTGGGCCTCCGGAGAGTGAAGTGAAGTGAAGGTATTTAGAGAGTAAACTATTGAATCACATTAAAATTGCCAGTAATGGGGAAACGACATTAAATTGGAGTAAAAGGAAGTCATGTGATGCACACATCAGCTCGTTTCTATTACTTTTTAAAAATATATTTAGCCTTGCAACCGCAGGACGTTATGAATATTCACCATTTGTAGTTACACGCTAAAACATCGACACAAGGAAAGAGTTGAATAATAAAATGAGTACTTAGGATCAGTTGTTAGGTACCTGTATTTAACATAAGATTTTTTAAAAATACTTACGGGGAGCTGAATGTTTCTCTCTAAGTCGTTACGTAATCTCAGTTATACGTAGGCATGCTCGTTAACGTGGTTTTTGATGCATGTATGCCAAGTTTGTTCGTAGTCATTATTCGTAAGCGACGATAAATATTTTGATTTTTAAAACAACCGCTTTTAAATACTAAGCTTTGCAACCACAGGACATTACTAATAGTGAACATTTGTAGCTTAATATACTGTAGCACCGACACAAGTAAAAAATTAATGGAACAATAACATGATAATTTGAGATATTTTTGTTTAGTATCTATACTTCATATAAAGATGTAAAAAATTATTTCGGTTTAACAAATGTGTTTTTTAGGCGGCAGTCCTTTTGAAAGATAAAATTTATTTCATCTCCTTAGAATGTTGGATAACATTTTTAAATGACATTTCTAAAAGCTGGGGGAAAAAAAAATGCAACAACGATTTAAGTTATAACGACTTTGTTCCTGAAGTATCACTACTACTTTTTGATGGACAAATTCAACTTAGGTTGAAACTTTATTCAATAGGAGGAGGGAATAGAGTGTAAATAAGTACCGAGTAAATTAAAATTCTGTCTACTAAATCCAATGAAAATCTAAAATAGTTCCTTCAGGATATTGATTTGCGATTTTGAATTTCACAGTTAACGTAGTTATATTGCAAGTAAAACATTACTGCTAATTTTTTAAAAAGCGTTTTAAAATTGATTGAAACTGGATTCAAAAGGTAGAGACAATAGGTACAACTAACAAACAAATCGGTAATGAAAACACCCCTACTTTATATTCAAACTAAAAAAAGTCTAAAATCTTCCCGTAATAGCTTATTTTCTATAGCATTTTACACACTCCATCTCCCCTTCAATTGCCCCAAAGAAACAGTAATATCGTTTAACGCGTGATAATATATTATTTAAGGTTATGAAAAAGTTTTTTTTTCCTTACAGTTATAAACTCAAAAAAATTTAGTTGTTTTGAAACTTCTTTTCAGGTTTTAAACATTGCAAGATATGTACAATAAATAACAAAGATACTGCGAAGATTTTAGATTAATAATTTTATTGATATGATATTCTGATTTAATGGTCATAATTTTATTGCAGATATCAAGAGGAATTTTACTATCTCTTGTGCTACTACAGACAGCTCGTTTAGCTGAAGAGACCATCATAACAGGTAAGAATTTTCTCAATAAATGCGATTTTCATTGCGTTTTCTTAAATTATTGGATACAAACAGGATTCAAAACATTTGCTTGATTGAAAATAGCGTAAGCATTTTGCTTACACTATTTGTTATTGTTGTTAATTCCCGCAGATTGTGCGAAAAGATTGTGAGAAAGTTGTTGCCTCACAAGGAGTGTGGACTTCTAATAAGAAAATGACAGTACAATTTTTTTGTTTACACCCAAGACTGAACTAGAAAAATCGCAATAGAGATTAAAGAACACCCATGTCATTGGTGGAAATTGAACCCACAACCTCCAGGGGCGTATTCAGGGGAGGGTCAACGGGTCAGCTGACCCCCCTGTGACAAGAATTTTACTGTGATTCTTATTAAACTTAAAATTTATTTAGAACCGGAAAATGGTACATAGAATCAATGTTAACCTAACTTCGCTTGGTTATGCAAAAGTATTTCTTCTCAGTGCGTCATAATTCAAAAGATTGACTTAGTTGGTTTGCTAGGCTATTGCTTTTTGAGTGGTTTTTTTTTTTATTTTTTTTTTACCATTTTTAAAAGAACAATCTTCTTAAATGAGTTTAACGTTTTTTCAGAGTTCTCTGCTTCCACTTCAAACCACATGTCGTTTGTGCTTTTTTTTTAAATCTATTTTATAGCTGCAATCTTATATAGTCAGACCTTACGGTAACGTGACCAGCCTGTTTGCCTGAAGAAATATGAGTTTTGTTGAATATTTCAGGGAATGAAGGGAGGTACACGCTGTGCCATTGAAAAATTTAGGGGAGGCTGTAAATTGAAAGGGTTTTGATCTCATTTGGGGGACGGTGCTCTGTAGCATATGAGGGGATGCGCCGACCTCCTTGGTGGGTGATCTGGTCACATCTGTTTGACTGATACTTTTTTACGTAGGAGGAAAACACGGGCGATTAAAACCTGAACCCCTGTACAAAATTTTCGGGATCCACCCTGACAATCTCCAGCATATAAAGCTAGTGATTTCACCTCTCGGTCACAGAATCAAGACTATTTCATCTACTACACTATTTCTTTAATCGTTTACATCATTTCATTAAAAATAAAAGATTCCTTTAATCTAAAGTTTAAAAAATGTACACATTTAATTTAAACTACTAGAAAATCGCTCGTCAAGGTATGGCGGGTGAAAGTTTTTTCTGCATTTGAAAGAAGCAATTGCCCGTTTGGTGATATTTTGATAGCTGAAATTATAATCCTAACTCCAGTAGATAGCGTTCATTGTCGACCCCTTTTTCGTTTATTCCCTGAAAACAAGAAAATCGCCCGTCGAGGTATGACGGGTGAAAAGTGCTTCTACATTTGAACGAAGCAATTGCCTGTTTGACGATATTTTGATAGTTGAAATGGTAACCCTAACTCCAGTCTACTAACCCTAAACTCCAATAGATAGTGTTCATTGTTGAACACTTTTTCGTTTCTTCATTCTTTTTTAAATGAGTCTTACCTGTAAAACAGTTGAGTTTCCAGATCCAGTTCAGCCTTATCAAAATAAAATATTTCCTGCATGCCAAACATTACCGAAAAATATTATCAAATTATCATGCAGTGGAGCGAGTTTCATTGTTGACGTCGGGAGCGTTACTCGATTAGTTAATTGACTATTATAAACATAAAGATTTTAAAGCTTGTATAAACTTTCAAAATTTTTTCTTTGTTCGCGAAATTTGATCATTTCTTTGAAGAACTATAGGGAAAAAACAAACCACTCGTAGAAAAAAGAACCACAAAAACTCCTCTTACATGATATAGGTTCAGACAAGTAAAAAAGTTCTTGTGTTTCTTTGCACTCTCCCTACAATCAATGAGACCTTCCTCAATATAAACTTTATTTCCAATGAACCAACTCTGGTTTACCCCTACCTTTGATAAATGAAGAATAACTCAAAAATTACACATCACTTGGGTAGTATATAATATATACAGCAATTAATGCTACTTTAAATTAACTTGAAATTAATTAAAAAAACAAATTAACTTTTCCGAATGTTTAGCCAATACCCACGATTTCATTCTTTGTGAAAGTATGCATTACTGATTTTACTTAAATTGATAACCTAAGGAACATAATTTATTCATGAAATACATCACCAGCTCAGTCAATTCCAGCCGAGGACTGCAGTTTCGTGCTTATTAGCACTCATCAGCCCGGCATAGGAATGACTAAGCTGGAAGTGGAAAACCTCGTAAGGAAGCCAAGAGAGTCAAACAAACTGGTAGCTAATACAGAATTAGCACTAGTTACTGTCCTTTAGGGCCTCTATTGGGCGGTAACTTACTGAATACACCTGCCTTGCCTTCAATATTCGAGTTGAATCGAACCATTGCTTTGGTCACTCGTCCGGTCAGTGCTAATTCTTGTATTTAGCTGCCAGTTTGTTTGGCACTCTATGCTTCCTTAAAAGGTTTTCCACCTCCAGCTCAGTCACTCCTATGCCGGGCTGATGAGTGCTAATAAGCACGAAACTGCAGCCCTCGGCTGGAATTGACTGAGCTGGCGGTGTATTTTATGTATTTCTCCCTTAGCTCTGGCTATAGGGTGGTAACTTACTGAATAAACAATTTATTCTTTATTCCTTCCGCTCCCCCTCCCGAAAAAAAATTCGTTTCAATTTTGAGATCTTAAATTCAAATTATGTTTTTCGCAATCACGAATTGTGATATGATCCTACTAGTTGGGTTTCTTGTTTCTACTAACGGCTCTTATCGCAACCATATTTAGAATTAAAGACGTCAGAATTAAAATGAATGCCAGGGGCTGGATGCTGGATGTTATGAGCTGGATCCTGGATGTTATGAGCTGGATGCTGGATGTTGTGTGCTGGATACTATTTTCGCTTATAAAGGATTGTGTAAGTCGAGAAGGGTCATTCGTGAATAGTTTGATCCCGAGTCACATAGGCGCCTGCATTATAAGCATAGAAAAATAAAAAATCAAAGTATGTGGACGTAATTCAACGGTCAAAGGAAAACAATAAGCAATTCGTGATTGCTCAAAAGAATAAAAAAAAAACGATTCAACATTTACTAAAAATCGGGGCGTTCAAATTTCTGTCTAAGATTTCATTTCGCAAAAAAATGGGGAATTTTGAAATCGCCCACATAAGTCACATTACCTAAATTTCTGCGAAACAGGTATTTCAAAATTTTCTCTGTATCGGAGTAGTAAATCTTTACATAATTTTCAGTTGTAAAAGTCACAAAGTTTGGCATTATATTATAATGGTGAAATTATTAACTAAAATATTGAAAACTTTAAATTATTTTATTTCAGATATTCATTCTATTGCTTTACGTAATGTGAAGTATTCTGTGATATTTTACCTATGGAATTTACCAGCAGCAGTAGAAGCCATACCTCCCATTGAGTTGCAAGCAAAACTGTAAGTATGCTGGTTTATTATTATTATTTTGTTCAAGAGAGACAGAACTTAAGAGACACCAGCTGGCATTAAGCTCAATATTTTAAAAATTAATTTGACATACATATATACATTTTGAAATTTACATCACATTGGTGGACAGTTGTAGTGCAGAATCCTTGTTTTTACATCCAAGTCGATTCTGTTGAAAAAAATCCCTAAAAAATTTAAAAAGTAAAAAACTTTTTTTTACGTTTACAAAATTGATTACCTGAACACAAATCACACATTCTGCCTTTATACTCACTAATTTCTGTGGGATAAAATTTTTTTAGGAGGAGACCCGACGCTCTCCCCCCCCAATCCCTCTTTTATCACCAACGATAACTGAAATGTTCTTAAGATATCAGGATTTTTAAACTTACCGGGGAAATCTCTCGAATACAATTCCTCTAACGCCACCAAATACAGCTTAGAACAACATTTTTAAAACTAAATTGAAAAATAAAAATCGGTTGGATATTCCCCTTCAGTCACCCAAAGATGTTCGTAATTCTTCACTTTCTAATCATTTCTCGAAGGACATTATTCACGGAACCTCTTACCGTTATTTTACTAAAGATGGCCAAAAATTGCAGTTTTAAAACTCTAGTTTCATTAATTTTTGCAGAAAGCCCCCCCCCCATCCTCTTCACTTTTACATCCTTAAAGACAGCTCAAACATTTTTTCAAAATGTCAGCTTCAATATACATCTGCGAGGGGAAACTCCCTACACCCTTGCCCGAACATAGAAAACGGCCTAAAATTGCGTTATTATTTCTAAAATCGGATTTTTTTAAAATTAAAACCCCTGATGATTCCGTTTTCCCAGTCTGTGGCCCCTGAACCTATTTTTATTGTAATAAATTGTATGAAGGTATATATGTATTAATGAAGTATTTATACAGCAGGTTTTCGTGTTTTACAAGGTCCTTTTCAAAACACGAAAGATCCATTCAAGGTCCTTTTTCAAAATATAATTTTTTTATTAAGCTGTTGAACAGAAAATTAAAAAATGGATTTGAATAAGACAAAATAGGCAAATATTCAGAATTATCTTCTACACTAGTGATTTAAAACCTTTTGCTTCCGGACCATTTTTCAACAATTCTAAGCCCGGTATTATTACTGTAACATATTGATACAAGACGTCAAATTTATACAATATGCTTAAATAATTCCAGCAATCAGACCAAGACAGCTGATACCATTTTTAGCATATACTAGTATTTTGCTCTCACATTGCAAATTCAAACATTTTATTTTTCTGCTTTACTATACATTTGTGTTAAATATCAATCGTAAAACTCAAATGTCATAAATTCAAAATCTGAAAAAATAATAAAACTAATTATCTATTAATTAGGCACTGAATGGCAGGTATTATTTTCCCTCGAAAATGAGTTATGATTTATCTTAATAAAGCTTCAGACAGTAGTTAATTTTTCTGAGAAACATCATTATTCACATGACGCCTGTGGCCTGATCCCAGGTTCGAATCCCATCCATATTATTGTCGTCGATATAACACTTTCAATCATATCCTAGTGGAACCAATTTTAAGTCGTAACCCCTCCCCCCCACCAACAATACATTCTTTTTCGATCTGTTTAGTCAAATAATGATGCACAAAATGTTCTACCGCCTCGTTTAAAAAAAAAGAGAAAAAAAACGTACTAAACATGAAATAAACCGCCAGCTCTGTCAATTCCAGCCGAGGAATGCAGTTTGGTGCTTATTAGTACTCATCAGCCTGGCATAGGAGTGAAGAGCTGGAGGTGGAAAACCTATTAGGGAAGCCAAGAGTGACAAATAAACTGGTAGCTAATACAGAATTAGCACTGACAAGACGACCTAACTAGGCAGGTAACTTACTAAATAAACGTACTAAACTTTCAAAAATTAACAAGAAAAAATTTCCTTAATGTTTGTTGAAACAAAAAGGAAATATCAAAATGTATAAATAGTGAAAACAGATGAAACCTTATTAGATTTCCAATAGACACTGTAAGTCATAAGAAATACCTTGTGATGCTCCCCCCCCCCTCGACAAGGAGTGCCTAGGGGACGCGATCTAAAGGTTGAAAAGTTGCAAGCACACTCAATAACCAAACATCAGGATTAGATTTACATAATTTTAACTCTTAGTTATTTAGCTACTTCCATAACTTAAACAGAACCATGAGTTAAAGATTATTTTAAACAAGACATGAAGCTCGACGATGTACTTTGTCCAGCTTTCGCCTAATGTAAAGACTATTAACATAAATAAGTAACTTACGTTACAAATACTCCAAAACAGATCAAAACGATTCAGATGTTCTTGAAATCCATAATTACCGATGTTCTTGAAATCTGCAATTACAGATGTTCTTTAAATCCACATCAATGTTTACTAATACTCGTTGCGTAGCTTCGCAGAAACTGGTTTGAGTTTTCTGTTGGTTAAATAGCGCACATGATAAAACACGTTCTAAATTCATAGCACCAAGTACTTTGAGATAAGTTCGTGGGGATTGAAAAAATACGGAAAAATTTGCTGTAAAAATTGCAGATTTTTATTTTTAGTGTATACATACAGTACAACTAACATATCTTTATCTAGCCATTAGCGTTGCAGCAAAGAAAGCAATGATTTCACAAATGCTCCCAAATGTGACCAAATATGTTTCAAAATTTTTGACATACTATCTGTTGTGTGAACTTGAGTTTTGACTTCCCAAGTCCAATATCCGGAACTCAAGCGGTACATTTTTGAAATATTTTGTTTCTGATGGAGCACATCGTGTGAACAAATTGTGCAGGTTTATTTGCAGTGAATCACACTTATTGTTACCAGTTCTTTTTTTATTCAGACCAGCAACATTATATCTTTCACGCAGGTGGATAACATTGGAAATATTTTGCTGTTTTGTCTGTCATTTGACAGGGGTGTCCACTCCCTAAGAGGAAGGGCGCACCCCCTAAATGTCGCAGATATCCCGCAAAAGCCATAGTCTCCGCCCAAAAAAATTCAAAAATACCCATCAAAACGACCCCTCTTGAAAATTTCAATGGCACAGCGTGCGCCCTGACCCCCCCCTCCCAGTTGGGCACTCCTACATTTGAGCATTTGTTGGATGTTTAACTAGGGTTGCCTACCTAGAGGGGGGGATCATGACGCAGACTGCGCCATTGAAATTTATGAGAGGGGAACGTTTTCAGGGATTATTTTTTCTTTTTTTTTTGAGAGGGGGAGAGGAGCTCACGCTCTTGGGAGGTCTTTGGTATTCGAGGGGGGAGGGGGAGGGGCGTGCCATTGCTTTTAGGGGCGCATTCCTGGTTTACCCCTTAAGACATTTTAAGTTGGTACACCTAATACTAATACTTTAACTTTTACAATTCGAAAGACAAAAATTATTTTATGGATGGTCGTGTTGAGCAAACTGGAAGAGATGTTAAAATGTTTAGGAATACCTACCAATCTGCCTGCTTACCCAAGGAAGCCCATTAGGCATTTCAATTACAATTAATTTTTCCAATGGAAAGAAAAAGATATCAAGTTTACATTTTGCCTAATCACAAAATTAGTATGCAGTAAGTTCCTTTCACATGTTACCGTTTATATTCATGATTGTTATAATTTATGCATTCTTAACATGATTATTTTCAACCAAGGCTGATTTTCTTTGGTGTGATGCAACAATTTGCCCACGCAATCAATAAATTGATTTTCTTTGACAACTATTTTAATATTTCATACGTCTCCATTGGAATTCAAAGTCGGGATGCTTCTGTGCTGTTAAAGGACTTACAAAAATTTATATTAGTTAAAACCTAGGCACTATAGTTAAAACTCTTTGTACTTTCTTGGCAGTATGGCACTGAGTCGAAACTTAATCACCAATTGCCATCAGGGTGCCAATTTTAATTCGGACTTTATTCCTTGTGTTTTTCACAATATGTAGAATCGTCTGGATGCAGACGGGCGGATACAGATTGCCATTTTAGGGGGGGGGATATGCCGAGGAAGGACCCCCCCCCTCCTAACGAACGAGCCTACGGTTTCGGGTGCTAAACATTTCTGAAACTGTTCGGAACACAACATTGGCCAGGAATAAAGCACCTAAGAGGGCAAAAGGGTTACATATTAATTTCATATGCAATTAAAAGAAGTAGTATTTCAAATGCTTACTTTCAAATTATTTTAATGAATTAAAATCATTACTGCAATTGTTTACATTTTGTTCATAAATTGTTTCAACACAATGTGGATGTACAACAGTGCCTGCCGACGGTTTAGGGGGGGGGGGGGGTCATGACCCTTATGACCTTCTCCCTGTATCCGCCCTTAGATTAGGCAAACACTTTTATCTAGGCTTGTCAGATTTCTGAAATGTTTAACCGGGACACTGGAATGCCCTCCCCAGACATCGGTAGTATTCAAAGGAGTACATACTCCTGGCTGATTTCTGGAGCGTTTTGTTGGTCAATTCATCCTTAATGTTATGAATAAATGGTTAAAAGTTATGAGGAATAAAAAATTGAACAATATTTAGATATACTTTTTATATTATAGGACTTTTTTAGACAGTCATTTTGGTTTTAAAAATTCTCAATCTTATTTTTAAAATAATCACAATCTAATCCGCTACTAACTTTACAAGTCAATGTTATAAATGATAAAGTAATTATCCTAAATAATCCTTCATAATTAATCATTTTTAGTCCTTTTTTTGGTCATTTGTAATCAAATTTATCCCTTTCCGGGGCATGAAGTAAACCGGCCAGGACACCGGGATTTTGTTTGAAAACCGGATCTGTTCCGGTCAAACCGGGACGTCTGGCACGCCTACTTTTATCTAACACTGCGCATCATAGAAAAAAAAGTTTATTAGAACCGTATTGAAAAATAAAATCATTTTAATACGTTTAAAACAGTTAATGAGTTTTTTTTCGCAAAGAGCAAATATTGAATTTAAACATTTTATTATTGAATTTTCTTTAAAATTGAAACTTTGGTATTTCTTAAAATTCCTAGTTTATGAAGCGTGTTACGGAAGAACTAAAGACTTTATTGTGCTTGATGGTTGAATGAATCATTTATTTCATTCCCTACGATATTAGCAAGTTCGAAAAAGTTACAGTAACTAATGACATGATTCTTTCTATAACAGAAAAGAGAAGATAAAAAAGGGGAAGGAGCTTCTTGAGAACTTGAATGACCTTTTGGAAAAAATTAAAACGAGCCTGAAAAAGAAGAAAAAGATTGAGCAGACCACTCTGGAAAAGGTAAAATACTTTCAGATAATAAAAAACAGCGAAAAATGATCTGAATAGAACATATTTTTAAAGTAGCAGTAATTAATACTATAGTAATCAATGCTTAGATCTGTTGGTAGAACTGATTAAAATTTTTGCAACAATGAAATAAGGATAAAGATACTTACTTTATAAGCTATTTAAATATTAAGGTTTGATACATAATTTCATTAAATTTTTTTAAAAGGATATCTATGGGTAAAAAAGTGCAAATATATTCATCTCTAAATGAAGATCTTTTTTTCTCTGCATTTTGGCTCCATCTTACGTTTTGAAATTAACTTTCCCCCATCAAAATAAAAGCAATTATGGCACAAACTGTTTTTAGCATGAACACATTACATCTTACGACTAAACGCCTTTTTTTACATTTTACTTTGATGCGTAGATTTGTGCTCTAAAAACGCGATTGAAAATGGGTTTAAAATATTACTAAGCAACATGTTATGAAAAACGATTATGTTTCATATTAAAAATTAAATAAAAACCTTAGGTGTGAAAACACACCGATCACAGCAAAACCGCGTGACCTGTGACGTATTCCGGCCGTTGACGTAAGCTGTAGTTAGTAGCCACAACGTGTGAAATTTAAAGTTTCTTGGATTTCTCCGGGACCTCTTATCAGATCCAGACCAAATTACCACCGGACCATCTGGGAAGTATACCCTTCCAAACAAAAAAAAAAAAAAAAAAAATAATAATAATAATAATTTTTCAAATCGGTCCAGTAGTGTTGGAATAAATCGAAAAAATACATAAAAAGCCGCAATACGAAATCATAACCTCCTTTTCTGAAGTCGGTTAAAAAGAAGTGCAAATGTTGCAAAAGTATTAGAGCCACATGTTTTTTAACGTTAACAAGAAATCCACTGCATAATACAAAAAAACTGAAAGAAAAGAAAAGAAAAAATGTGACATTTCTGTACCATTTTGAAACTATTTTCAGGCATAAATAAAACTCTGTCCAATGCTTGACAATTTACAGAAAATCGAAATGAAGTTGTCTGACCACTGATTAGATGGAAAGGTAAACTTCCGGTTTTCAGGCGTAAATGTACGCATCTATTAGTTTCTAGGGATGCCTCGTATGTTAGCCTCTAAATTAACCAGAGTCACATTTAAATGAGCGGAACACGAATTCAGATAGACCCGTTTTAACTGGACGTTTGCCAATTCCATATCAACCGTGGGCAGACTGTACTGGAGCAGAGTTGTCATAAGCTTTCATTCAAGTGAAGTCCTGAACTCAAGCAAACTTCATAAAATGTAAAGCATGCAACTTATTGCATCCATAAAGAATTTTGTTCTCAAAAGTACGTATCTGAAACATTTAGATATTATTTGATTTGTGCTTTTATTATACAGGGTGTTCTGTTTTAACCTGAAAGACCTTTATTTTCGCAACCGTTAGTCCTAGATGTATACTTCCAATTGCAAAAATGTTCAAAATCGGGAGTAGAGTTAAAATATTGAAAGTTTGAAGCAAAAATTAAAATGAGTCAAAAATACGAAATTTAACTTTTTATGCGGGCTCTAGGTCCCCTAACTAATACTTAGAGAAATGAGCTCCTTTGAAGACCATTACTAATATAAAAAACTTGACATTTGTGCGACGAAAACTCAAGGAGATATTCCAGTTTAAAGTTTTAAGGGACCACACAGAAGATGAGATTGGTACTTATCGCTCTTTCAGAAGAATGACAGGTTGTCAAAGTAAGAAAATCAAGGTATTTATATTTTTCATTGCTATTCAAAAATAAATTCAAATGTTATGCCGTGATACGCAAAAACACGCGACAAAACCTCGAATAATTCGAAAAATCACACTATGCACACATGTAATTTTAAACACTTGTTAACCACTATATTTTCCCTCAAAAGCTGTTATTGAAGGCTATTGAAAAGTGGTGTAAGTCACAAAACGCTGCGTTTCATATCTCGGTGAATATTGGGCGTACTAATTTCAAATTTTTTTTTTGTGTTAGAATTATTTTTCAATGGAGATTATTTCCTTAAATATAAGTTATGGAACCTGGGGTCCGTATAAAAAGTTAAACTTCGTATTTTTTGACTCATTTTTATTTTCACTTCAAACTTTCAATATCTTAACCCTTCATCTGATTTTGAACATTTTTACTAATGGAAGTATACATCTAGGACTAACGGTTGCGAAAATAAAAATCTTGCAGGTTAAAACGGATGTATATGAATTCTTGAATTACGGACATTCAAATTTAGCTGTTTTTTTCCCTGTAGGCAGCTTATCAATTAGAAGCTTTAGTAAAAGAAAGAAATCTATTATTTTTTTGCAGAAATAATTAGTTTAATATATGAGCCGCTCAGAAGCCAATGCGGTTAAGTCCAAAACACAAAAATTGAGAAAATCAATGTTTTTTGATACATTAGTTTTTAAAATTCTTGGTTTATTAATTTAATTAGAAAAGTGTATAAAAGCTTTTTTCGAAATGTAAACTCTGCAAAAAAAAAAAAAGTATGTACAGGATGTGTAAATAAAAACGTATGTATTTATTGAAATAATGACAGCATCTTAAAAATTTTAGGACTTATACCTTTTGGCAGATGAAAAATATAAGAAATTTATGTAAAAATAATAAAATAACATTTATTTTCATAACTTTTATGTTTATTCATCATAACAAAAACCATCTTCTTACAAGTTATTTAAATGTAAATCTTGATCTCCATGTGTTGTCCTTAATGTCCTGTAAAAGTAGTGTTTAATTGGAGGTATATACTTTACTGAACATATGATGTCTTTTTTTGTTTCTCTTGAAATTGTTCTGAATATAGGTTGAGTTATATTTTTTAAATTTACTGGCCTACCTTTTTTTTATTTATTTATTTAAAATCAATTACATGAAAGGTATCATCCTCGTCAAAATTATGTTTGAACTTAATGCTGCTTGGGTTCCAATTTTATGCATTTCATATTAAGCCAATTGACTGTTAATCCACTTGTTGATTTTTTTTCTGTTGGTAACAGCTTCTTCCAATGGTCTTGTGAAAAGAAATTCTCATGGATTCTTTTCGACAACTCTGAAAGGGTTCTTCCTTTTACTATTTTGTATTATATGATACCAGTCACTAGGGTTATAAATATACAGATTTTTTTTGCATAAGCTTCTATAACTGCAAAATCAGCATCATTGGGCAAATAACTGTGCCCACTTAATAAAAATTTAAGCTCAATTGATTCAGCCTTTATGTCTTCACTCTGAACCAATTTCATTAAACTTAACACAGTTTTTATATTTCGATTCTGTCCTGAACATGAATCTGAATACATTATAATTTTTTGAAAATACTTTGCTACAATTTAATGTGTTTAGATAAACACGATGACACTTCTTATGAACCCCGCGATGCTTGGGTTATAGGCCAAACATACATGTAGCCCTCGTTAGTCTTTAAATCATGGCAACCAAGATTGTATACAAATAAGTTTCTCTTGTAATAAGCCACTGATGTGGATAGTTTCGGAAATGGTAATGCTTTTTCGAAATCAAAACTGAACATGCATATTTCGTCTGAAGCTCTTAGTCGATCATTAGCCATACTATTACGGGCAATTTCTGCATCTCGCAAGTCTTCGTCATATTCAACTTCAGCTGCATTTTTTTCTTCATCTATTGTAGATTGCTTTTTTACTACCAAATAATCGGATGTTGCACATGTATCTTTTGAAGGTTGCTTAAAATGTAAGTTAAATTTTGTCGAAAATATATGGTAATAAAACCAGTGATCGGGAAGTAGCGCGCTACAAGTAGCGACGCTACTGTAGTAGCTACATTTTTTAGTAGTTTGTAGTGTAGCGCACTACTTTTTAAAAAAAGTAGAGTAGCGAGTAGTTCGCTACAAAAAAAAAGTAGTTTGTAGCGATTTCTAGAAACTACTTTTGAATCAAGTTTCAAAAAAAAAAAAAAAAAAAAAAAAACCGCATGCATGTCTTACGAGTGAAAGTTGCACCAATCAGATTCGTAAGACTGAAAAATTCGAGCTGACCTTTGACATATAATTTTGACGTCATGTGTTGTATCTGTTTGGACGCCATTACTTTGTTTGGCATAGAAGCTTTCACATTTTCCCAATATTCGCCTTGAATAGAGCATGGCTTAAAAAGAAAGAAACGATTTTTTTTTTTTTCCGTTTCCTGTAAACTTTGCCCGTTAAGCAAAAAGCTTTCGGTTTCAATGCCATTTGCACATGCAGTCGAACTAATATTTAGTACCCAAGAAAGAAGGTGATATAAGCCCTGCGCTTCCGCTCCGAAAATTTTCGTGTAGCGGGTGAGGAATTCGCATCAGCTGCAAAATTCGTTTCTCGAGTAAAACTCGCTCTACATAGACATTTCGCGTTAGTAGAATTTTGTTGTAGCCCTAGTCCACTGTTGTTAAAAATTGCACATTGAAGTAAAGTAATCATTTTTAGTTATGTTTCATGTTTCGGATAAATTAGTAGTACCGATTGGAATATTTTTCCTATTTCTTTATTTTGTCTTTTTTACTGATTGAGTATTGATGTATTAACATATTAAAAGTCAATTATTAAATGTTGTGAGTTTTTGAGATTATTGGCAAAATAGAAAAAGGCTTTTATTTCATTTTATCAGGGGCGTAAGAAAAGAGATGGTGTCCAGGTCTGGAACCCTAGCTTGAAGCTCAAAAGCAATCAATTCCTATGAAATAACTAATGTTATCCTATGAATCCCTAACTATGAAACATAAGTTCTTTTAAAATTAACTCATATAATGAAAATTTAAGTTTTTCTCTTTTGTTTAAAAGATGCACTTCATCATCTAAATCAATTATATATATATGTATGTCTAGTCTATGTAAAATTTAAATTAAATTACGATTGGATTTATCTCAATTTCAAGTAGCCGAGTTGCTCTTCTTGACTGAAATACTATTTACTGTCAGGAAAGGATTAAAAATTTGAAGGTTGAACTCCTTCCACTTTTAAATCCTTTCTTGCAGGGAATATTCGTACAATTAATTAAAAAAAATTTGGATTGACGAATCGTTTCAGTAAAGGACGAAAGAATAAATAATTTATAGCAATATTCCATGTTCAAATGAGCCAATATATCAATCTGAAAATTTTGTTAATTTTTTCATTCAATCTCAAACGGTGTGTATGTGTATGTTATTTATTTATTTAATTTTTAAAAAGTAGCGAAGTAGCGACTACATTTCAAAAGTAGTTTGTAGTTGCTACATTTAGAAAAAAGTAGTTGTAGTTGTAGTTAACTACATTTGTGCTAAAGTAGTTGTAGTTGTAGTTCGCTACAAATAAAATGTAGTTTTTCCAACCACTGAATAAAACTTTTCCTTTACTGGTACAATTTGCTCTTCATTACATTGTTCGACATACAGGTTATACATTTTTGCAATAGAAAAATCTGAATTCAAGTATCTGCCACTGGGATTATGACTTCTTGTATAATGAATTTCTTGTTTTTCAGTGTTGCCAACAAATATCGAAAGAAGAAGAAGAATTTAATTTTTATTTCAAAGTTTATGTAAAAAAATATTAATAAAAGGTGGACTTATTCACAATGGCTTCTGAAATTATTATACAACATGTTCAGAAGCTATTAAATAAAGGGCTGTCTAACCTAGAAAAAAATAACCAACGAGTAAATCCTTTAATAACTAAGAAGATTAACATTTATTTTATCAAAATTTCCAAAAATCAGAAAATATCTAAAAATGGACTTAACCGCATTGGCTTCTGGGCGGCTCATATCAAGAGGCTAAATCTTCTAGAAACTGAGCGTGCATTTAAATAACTGATAATATAAGTCAATACTGTGACCATAGAAATCAGTTCGATTATTGGCCTTTTATCTCCATTTCCTTTCTGAAAGGGTTACTTTTATGTTTGAGAAAAAATGAAGGGACAAACATGTGTAATGGGGAATAAATGCAATTAAATTTTGCGAAAACAGGTTTAGAATGCTCCATAGAATAACATATTTGTCAATAGTTTTTTTTTTTCATTTTTAAATTAGTAAATCTAAACATGTGTTTCATTTTATATTAGTCTGATGGTTAAGATGTTTCGATCAGTTTCATAAAATCGGACCACCATGAAATAAATTAATAGTTCACGTGACCAGTGGTAGATATCTGACAATAGAGAGATTTGAAGCTGACATTTTTAATGATTTGAATTGCATATTCATAGTAATGTAATATACTTCAATTTCGGTTATATTTCTCTTAAAAAAAGATCAATTTATTATTTTAAACAATTTTTCAAAGCTAATTAAATAAGTTCTGCAAATTTTACTGGAAAAATGTAAGAAGAAATGCTTCTAAGTTTATGTGGAAACATATTATATGTTGAACTGAAAAAGGACTCGTCACATTATGATTAAAGTAGTGTACCATCTTTTTTACATGTCCAAGGGAGCACAGCACACACACAGTAAGCAGTTTTTTTTTAGGTAATTATAAGTTTTTTTTTCAGATTGTGGAAGTGAAAGAAGAGTTTAAAAAACTTCAAGTAGATTCGGGAGATTTACCTAAAGAACTTCTCGACAACTTTAAGGAAAAGACTCTGGAAGCTTTCATGCTCATACTACAAAGTTACGGGCTTGGTGATATTCCTCTTATCAAAACGCTGGAAAAGGCTAAAGACATGGAGATGGAAGAATTGGCAGAAAATGTAAACACTAACTTAACTATTTTTTCTCATTTAAAAAACCCAAAGTAATATGCATGCATTGTATTTTTTTTAATACATAATGCATTTTTTATTTTTTGATACATAATCTTTTCCTGGCTTCTTCCTGATATTTAATGAGCAAATAATTCACTCGTGAAAAGCCTGGGAATACTTTTGTAAGAATAGAAAAGTTGACCATTTTCCATATTTCTAAATCATTCGTAAACATAATTCCTGCCTGAAAAATATTTTCCACCGCTTTGTTTAGCTTTTTTTTAATTTTAGAATTTGAAATAATGACTTTTTTTCTTGTTCTTTGTTATGAGTTTTTTTGTTTGTTTGTGCCAAGTTCTCTGCCATGTGAAATATAAAAATATATACATTTTAGAATTGAATATATGGTACGTACTTAGCAGAGCCAATGAGTAGTTTTATGTAAATTGCAGAAAGAGCCGTATTTTCCAAGCGCCCAAAAATCAGTCCATGCAGGTGTTTTCGGTAGTTTTTCATGACAAATTTGAATCTTCTTATCAGAAAACTACAATAAAATGAAATAAAAAAAAATTAAAAAAAAAAATTGAATTTTTGGCATCCTGAATTTAAATTGTTTTTCACAATCACGAGCGTGTGTGTGTATGAATGCGCGTGTATGTTTGTGTAGGAGCATGTGTATGTGTTTGTGTATGTATGCATGTGTGTGCGTGTTGTGTATGCAGTGCTGTGTGCGTACGCGCGTGTGTGTGTGTATGCGGTGCTGTGTGTGTACGCGTGTGTGTGTGTGTGTAGGCGTTCGTGTGTGTGTATGTAGGCATATGTGTTTGTGTCTGTGTGGAGGCATGAGTGTGTGTATGTATGTGTGTGTGTTTGTGTCTGTGCGCAGGCATGAGTGTGTGTATGTGTGTGTAGGCGTGTGTGTGTTTGTGTCTGTGCGCAGGCATGAGTGTGTGTATGTGTGTGTGCGTAGGATATATACGCCGCCGATCAGGAGAAGCGGATAGCTCAAGACCTGGGGACAGCCGCGCCTGGAAGACGGTGGGCGGTGGTGCTGCAGAGGCTCTGGTTCAAGCTGAAAAAGGAACGGAACATCAAAAAATGTCAAATGAGAACAATAAGCAATCGTGATTGCTCAAAAAAAACGCGAGTTTTATTTGTAAACTAAACATTTTCGGACAGTTCTTTAATGCTCAAAATCCTTGATTCGTTCTCGGCCTGTCGGCCTATAAGCTGCCGTGAATGCTTCAGTTCTCAGTTATTTCAAAATTTGCAGATAAAAGTAAAGATTCTAATTGGGTTTGGGAAGATGCGGAGTTAGATTTTTGTGAGTTATTGTATACATTGGATTCAATAACATCAAACTGAAATATAAGATTTGGTATGCAATGATAGTGAAAGGGAAATGATAAACTGGAGTATTTTTATTGAACATGTTTTCTATGGCAGTATACCTTCCCTTCTGATTTTTTTACTGGGGCACTGGTACGATAATGATAAGAACTACGCTTTGACTCACAAAATTGGCAAGACATTCACTTTAGACTTCACTGGTTGAAAGGGGAAACCTAATTTACACAACTCGAAAGTGTTTTGAGCCAGGACGCATGTAGCATTACTTATGAAGTACTGAAAACAATGCTATAACACACAAAATTTTAAAAACGTTACAGACACGCTGTTCATAGTCGCAGGATGAAAACATTAGTGCAAAAGAAGTCATAACTTATGAACTAATAATTTTCAACGCTTGAAGACAATACACATTAATTACTGTAGCACTGTGAAAAACCTAATTGTCAAAAAGAAAAACATACATCTAATCCAGTACAACTGCAATTCAACCCACTGTTATAAAAATAGCGTAACATATGACAAAGTGACAACATAAAGGATCAGCTCTTGGACAATTAGTTCCAACATTCTCCGTAGATGTTGAATGTACGTATGAAAAAAGATTAAGTACGCAATATTAGGAAGTACAGTCATCTTGAATAACTTCACCCTAATATTTCCGAACACATAATTCGTCACAATGTCCCAGAACGAATGAATCGGAAAATAACGTCATGTAAATGAGCGGCTTAAACGAGCGAACTGAAAAGGAACTTTAGTGTGTGCTATGTAAACGGTCAATGTTAAGAAGGAGGTTATATAGGAATTGTTGAATGTGTATACGTGATTCTTACGGAACCTTTTTTTACATTGACAGTTTGCATAAATTGCTAACAAAAGTTGCAAGGTTTTGTACTTCATTGTGCATAATTTTGTGCAGTAATCGCGTATAATTTTCAAGTTGTCTTCTAAAGTCTACAAATAGTATTCTTTCTTAATCAGATTTTAGGACGATTTTAATATTTTAACGCATTTCGTTTACATTTTCTTTCAGCTCCAAGACACCTTCTCAGGCAAAAATCACAGAGAATGTAAGTATATATTTTTGCTCCAAAATTTTTCATAGCATAAAGTTAAAAAAAACAAACAAACAACCAAATGAATGAAAATGCTTACTAATTATGGAAAATAAGGTAAGGGGGAAAAACAGAAAAAAGCAACAATTTCTTTACTTCTAATGTTTCCAGATTAAACTTACCATTAAATGTCAACTTTTCCGATTTTTATATTTCACTACACTAGAGATGGATTCTTAAATTTACTATTCTAAAAGAAATTTCAGGCATCAGCTTCCGAAAGATTGAAATTTAGTACAGAGGAGTCTTGAGAACTTGACTCTTTATAAACCGGGTGATTTCAGAAAATCGGACCACTTCTGGAAACATGCAAAACCCTGCGCAAGAAACCTGTTACGCGCGCAAACCCGGAATTTTCAAACTCAGTCCTGTAAAGATCCACATCATTAGGTCGGGTTTTTGGGGTCGTACTACTGTAGTAATGACAGATTATAGCTTGACCACGAAAAGAAGGCGGATAACCTTGAAGCAAGAAACATCATTTATATCATTTGTAATAGGTTGTTTGTTCTTATTTTGGAATAGATAGGATTAGCTAGACCATGCCTCTTACTATTCGGTGCTTTCTGGCAGAATCTACATATTACAAATGATGTTTCGCTTCAAGGTCATCCGCCTTCTTTTCGTGGTTAAGCTTTACCATCACAGATGAACTACATTTTTGTCACGTGCTGCGGTGTCCCAAGACGTACTCTCAGCTCAGCTGATTTCGACAGAATCTGAATGAATTTGCGTGATATCACTGTTTTAAGTTCATTGAGTAAGGGGCTGCTTATATATGATTTAGAAACAAAATGACTTCAGATTTCATTTGGAGGATTGAGTGGAGTGCATGCGACTTACGGGCTAAGGTTGAGTATTGTTGGTGCAAAGCTTCTTATACTTCTCAACTGCTGGGGCATAGTGCCCTTATTCACTTATATCAACTACATGGGTAAGTAATGGGGTGTTTTCGTTGACACCTTTGTATGTAAGGTAAAAGGAAATATGATTTCGTACTCCAACAAACAGTTATAAAGTCTACTTTTTTATACCTAGTAATCCGCGGAGAGTATAGTCTTGAACACAATACACAAAATTAAAAAAAAGGATGGATCTGAAGTCGAATCATTGAAAATCAGTTTCCGTTTACACATAATGCCCCTATATATCCATCTTGAAAAAATATTTTGTGCTAAATTCCAAGTGAAACTTGTGTACGTTTTTTTTTTTTTTTTGAATGTTTAAATTGTTTTGTAATGCATTTTTATACGTGTTTACTCTACAGTTTTTTTTCCCTTTTACACTTTCAGTATAATAGATGAAACATTCGAAGATCAAGCTTTTTGAAATGGTATGATTATTAAAGTAAAGGATGATATTTCACTTTAAAATCGAATTTTGAACTTGTGATGTTGAAAGAATAGAATAAATTATTTTTTAAATTATGAAAATAAGCGTTTGTTTTATTTTTAGCTTTCATAACTTTCTGAATTCTCACTTCAAAATTCAAATTCTTGATATACAGTGAGAAGGTCGTATGATGAAATGATGAAAAATAAATAAATAAATAAATAAAAATGTGAATAGAAGACAAACTGCCAAGAACATGCAGCATATAGCTATTTTAAGGTTTAAGGTTAAAATAGAGACTCTTTATCAGTGCAAAAGTAATCTACACGCAGCAAAAAAGTCGTGAGGACACACATCTCACGATTTTTGTTGTGTGAAGGAATAATAAAATAAATAAATGAATGTAAATAAACAAATTAATGAATGAATATGTAAATGATATAATAAATGAGTGAATATGAAATAAGTGTTTTCACTTGTTCCATTTACTTTTTCCCGGATGATCTTGACAAATCGTATTAAGTATTTAAAATAAATGAAAGGCTTACTATCAAATAAATTAAAACAGCAGTGAATATCCGTAGATTCATCTAAATAAAAAGTAGCGAAACAATCGATCACAGAATAATATTCACATCTTCATGATGCTCTCCTATCTAGTTAATTAACAAGTATGAGAGTCGTGTTCTGAAATACAGAGCAGGGTAATAATGTATTGTACATGCATCATGTTTGCAGTTTTAATTAAATTACTGGAAGCGCGACCTGGTAGCTGCTAGAAACGTACTCAGCACAATGCAGCTCAGAATCCTTTATCTTATCCACCTGATTCAGAGAAAGGTATTAAGAGGTTAGATTGTATTAAATAGTTTGTGACAAAATTGTACCAGTAGTTGTTTTAAGCTCCCTCTACCTAACATGAAAATAACAGAATAAAAATGAGTATAAGCTTTTAAAAGCTTATTAACCTGATGGAACTACTAATTACTTCGAAAAATACTTTAAGAATTCAACCGTAATAAATGAGTATCAAATTGCAAATGATCCAATATAAATATTAACAGTCGTATACGTAATGCAAGATGTTTATAAAGTTTTGTACTGATAAAGAAAATTCATTTAAAAAGAAAAAAAAAACTACTTCAGATTTTGACATAGGAGCAATTCTATGTGAGATCAATTCAAAAACGGAAGCTTTTGACCGAATCATTTCCGACTTTTATGAAAATTTGGCACGAAGAACAAGATGCCAAGGTAAGTAATCCTGCCAATTTTTAGGATTCTACTTTAAAAATTGTTCAAAGTAGAAACTTGTAAAAAAACTCAAAATGTGTGGAAAAAATTAAAAGCTGGTTCCTTCAAATGACTGTAGTTTCTCTCCTAGTTGCAGAGGAATAAAAAATCTAAAACCATTGTAAAGCTAAGGACTAGAACTTTCTAGTGATGTATTACATGATTTCTGAAATAGTTAGGTTTCTGTATATTTACCGTGACTTTTAACCTTGAATATCTCAAAACATTCCCTCTTAGAATTTTTCGAGCAAAAAAATGTTATATTGCCCCATAACTCTTCTTACTTTGTACCAGAAATTAGTCTCGCATTGCAATGGCAAGGCACTGCAAAAAATTTGAATGTTTACATATTTTCCGTAGATGAGAAATTCCATGTCACATATCGAAAATTCTCTTAATCAAAACCGAAAATAGTCAAGTGAAGATGGTGATTAATCTGACATCGAATTGCTCTAAGTTCTTTTCATATTTTGATACTTATCTCAAAAAGTTTTTTTCACAACGTTTTTTGCACCTTTCGTAGTTCTGAGTAGATTTAGACAATTTTCAACTTCGCCAGTCACTTGCTCAGTCAGAATTTACCTTTTAGGGGGAGAGGGTTTTGTCATAGCAGACCCTTATGGACATAAAACCTCATAGTAGAATTGGAAATATGTGTTAAAACCAAAGGTTTTAAGGGGTTTTCCTTGAACCTCGACCCTCTCCCGGCACCCAAGACATACCTCTCCTCCATAGACGTCATTTTCGGCTTTTGATGATAGCACCACCTAAATGAATTGCGTAATACTGTACCCATGGGTGGGAAACTTGTTGAGAAAAAATTAAAAAAAAAAAAAACTATGCACAAATCTTAAATAGTTTTTTTCTATTTTTTAAACAAAGTTTTTTTTATCAATGCAATAAAACCCCGTATATATATATATATATATATATATATATATATATATATATATATATATATATATATATATATATATATATATATATATATATATATATATATATATATATATATATATATATATATATTCAGTTTTAATGAGGACACTTATGAGATATATTTCTTTCAAGGAAAGTAATAGTTGATAAAAGTTGATGACTTAATTTTATTTATAACAACATGAATAATAAAATGAATACACTTTAAGCGAAATCCCATGAGAATTTTCGCAGCTGTAACAAGATCATTTTCAATGGTAATTGAATATTTTGATAATTAGTTTAACGTTTCGTTGATTAAGAGAAAAACTTCGAGGTTAATTAATATAGTTGATAAGATTAACTCAATCCTCTAAGCAGGCTAAAAAAATCTTGAAATTCAAAGGCGCGAAATTTATTAACAGTAATTTTATAAAAAATATACCGAAAAGAAGAGAAAAGCAAAGATTTTAAAATAATAGTTTTACATTTATAAATTAAACCGTAAGAAATGGTAAGAAAAAATAATCTGTAAAAGAAGCAAATAACAGTACATTGATAAAGCACACACACACATATATACAAAAAAAAAAAAAAAAAACTATAAAAATGGTTTATATGAAAAAAAAGCAGGGGGACATCTTTTTTTAACAATTAGTTCTCACAGGGCCAATGAGAGGACATGCCAGCTCAGTCAGAAACTAGGGGCCCGGCCCTTGATGAAACACGATTTGGAATTGGAGTAGCATTCTATAAGGTTTGTGAGTGAGAGAAGGACTGACGAGAGGCCCGCCTTGACCCTCAGCGGGCCCTGAATTTTTGTCCATTCAGCATAAAACCTGAAATTATGAGTGTTTAAATATAAAAAAAAAGTGCGCTTCGACGTCAAAATTTTAAAAATGGAATACAGACCGATTCGGGAAAAAAAAACAATTTCAACAACTGTCACTAATTGACTGAATTATAAGAAATGAATAACAATTGTATAGAAAAGTGTGGTCCAACCCATCGGCCGCATATGGCCCACGTATATATTTTTATTGGTCTTTACCCTTCTTACTAATAACACTAGTTAAGATTTTTTTTCTCTTTTGTTTTTCAAGTTTACGACAGGAGCACCTTAGAACCATTTCCTCTATTACGTCTATTCACGATCTTATAGTGGACACTGCTAAACTTGTACCTGGAAAGTGATGTCAACAATCATATTGACTGCCGACTGTAAAATGAAGTGATATTAAGCTAGAGTATTCATCTTTATTCAAAATAAATTTCAACTAGAGCTTTTAAATTAAAAATGTAATTTTTTTTTTGTCTGGAATGACTTTGGCTTTCACGCTCCTATATTAAAGTTTGATTGGACCTTGAATAACCAAAAATTGGACCAGACTGATATATAGAGAATTGCGATTCTTTTTTTAGGTACAACCTGTTTATTTGCAATAAAATTATAGTTAGTATAATTCATAGTATGCTGATTGCATTTATGTTTTCTCGATTTATATTATGGCAGCAAGAACTTTAACATGAACTAAAAATAACTCTGGATTTTTAAAAATCTTTTTACCGTTTATACTTTGTAATTACGCATTTATGTTTAAATATATTAAAATACAGTGAAGCATTGCTCCTAGTAAATATCTATAGAAAAAAAAACTTTTATTAGTAGAAAAAAAAAGAAAAGAAAAGAAAAGGGAAACTATGATACATCTGCATTAGATCTTTGACCATGTTTGAGAATGCATAAAGCTATTACGTAAAATTTATGAATCGTTAAAAAACAAAAACCTATCATCAGCACTTAACCATAGGTTTTTATCGAAAAAACAATTTCAAGAAGATAAAAAAGAAGAAAAAGCATCTACACTTAAGCCAAGTTGTTTGTCCTCTTTTTTCTATTAATACTTCAAAACTCGCTGACAGCTCTAATGCCTCTTCAAACAAAATAGAATATTTCATTGTTGCTTTCCGAAATATATTTTTTTACTATTTTCTTATAAAAAGAGCGGAAAATATTTCTTCAAAACGATTTCAGTCAGGGAGATTTAGCATCCATGACATCAACCATAACTCAAGTTTCGAAAAATATTAATAAATTCATTTTCGGCTTTAATTTTCTTTAAAAAATATGGAAGTATCTTTTACTGACATTTACAAGTTAATACTAATTGATGTAATGAATTCATTAAAATGTTTCTTGTTTGGTCCGCATTAATTAAATATAAGTTTATCATAACTACTTTAAACATTGCCGTAAAAAAATGGAATGAATTTACAAAACGAAAAAAAAAAGTGTAAGTGTAATTAATATACCGACACATTCAAAAGCGATAGTTTCACCTTTGTTATGGACTCATCAGTTCAGAATAGTCAATGGCTGAGCTGGTGGCAAATGTTCTCTCGTTGAGACTGAAATTACCTGCAAACTGGTAGCTAAAATTAATTTTAGCGCACCAGCGAGAGTCAGCAAGCAAATTGGTTCTTCTCGCAGATTGAAGGTAAAAGCTTTGATAATAAGCAATGAGTAATTAACATACTTATTATTTTAACTGCTTAAAAATATAATTTGTTTAATTGACTTTAAACCGTTTCTGCGATTAGACACAAATAATTTGTTAGTGTGTTTGGCAAATAATAAAAATGAACTTTGATGATTATTTTTAAAAAAAAAACTATTACGTAAGAAAATGCCCACCCCCCCAAAAAATAGTGTGTTGTAAAATGACATGGAAAGAATCATACTGTAAAGATTGAAAAGGAAGATCTAAAGCGCCAAATTTGAAAAAGTAAGTATGAAGTAACATGTGTTATAACATTACATAGGTGTTCCATTAAAACTTTTCAGAACTTCTAAAAGGGATGAGGCTCACGAGGACGATTCTATATCACTCACCACTGCATGGTTTGAAATAGATCTTTCATGTGTTAGTTTCTAAGTTATTCCATTTAAAAAAATCAAACGTTTTGTTTAAGAGGGAAGAACACACATCATTCTATGGGAGTGGAAAATTTACGTGTCAATTATTAGAATCCCGAATTGCTTATTGTTCTCACTGAACTGCTTTCGGCCTCCGTCTGTCCGTTCGTCCTTTGATTTTACTTTTGCCTCCGCCTCCCTCTGTAGCACTGTCGTCAACCTTCTCCTCGAAGCTGCTCCTCCAACGACCATATCCTATACACACATGATTACACACACACACACACACACCACTGCCCATACACACATGCACGCCTAAACACAACCTTCGTGATTGAGAAAAGCATAATTTGAATTCAAGATGTTAAAAATTCACTTTCTGTTTTTTGTTAGTTAATGAGTTCAAATATTTTCAAATATGAATTGAAAATTCCATAAAATGGAATCGTCCACATTTACAATGTAGTTGTTTTAGGCATGCCACTGGCATAATCGAGCAATAATAAAATTTACTAGCCGATTTAGGCCAAATGAGTCACCAACACAATTTTTTTTTTTGCTTTTAAATCCATGGCATAGATTGCAACACCTGCGCAAACCGCTTTTTAACTATACTAAAGTTTCAACTTATGCTGCATAGAGGTTTCGCGATTTCCTAAATACTTAAGAGCCTTAACTGTCTTAACTGTGAACAGGACTGTGACGTTACATGCTTGGATGTAAACAAACAGTCATTTTCTCGTCTTACCATGCTTTCAATTTATTTCAAAGAACTTTTACCTGAAAACCCGGTAGAGAGAAAAGGTTAGTAATTTTATACAGTTTTTAAGTACTTTATGTGTGTTAATGTGTGCGATGATTAACACATACACAGTATCATCTACAAATAACCTAACTTTTTAGTGGAAGAAAAAACACACGTGGTAATATGTTTTGAGGTTAATATTTATTCAAAGTGGGATCTATTTAACTCAATCGAACGTTTGGAACGGTCAATCAATTTATCCTTTGATTTTTTAAATTCGGTTTTGAGGGTTGCTATTCAATACCTGTGTCACGCTGCTTGAATAGCATTAATATCATCGTATAAAGCTTCTTTTATTGCAATTTTCAGTTACGGAAACAAAAAATAGTCTAACGGTGAAATATCAAGCGAATACAGATTTGTTTCTAGCCGTTCAAATAGCGTTAGCCAGGTGCTAAAGAACATCGCAATGCCAAATTTAAAAAGTCTATGGATTAATTGGTTGACCAATCAGATCATAGTTTTGAGTTAAATGGGTCCTATTTCAGTAAATATTAGCTTTAAAACATATTAATACGCCTATTTTACTATATCACTAAAACGTTTGGTTATCACACTATGTACCTGATAAATCTCTTTAGCTCTTTAACATGCGTGTACAATTTTCATGGAACATTTGTACACAAAAACAGTGAATTTGAGCATGGATTGTTGAACTATGTTTTTGGAAAATTCTTGCCTAAATATTCATAAAAACCAACACAGTTCTGTTCAGCAAGATGGGTATAATTGAGTGATTTTACAACGAATCATACGAGTATTTTAGAGAAATTTAAAATTCAATCAGAGTGTTTAGCTTTAAAGGTTTTTTTGGAAGCATCATAAAATTAATAGAATGATACTTCGGTTATAGAGATTCGAACTGAGATAAGCTGTTTTAGGATGATTTCATTGATTATCGATGAATTATTCAAATAATCCATACCGAGCTATTTTTTCAATTAATTTCATGATGGGCTATTCAGTGACTCGTTTGATTAATTTTGTTCTATTAAGATTCTGTTGAATGATTTTATTGTTGAATGATCGGTTTAATTCACTCAAATGATTCGATTACCGAACACGATTCATTTTAATTATTTCATGATTGGTTAATAATTATTTTCTTGATAGGTTGATTTGGTTATAGTGTGATTCTTTTAAACGGTTTTATTGTTGAACAATTGGTTAGATTCATTCAAATAATTCAAATACCGAACGATTCTTTTGAATTATATCATGATGGGCTATCGAGTAACTCGTTTGATTAATTTGGCTACAGCACGATTCTTTTAAACGATTTTATCGTTGAATGATCGGTTAGCGGGATGTTTGAGTAATTTTGAGATTAAAAAAGTTCTCTGAACCGACTAAATAATTAATAGACAATGACAAATCGAATACATACTAAATGAAAGATCATATAAATGTTTCAACACTCCGTAAGTAATTATTCAAAATATATTAGGGTCAGTCAATAAATAACGAGTTAAAGGTTGTCAAGCAGATTTTATTCGATATTCTTCAAAAATTCTGACCGAAATAGTTTAAACACTTATCCCACTGGGAAATTAGTCGCATAATTCCGTGTTCATAAAAGTCCTTTGTCTGCTGCTGGAAACAATTACGCACGCAAACTTTCACGTACAGTCATCCTGTTGCGCGACAGCGCTAGACCACAGTCAATGAAACAGAGGAACTTTTTCGGAAATTTAAGTGGAAAGTCTTGAAGTACCCTCCTTTTAGTCCAGATCCATCCCCGTGTGACTTTAACATCTTTGGGGAACTCAAGAAGACACTTCGGGGACAACGATTTCATTCGGACGAAGGAAAGAACTTTGTGTGTAATTGGTTCCTGCAGCAACCGAAGGATGTTTTGAACACAGAATTATGCGACTAATTTCTCAGTGAAATCTGGGGACACGGCAGTGCCCCCGCCAAGTCGAGCGCGAAGCAAACACTGCCGTACCATCCTTTACTGGAACCATTTCGCCGCATTTTCAGGCCCTTATTTGAGAACCTTCTGATGAGACTAGAACGCAGAAATTTTCGTCATCTAGTAAATTATAATCACATACTTAAAATCCGAAATTTCAAGTCTGTAGGTCATTTAGTTCCAAAGTTAAGCGAAAGCAAAATTTCGCATTTATGACACTCACTCACTCATTCATGATCATCAAAATAGAACTAGTACTTCCCATAAACTCAGAGAGGTGAAATTTGGTACAGAGTTAGGGTTTGATGACTACATAAAGGGAAAACTATAAAATCTAGGCTAATCGAAGATCTGGAGTGACCCTGATCAGAAAACATAAGAGCCCAACCAAACTATTAGAGATCGATATACAGCCTTTACAAAAAATATTCAACTTGGTGGACCGCTTCATTTGATGTGAAAAATTGAAAGTCTGAAGTATTTAATGAAGAACTCTCAGCTCTGTATTAGAGATATGGTAATGCCCCGTTCTACTATTGGTACATCAAAAAATCGACTGTCATTGCAAAAGTCCAGCGTAGTGGGACACATCTTCTAATTTAATCTAGCATAACTTTAGTCTACTCGAACATTACCCAAATTAAATGTTTCTACAAAAAGAAGTGAAATCCCACCAAAAACATTCTGTAAAAAACTAGCCAAGTCTCGATGGAGTTGCTTGTTAATCTCTAAAAAGTAATGAAATCTAGACAAAGTCATGACAAGTCTAAGGTTCCTTACTGCGATTTCTTTATTATTATAGTTAATTTTGTGTGACTTGGCCGTTAAAGGGTACACAAGGGTACAAAACCAGGTGCTCCATGACACCATTGCACCAATCTGTCGCCAGAACCGCTACCCATTGACGATGGAAAATTGCCACTTGGAAAACGTGTAAACAAAATTGACTTGTACCCACTAACGTATAAAGAACGTTTAACGGCCAAGTCACACATTAACTATAATAATAAAGAAATCGCAGTAAGGAACCTTAGACTTGTCATGACTTTGTCTAGATTTCATTACTTTTTAGAGATAAACAAGCAGCTCCATCGATACTTGGTTAGTTTTTTACAGAATGTTTTTGGTGGGAAAAGTATTTAAACAATTTCGGTCAGTATTTTTGAGGAATGTCGAATAAAATCTATTTTATAGCCTCTGACTTGTTCTTTATTGACTGACACTCATAAATTTACCGGAATAGTTTCTCAAAAATCGACCGTTTGATTATAAAATCACTAGTAAAATTTTTTTTATTGCTTTGGTATACTCGACATTTCGTTATGATAAATATTACTATAACTATTCAAAAAATCACTCGATCTGCTAGCAGAATCACCATTAATCACTCGACGTCTGATAATTTGATTTTTGAGATCTATCGATTGTAGCCATTATTTCTAATAAATACTGATTCTAAAATAGTACAAACAAAGACAATTTATAAAAGTTATATTCATAACTAAAATCCGTTACATTTAACTACGAGAACTTTAAAATCCTCTGAACAAGAATATGAAACTGAATCTATTGAATATATATACGCGTCGAAGGAAATGTAGTTGAAATACAGCTACTTAAGCAACGCTAGAAGATGAAAAATGGTCGATGATTGAAATATTTCTTTAACTCAACCGTATCTCAAAAATATATTGCAGAAGTGTGAAACACATTTCATACTATTTGAAAAGGATTTACTAATAAAAAACTGAACCATTCAGACAAGAAAATTTATCTCTTCTACTATCACAAATGTTTGCAGACTATTCTTCAACGCACGTTAGAGCTGTTTTCTTTCATCTTGAAAAATAAAATTTCTGTGAGAAGAATACATATATTTTATTCGTAAAGCAAATAAAAAAATCTATTGACTCTGAGATTTTCGTTGACAGGGCATGTGAATACATTTTTTGAACACAACTTTATTTTGTATTAGAAATTGTTGTTTTATCAGAAAACGTGTTTTTTTTTCTTTAGTTGAACTCTTCAAATGTATACATATATTCAGGTTTATCAGTAATTAACGCGCTGATGTTAAAAATAATTTTTTCAAACACTGCTGATACAAAAAATGGTCATTTAAATTTCAAAACAAAGTGTGATGCACGGGAAATAGTTTTAAAACATGTTCGGTGCCTTCCATCTCTAGTTTTGATATGGCGTAAACGAATAGCGAAATTCCGTATCACTTAGTGAAGGGTCGAAGTTTCTATGCTTCCAATAACAGACAAAATCGCATTTTTCAGGTCTTTGACGCTATTTGGGTTTCCAGCGTTAACTTTGTCTTTGGTATATAAGCCCACAAAATTGAATCGCGGGGGTTCAGATCTGGAGAATAGGGTGCCCACTCAATCCCCATACTTTTCGATTTAGTAAAATCTGCTCGTTGAAGTGCTCTTCAAGCAGATTAAACACTTCATTGGTACAATTAGGGGGTGTACCGCCTTGCATGAACCACGTGCTCTCAAAATCCCACTTAATTTAAATTGTTGGAATAAACTGATTTCCCTAAATTTCTACATATTTTTCAGAAGCGAGTCTGTTCGTTGTTTTAAGCTTAAACTCAGTCGCAAACTTTCTTTGAGTCACAATTGGGCTGTTGGTGTTTGAATAAAAACTTTTAGTAGGTTTAGAAGAAACAAGTAACAAAACAAATAAATAAAATACCAAAAGAGATATTAACTTAGTTTAGGACATCAACTGACATATAAATACGCATGCAAGTCAATATCCTATGCGATCCTTTTTATATTTCATACTGAGTGAAAAAATATAACACAACGGAATGTAAACATTTTTTGAGTCTAAAATAGTTTTACTGAAAACATTTCTTGCGTTTTTGAGTATACATCCTGTGCAATCTACTTCAAGCTGTTTTTCAACATTTGGGTGATAAAATCTGAATTGCAGATGAAAAGTATTCAAAAGAGCAATGAAAAATGACTTATTTTTTAAAAGTCACGTACTTCGTATCAGGAGCGACACATGTGTTTAAAATTTCTTTTCGCAAACCAAAAAACTATCGAGAAATTCTTCAGAACAAACTGTTTTAAATTTGACAGCAATTAGAGAACACTTTTTTCTTAATTTAAGTATTTGATTTTAAGCTAAAAGAATTTATTTTATCCTGTTTTGTAACGTAGGGAAAATGGATAAAATATTTCTTTGCATTTAAAACACGCAATTTCTCTTTTTTTAAGGACATATCTTGTTTTTAAGGCGATTTCGAAAGAAGATGTAATGAGCTAGCTTAAAGCAAGAAGGCAGGAAATTCAGATGCAACATGTTTACATTGCAACCTACAACTGTCCAATATCCACACTAGCAATAGGGAAAGATAAACCCAAAGTAAACAAACAGGTTGCCGGAAGGTTTGCGACTATAGGGGGGAAGGGGGGTCAGTTTTGAGATTTTCTATGAAATAAAAAAAACTAAATGAATGAGTGACTGGCATTGCTGTGTGACGTAATTATTTTTCAATGTCTAATCTTTCCTTCTAGTGGAAGGAGGAAAGATCATAAGTTGTGTCTCATTGATAATTTTTCAAACTTTCTTACCGTGATTTGTAAGAACCTTCAATAAGCAGAATGTTACGTCAATGTAAACTAGCTCATATAGAGTAGTTATCCGTGCAAAATAAAGGAAAAACTCCATCAAACTCTTAGTGCCAAAGAATTGTTCAGCTTTGGACACCACAGCGTGGGTGTCTAACACAAGACATGAAGGCCACATGCGACTCCCTGGAATCCACATTGAGGCCCACAGATCTGGACCAAATGTACGAAAGTGTAAATAGTTTATTGAATGTACATAACCATTGAAAAATATTTCATGGTGTGCTTTGATCTCTCAGATATTGTTGCAATTTTTTCTGTGCTTGTAACTGATTTTAAAAAGAGGTTTTTTCTTTTTAATTTTCGCTTAAAAATGAATATCTACGATGGTGCCAACTAGTCAAGAAGTTGGAACATTGTAAGGGTAGATCACATAAAAATCTTTTTAAACATATACTATAAACCAGGGCCGCGGAGTCGGAGGAAAAATGACTGACTCTCTTTAACTTCAACTCCTTTACCCAAAAACCTGACTTGCTTCGCAGCCCTGGAAAAGATTAGGACTTGAGAGAAGTTGACAGAGAATGACTCTTAAAATTTTAAAGCTTTCGATTTTCTACCCTGACTTTTTTCCCAGAAAATTTGTTCGACTTCACGACTGTAACTATAAACTGCTTCTTCACGGAAATTAAAAACTGCAGGCACTCCCTTGCAAGATAGTAAAATCTTTTATTTGGTGATGTTCGGAAAGCACCGTCGAAATTGTGTCTCATGAAAAGATGACCATTAAATGATTTCTTTAACAATAGACCAGTTCCAAGCTGTCTCACAAACCGGAATACGATGATATGCTAAATGTTGTAGCACGCTTAGAAAACTGTAAGAGCCAGAGGAAATTAGTACATCTGAAACGTGATGCGGCAATTGAAAACGTTGGTTACCCACAACCTACAGCTATAAATTGGACTGAACTGAAACAGGAGAGTGAGTCACCCCCCCCCCCTTTCCCTATCAAGCATCATTTTTTGGAACGATGTGTGATTGGAAAGCTTTCCACCCTATCCATTTCATAGTACAGTAACTCTCGATTATCCGAGATTCAATCAACAATCAGAAAGATTTATTTTCTCAGTAAAAAGCAAATACCAATGCCTATTTTTTGTCAAAAATTTGTAAATTTTAACTCAGTTGTTTGGGTTTTTATTTTTATTTTTCTGCTTTCTTCATTGTACATACACTTGTTCTTTATTGATGTTAAGTTCCGTTGAGCAAAAATACCATACATTTTTACTGTGCTGTATATATTTGCTAAGTTTGAAGAAAGTGTTATGCATCAATACAGTCAAGGTTTTGAGGAAGGACAATTTTTACCTTATCTGTACCAAATTTTAGACTTTTTTCGATTTATAAGCGATTTTTATTATCCACGGCACTTGTGCCACCCAATTCAGCGAATAATCTGGAGTTTACTGTACAAGGCTTGGAACATTGTTACAAGGATGCTCACGTAGGAAGGTCATGGCGCCGACTGCGCCATTGAAATTTTTAGGAAAGGTTGTTTTGATGGGATTTTTCTATTTTTTTGGGGGGGGGGGGGTGACATGTCCGATTTGGGGGTCCACTTGGTATTGGGGGGGGGGTTGTGCCCTTGCTCTTAGGGGCGGTGGGTACCCCTGGTTATACTCATTTTCAAACGGCAATGAACAGAGCAACATAAATCGGGGTAAACATTTTTTTAAACACTAGGGTCTCATCCCGAACTTGTTTAAAAAATTATGCGTCATAAATAAATATTCCGTAGATTTTTTTGTTTTTAAATATCTTGGTATACATGTTACCGTGATATACTCGTACATACGCTTTTTGTTTTGTTTTTATGAGGTTTTGTAAGAAATTGATTCCCTTCATTTCCGTATCAAAAGATACCAACCTTTACTTCTCCGTGATCAATATAATCTTCCCATACGTAACGTTGTACGTATGAACTTCAGTTCTGATGATGGTGATGGGATAAGAAATTTTCATTGGAAATTGCAATTACTTATATTAGAAATGGTAATGTGCAAGGACCATGGGAATTCAAGGAATATTCCTCACTGACCTGCTGCTGATCCAGTAAGAATAATACGGTAAATCATATTAGTCCGTATTGATTTTACCAAGGGTCCAATTCCATTGCATACGTAAGACAAATTAAAGTTTTGCAACAAAATTATTGGAATACCGCCTTTAATTTTAATAGAATGTATATGGGCTCTTATAAGTATTCTTAAGAGATACAGATATCGTACAGAGTCTCTAAAAGGAGAGAACTTTAAACAGGCTTAAAGTATATCTGCACGTGTTTATCAAAGGAGCCACAGGAATAGTTTGATAAGAGTCACCGGCAAATGCGAAGATGACACCTCTCTCAATGTTGTCTTAATCTTTTAGTTAGTTTAGAATCCATGGTTCTATATACAAACAGTGGCTCCCCGAAATCCGTAATACATTATGTTAAAAATAATTTTTTCAAACACTGCTGATTCAAAAAATGGTCATTTAAATTTCAAAACAAAGTGTGATGCACGGGAAATAGTTTTAAAACATGTTCGGTGCCTTCCATCTCTAGTTTTGATATGGCGTAAACGAATAGCGAAATTCCGTATCACTTAGTGAAGGGTCGAAGTTTCTATGCTTTCAATAACAGACAAAATCGCATTTTTCAGGTCTTTGACGCTATTTGGGTTTCCAGCGTTAACTTTGTCTTTGGTATATAAGCCCACAAAATTGAATCGCGGGGGTTCAGATCTGGAGAATAGGGTGCTCACTCAATCCCCATACTTTTCGATTTAGTAAAATCTGCTCGTTGAAGTGCTCTTCCAGCAGATTAAACACTTCATTGGTACAATTAGGGGGTGTACCGCCTTGCATGAACCACGTGCTCTCAAAATCCCACTTTATTTAAATTGTTGGAATAAACTGATTTCCCTAAATTTCTACATATTTTTCAGAAGCGAGTCTGTTCGTTGTTTTAAGCTTAAACTCAGTCGCAAACTTTCTTTGAGTCACAATTGGGCTGTTGGTGTTTGAATAAAAACTTTTAGTAGGTTTAGAAGAAACAAGTAACAAAACAAATAAATAAAATACCAAAAGAGATATTAACTTAGTTTAGGACATCAACTGACATATAAATACGCATGCAAGTCAATATCCTATGCGATCCTTTTTATATTTCATACTGAGTGAAAAAATATAACACAACGGAATGTAAACATTTTTTGAGTCTAAAATAGTTTTACTGAAAACATTTCTTGCGTTTTTGAGTATACATCCTGTGCAATCTACTTCAAGCTGTTTTTCAACATTTGGGTGATAAAATCTGAATTGCAGATGAAAAGTATTCAAAAGAGCAATGAAAAATGACTTATTTTTTAAAAGTCACGTACTTCGTATCAGGAGCGACACATGTGTTTAAAATTTCTTTTCGCAAACCAAAAAACTATCGAGAAATTCTTCAGAACAAACTGTTTTAAATTTGACAGCAATTAGAGAACACTTTTTTCTTAATTTAAGTATTTGATTTTAAGCTAAAAGAATTTATTTTATCCTGTTTTGTAACGTAGGGAAAATGGATAAAATATTTCTTTGCATTTAAAACACGCAATTTCTCTTTTTTTAAGGACATATCTTGTTTTTAAGGCGATTTCGAAAGAAGATGTAATGAGCTAGCTTAAAGCAAGAAGGCAGGAAATTCAGATGCAACATGTTTACATTGCAACCTACAACTGTCCAATATCCACACTAGCAATAGGGAAAGATAAACCCAAAGTAAACAAACAGGTTGCCGGAAGGTTTGCGACTATAGGGGGGAAGGGGGGTCAGTTTTGAGATTTTCTATGAAATAAAAAAAACTAAATGAATGAGTGACTGGCATTGCTGTGTGACGTAATTATTTTTCAATGTCTAATCTTTCCTTCTAGTGGAAGGAGGAAAGATCATAAGTTGTGTCTCATTGATAATTTTTCAAACTTTCTTACCGTGATTTGTAAGAACCTTCAATAAGCAGAATGTTACGTCAATGTAAACTAGCTCATATAGAGTAGTTATCCGTGCAAAATAAAGGAAAAACTCCATCAAACTCTTAGTGCCAAAGAATTGTTCAGCTTTGGACACCACAGCGTGGGTGTCTAACACAAGACATGAAGGCCACATGCGACTCCCTGGAATCCACATTGAGGCCCACAGATCTGGACCAAATGTACGAAAGTGTAAATAGTTTATTGAATGTACATAACCATTGAAAAATATTTCATGGTGTGCTTTGATCTCTCAGATATTGTTGCAATTTTTTCTGTGCTTGTAACTGATTTTAAAAAGAGGTTTTTTCTTTTTAATTTTCGCTTAAAAATGAATATCTACGATGGTGCCAACTAGTCAAGAAGTTGGAACATTGTAAGGGTAGATCACATAAAAATCTTTTTAAACATATACTATAAACCAGGGCCGCGGAGTCGGAGGAAAAATGACTGACTCTCTTTAACTTCAACTCCTTTACCCAAAAACCTGACTTGCTTCGCAGCCCTGGAAAAGATTAGGACTTGAGAGAAGTTGACAGAGAATGACTCTTAAAATTTTAAAGCTTTCGATTTTCTACCCTGACTTTTTTCCCAGAAAATTTGTTCGACTTCACGACTGTAACTATAAACTGCTTCTTCACGGAAATTAAAAACTGCAGGCACTCCCTTGCAAGATAGTAAAATCTTTTATTTGGTGATGTTCGGAAAGCACCGTCGAAATTGTGTCTCATGAAAAGATGACCATTAAATGATTTCTTTAACAATAGACCAGTTCCAAGCTGTCTCACAAACCGGAATACGATGATATGCTAAATGTTGTAGCACGCTTAGAAAACTGTAAGAGCCAGAGGAAATTAGTACATCTGAAACGTGATGCGGCAATTGAAAACGTTGGTTACCCACAACCTACAGCTATAAATTGGACTGAACTGAAACAGGAGAGTGAGTCACCCCCCCCCCCCCCTTTCCCTATCAAGCATCATTTTTTGGAACGATGTGTGATTGGAAAGCTTTCCACCCTATCCATTTCATAGTACAGTAACTCTCGATTATCCGAGATTCAATCAACAATCAGAAAGATTTATTTTCTCAGTAAAAAGCAAATACCAATGCCTATTTTTTGTCAAAAATTTGTAAATTTTAACTCAGTTGTTTGGGTTTTTATTTTTATTTTTCTGCTTTCTTCATTGTACATACACTTGTTCTTTATTGATGTTAAGTTCCGTTGAGCAAAAATACCATACATTTTTACTGTGCTGTATATATTTGCTAAGTTTGAAGAAAGTGTTATGCATCAATACAGTCAAGGTTTTGAGGAAGGACAATTTTTACCTTATCTGTACCAAATTTTAGACTTTTTTCGATTTATAAGCGATTTTTATTATCCACGGCACTTGTGCCACCCAATTCAGCGAATAATCTGGAGTTTACTGTACAAGGCTTGGAACATTGTTACAAGGATGCTCACGTAGGAAGGTCATGGCGCCGACTGCGCCATTGAAATTTTTAGGAAAGGTTGTTTTGATGGGATTTTTCTATTTTTTTGGGGGGGGGGGGGGGTGACATGTCCGATTTGGGGGTCCACTTGGTATTGGCGGGGGGGGGGGTTGTGCCCTTGCTCTTAGGGGCGGTGGGTACCCCTGGTTATACTCATTTTCAAACGGCAATGAACAGAGCAACATAAATCGGGGTAAACATTTTTTTAAACACTAGGGTCTCATCCCGAACTTGTTTAAAAAATTATGCGTCATAAATAAATATTCCGTAGATTTTTTTGTTTTTAAATATCTTGGTATACATGTTACCGTGATATACTCGTACATACGCTTTTTGTTTTGTTTTTATGAGGTTTTGTAAGAAATTGATTCCCTTCATTTCCGTATCAAAAGATACCAACCTTTACTTCTCCGTAATCAATATAATCTTCCCATACGTAACGTTGTACGTATGAACTTCAGTTCTGATGATGGTGATGGGATAAGAAATTTTCATTGGAAATTGCAATTACTTATATTAGAAATGGTAATGTGCAAGGACCATGGGAATTCAAGGAATATTCCTCACTGACCTGCTGCTGATCCAGTAAGAATAATACGGTAAATCATATTAGTCCGTATTGATTTTACCAAGGGTCCAATTCCATTGCATACGTAAGACAAATTAAAGTTTTGCAACAAAATTATTGGAATACCGCCTTTAATTTTAATAGAATGTATATGGGCTCTTATAAGTATTCTTAAGAGATACAGATATCGTACAGAGTCTCTAAAAGGAGAGAACTTTAAACAGGCTTAAAGTATATCTGCACGTGTTTATCAAAGGAGCCACAGGAATAGTTTGATAAGAGTCACCGGCAAATGCGAAGATGACACCTCTCTCAATGTTGTCTTAATCTTTTAGTTAGTTTAGAATCCATGGTTCTATATACAAACAGTGGCTCCCCGAAATCCGTAATACATTATGTTAAAAATAATTTTTTCAAACACTGCTGATTCAAAAAATGGTCATTTAAATTTCAAAACAAAGTGTGATGCACGGGAAATAGTTTTAAAACATGTTCGGTGCCTTCCATCTCTAGTTTTGATATGGCGTAAACGAATAGCGAAATTCCGTATCACTTAGTGAAGGGTCGAAGTTTCTATGCTTTCAATAACAGACAAAATCGCATTTTTCAGGTCTTTGACGCTATTTGGGTTTCCAGCGTTAACTTTGTCTTTGGTATATAAGCCCACAAAATTGAATCGCGGGGGTTCAGATCTGGAGAATAGGGTGCCCACTCAATCCCCATACTTTTCGATTTAGTAAAATCTGCTCGTTGAAGTGCTCTTCCAGCAGATTAAACACTTCATTGGTACAATTAGGGGGTGTACCGCCTTGCATGAACCACGTGCTCTCAAAATCCCACTTTATTTAAATTGTTGGAATAAACTGATTTCCCTAAATTTCTACATATTTTTCAGAAGCGAGTCTGTTCGTTGTTTTAAGCTTAAACTCAGTCGCAAACTTTCTTTGAGTCACAATTGGGCTGTTGGTGTTTGAATAAAAACTTTTAGTAGGTTTAGAAGAAACAAGTAACAAAACAAATAAATAAAATACCAAAAGAGATATTAACTTAGTTTAGGACATCAACTGACATATAAATACGCATGCAAGTCAATATCCTATGCGATCCTTTTTATATTTCATACTGAGTGAAAAAATATAACACAACGGAATGTAAACATTTTTTGAGTCTAAAATAGTTTTACTGAAAACATTTCTTGCGTTTTTGAGTATACATCCTGTGCAATCTACTTCAAGCTGTTTTTCAACATTTGGGTGATAAAATCTGAATTGCAGATGAAAAGTATTCAAAAGAGCAATGAAAAATGACTTATTTTTTAAAAGTCACGTACTTCGTATCAGGAGCGACACATGTGTTTAAAATTTCTTTTCGCAAACCAAAAAACTATCGAGAAATTCTTCAGAACAAACTGTTTTAAATTTGACAGCAATTAGAGAACACTTTTTTCTTAATTTAAGTATTTGATTTTAAGCTAAAAGAATTTATTTTATCCTGTTTTGTAACGTAGGGAAAATGGATAAAATATTTCTTTGCATTTAAAACACGCAATTTCTCTTTTTTTAAGGACATATCTTGTTTTTAAGGCGATTTCAAAAGAAGATGTAATGAGCTAGCTTAAAGCAAGAAGGCAGGAAATTCAGATGCAACATGTTTACATTGCAACCTACAACTGTCCAATATCCACACTAGCAATAGGGAAAGATAAACCCAAAGTAAACAAACAGGTTGCCGGAAGGTTTGCGACTATAGGGGGGAAGGGGGGTCAGTTTTGAGATTTTCTATGAAATAAAAAAAACTAAATGAATGAGTGACTGGCATTGCTGTGTGACGTAATTATTTTTCAATGTCTAATCTTTCCTTCTAGTGGAAGGAGGAAAGATCATAAGTTGTGTCTCATTGATAATTTTTCAAACTTTCTTACCGTGATTTGTAAGAACCTTCAATAAGCAGAATGTTACGTCAATGTAAACTAGCTCATATAGAGTAGTTATCCGTGCAAAATAAAGGAAAAACTCCATCAAACTCTTAGTGCCAAAGAATTGTTCAGCTTTGGACACCACAGCGTGGGTGTCTAACACAAGACATGAAGGCCACATGCGACTCCCTGGAATCCACATTGAGGCCCACAGATCTGGACCAAATGTACGAAAGTGTAAATAGTTTATTGAATGTACATAACCATTGAAAAATATTTCATGGTGTGCTTTGATCTCTCAGATATCGTTACAATTTTTTCTGTGCTTGTAACTGATTTTAAAAAGAGGTTTTTTCTTTTTAATTTTCGCTTAAAAATGAATATCTACGATGGTGCCAACTAGTCAAGAAGTTGGAACATTGTAAGGGTAGATCACATAAAAATCTTTTTAAACATATACTATAAACCAGGGCCGCGGAGTCGGAGGAAAAATGACTGACTCTCTTTAACTTCAACTCCTTTACCCAAAAACCTGACTTGCTTCGCAGCCCTGGAAAAGATTAGGACTTGAGAGAAGTTGACAGAGAATGACTCTTAAAATTTTAAAGCTTTCGATTTTCTACCCTGACTTTTTTCCCAGAAAATTTGTTCGACTTCACGACTGTAACTATAAACTGCTTCTTCACGGAAATTAAAAACTGCAGGCACTCCCTTGCAAGATAGTAAAATCTTTTATTTGGTGATGTTCGGAAAGCACCGTCGAAATTGTGTCTCATGAAAAGATGACCATTAAATGATTTCTTTAACAATAGACCAGTTCCAAGCTGTCTCACAAACCGGAATACGATGATATGCTAAATGTTGTAGCACGCTTAGAAAACTGTAAGAGCCAGAGGAAATTAGTACATCTGAAACGTGATGCGGCAATTGAAAACGTTGGTTACCCACAACCTACAGCTATAAATTGGACTGAACTGAAACAGGAGAGTGAGTCACCCCCCCCCCCTTTCCCTATCAAGCATCATTTTTTGGAACGATGTGTGATTGGAAAGCTTTCCACCCTATCCATTTCATAGTACAGTAACTCTCGATTATCCGAGATTCAATCAACAATCAGAAAGATTTATTTTCTCAGTAAAAAGCAAATACCAATGCCTATTTTTTGTCAAAAATTTGTAAATTTTAACTCAGTTGTTTGGGTTTTTATTTTTATTTTTCTGCTTTCTTCATTGTACATACACTTGTTCTTTATTGATGTTAAGTTCCGTTGAGCAAAAATACCATACATTTTTACTGTGCTGTATATATTTGCTAAGTTTGAAGAAAGTGTTATGCATCAATACAGTCAAGGTTTTGAGGAAGGACAATTTTTACCTTATCTGTAAAAAATTTTAGACTTTTTTCGATTTATAAGCGATTTTTATTATCCACGGCACTTGTGCCACCCAATTCAGCGAATAATCTGGAGTTTACTGTACAAGGCTTGGAACATTGTTACAAGGATGCTCACCTAGGAAGGTCATGGCGCCGACTGCGCCATTGAAATTTTTAGGAAAGGTTGTTTTGATGGGATTTTTCTATTTTTTTGGGGGGGGGGGGGTGACATGTCCGATTTGGGGGTCCACTTGGTATTGGGGGTGGGGTTGTGCCCTTGCTCTTAGGGGCGGTGGGTACCCCTGGTTATACTCTTTTTCAAACGGCAATGAACAGAGCAACATAAATCGGGGTAAACATTTTTTTAAACACTAGGGTCTCGTCCCGAACTTGTTTAAAAAATTATGCGTCATAAATAAATATTCCGTAGATTTTTTTGTTTTTAAATATCTTGGTATACATGTTACCGTGATATACTCGTACATACGCTTTTTGTTTTGTTTTTATGAGGTTTTGTAAGAAATTGATTCCCTTCATTTCCGTATCAAAAGATACCAACCTTTACTTCTCCGTGATCAATATAATCTTCCCATACGTAACGTTGTACGTATGAACTTCAGTTCTGATGATGGTGATGGGATAAGAAATTTTCATTGGAAATTGCAATTACTTATATTAGAAATGGTAATGTGCAAGGACCATGGGAATTCGAGGAATATTCCTCACTGACCTGCTGCTGATCCAGTAAGAATAATACGGTAAATCATATTAGTCCGTATTGATTTTACCAAGGGTCCAATTCCATTGCATACGTAAGACAAATTAAAGTTTTGCAACAAAATTATTGGAATACCGCCTTTAATTTTAATAGAATGTATATGGGCTCTTATAAGTATTCTTAAAAGATACAGATATCGTACAGAGTCTCTAAAAGGAGATGACTTTAAATAGGCTTAAAGTATATCTGCACGTGTTTATCAAAGGAGCCACAGGAATAGTTTGGTAAGAGTCACCGGCAAATGCGAAGATGACACCTCTCTCAATGCTGTCTTAATCTTTTAGTTAGTTTAGAATCCATGGTTCTATATACAAACAGTGGCTCCCCGAAATCCGTAATACATTATGCGGCAGACCTTTTGAAGACGCTATACAAATGATCCATTTTTTTCCTATGAAACGTATGGAGTCTTTCTGAAGGGAGTCATTCAAAGCAGTTTAAACCTGGATCGGTCAGTTTTTCGACCACTAAGAAAAATTTCTGTAATCAAGTTTTTAAAAAAATAACTACAAACAAATCCTCAGTCAGCCTGTTGATTTTGGTTTAATTTGTTAAACTTTTTTCAGTTCCACCTTGTATGTCGATAAACATTAATTTGCGTTCTGGTATCATAGATGAGTCACTGATCGGTAACTAATTTAATTGCTTGATTGGAAACGTACTCATTCCGTAGGTTGCAATCATGTATTAATTTTGTCCGGAACATATAAACATACAAAATAAAACCTCTCTTTTTATAATATTAGTGTAGATAAAAAACTTAAAAGGGTGGCCCGAAATGCATGCAAAATTACAGCTTTTAGAATCACGGATTAATATCATCCATCTGCAACACTTTTTCATTTTCGCATTTGCAAAAACATGGCCCCACTTAATTCTTATAGGACGTGGCAATCGCTGAAACCCATGGCAACAAAGAGGGCGCACCCCTGTTTCCACTGCTTTGCCATTGATTGGTGGATGACTAGTTTCTCTGTGGGACCTCTTGCGGTCAATATAGGCGACGTCCAATAAAAAATAAACAAACTTCGAAACATTGACATTGATTGGTGGATGCATGAGCTGCATCGGTTTAACACTGAAAAGGCAAAAATTGTCAAGAACCGTAAGCGTAAGCGGAAATTTAGTGGGGCCATGGCCAGAGTCAACTTGACGGCATCGGCAGTTGTTTACGAAATAGCTAGCGTCAGTTGTTTGCACAATCGAATTGTGTTATGTTTTCTGACTGTTTAGTGCGTCATAATGTCATTAAGAAAGTGTAAAAACAGTCCTGATACATTTTTTTACGTGTGTGGTGATTTAACGATAAAAATGCATCAAGGAAACATAACAGAATTTATCAAGAAAGCTTATCACGCTGACTTCGGTGTGAAGCTTAGTGATCAAGCCAAACGTTGAGCTCCACAAAAAGTGTGTGTGGGTCAAGCTACTGAGAAAATGGACAAAAAGTAAACGTAGCTCTTTACCCTTTGGCATTCCTATGGAATGGAGGGAACAAAAAAATCAATGGAGACGACTGTTACTTTTGCTCCTGCGATGTCGAGAATTTCAATTCAAAAATAAACATATATTTCAGTATCTTGATTTACCGTCTGCTACACGATCTGTACTTTCATGAACCAGGAGTTCCCATTCCTCCAGCTTTTCATACCATCCAACAGCACACACAAATATCCACAAAAAGAAAACTAGAAAACGCAATTTTCAGGGAAAAAAAGAGAACGATTTTATTCAAAACTAGTGGTACCCGCACGGCTTTGCCCGTAATAGAAAAATTAAAAGGTCTTTTGGTTTGCCTGTATATTTACAAATAATGTATGGTGAATTTTCTCGCCAATTGGCTTGTGCCCATGTTGCGGTTCCACGTTGTGATAATTTCGTAATTTACTCGTTCATCTCATGAGAATTTTGTTCTTAAAATTGGAATAGAAAAAGAACCACATCGAATTTTCGAAAAATCGCTTCGAGGTGCACACCCACATGCTACAAACTAACTTAGTGCCAAATTTCATGAAAATCGGCCGAACGGTCTAGGCGCTATGCGCGTCACAGGGATCCTGACAGACAGAGATCCGGACAGAGAGAGATTCTGACAGACAAAGGGACTTTCAGCTTTATTATTAGTAAAGATAAAGAAACCCAAAAATTGTCTAACGTAGATTACACTGCAGCGTTTTTTTTAATTTTTTTATAATGAACAACTCCCTTTTTCTGTGTAATTTTCTGTTAACTATAGTTTCAAAAGAATTCCATCAGAATTTTTGGAAGTTTCTATGAAAAGTTTCAAACACACTTTTTCCGATAACCTGATGTGCTGGAAAAAAACTAAGATTCGTGATCAGCACACCCCATTTACTATATTGCACCTATTAAACTTGAAACACTTTTAAATGAAAAAAAAAAAATGTAGGCATGTGTAATTCATCATTTGTCCATAGAACAACACTTGGTTAGTCTATGACTTGCCATTAAAATCTTAGAACAAAACCTGTTTCGTTTACCGTTGGTCATTGATTCCAAGTATAATTGCTGAGTAATATACCATACACCATTGCTTCATAGAATAAACGTTTTATTATCAACTACCAATCTTAAAATACATTTCCTGTCAGAATTATTTTAACTCAAATGAAGTACAAAATTTCAAACGAAAATTTAAAAAATAATTTTCCATTTACGAATTAGAGTTTTTAGACTTATAGTGCATCCCTTATATTTTCTATAACGTGTTTTTTTTCTTAGTAAACTTCTGCAAAAAAAAAAAAAATCTTACTTTGCGGAAAAAGGTGTCGAAAACGTGGAAATGGTCCATTTTACTACACGAAAGTAAATATGAACAAATCGCTACACGTAGGCATAGGATCCTGATATCTATTCATGTGACATTTTTGCTTCTACATAAATGCACCTTCAGGACGTGAGTGGAAAGCAGTTTTGGTTATTGATCGCTTGGTTATATTCGATATGAGAAAATGCTCTTTTTCTGAAAATACTGAATTTAGTTTTTGTATAACAAGACATGAAGTTGTATTCATAATTATATCTGACTGAATGCGTTTAGTATAACAAAGAAAACAATGTATTTCACGATTTAATTTATTTTTACTAACAATGCAGCTAAAAGTCTGGATGTCTGTGACGCGCATAGTGCCTAGACTGTTCCGCCGATTTTCATGAAATTTGGCACAGAATTAGTTCTTAGCATAGAGATGTGCATCTTGAAGCAATTTTTCGAAAATTCAACAACGTGGAACGAACAAGTAAACATAACGTGGACTAGCAAATTGCCGTAACGTGGACTAGCAAACTACCATATGCGACCATGAGCAAGCAAATTACCATAGCAAATTGGCGAGAAATTCATCATCCATTATTTGTAAATATACAGGCGAACCAAATGACCTTTTAATTCTCTACTACGGGCAAAACCCTTTGTCATGAAATAAAATGCCTAAATGCTTTGGCCAGAAAAGACATGACTTGAAACTTCCTCTCTTTCCAGTGTTATATCCTACTACAGATTTTTTAAAAAATATCTATTTATAATATTGTGATGATTTTTTGACGAAATTAGAGAAAACAAAAATTCATTTTTGGCATGTTTTCTGAAATATATATATTGCACAGGAAAGTGGTTAAAAGTCAATCATGTTTTGTGTCCTTTCGTATTTTTTAACCTTAGTCATCGCTTTCACCTGAATTTTCCGTTTATGGATTCATATGCAGCTTTTATTCCATTGGATGATGTATACCTCTTCAAAAAAATGTATTTACATTTGTTGAGTTACCGTGGTAAAATACGATTTTTGAAAAAAAAAAAAAAAAAAAAGAAAGATGATTGGATAATTTTGATTGGAATTTCAGTCGAATATTTAAATTATTTCCTTCAAGCAGTAACACTTAAACTCAAGGGAAAATAGAATGTATCTCACATTTAGAAAAAATGGTTTAAACAAGGCAGAAAATTCTGGTAGTGCTTTCAACCATCTTATACTTCAATCTGAGTTAACATTTTCAATCTAAGTTTAGCAGTATTTTGAGACACATTTTTGGGCTTAGAATTTAAATCAAGTACGAGCCTAGAAATCTGGAAATATAAATGTTTTGTATCTATTTGAAATATTTCTCGAATTTGGGCATGAATGATTTTTTGTGAAATAATGTAGAAACTTGAAACATTTCAATAAATTACAAAAAAAAAGAAAAAAAAGCAACCTTCCCTTACAGATATGTTGGTAGATAGATGTAGGTTTCAAGGGATCACTTAAACAAAAGTTTCATAAAATAGTGACATTCGACAACTATATTATTTATGCTTCAGTACAATACCTTTCGTACCACATGCAAAAGTTGAAATAAATATTTAAAAGATCAAAATTAGCGCAATTGATGTAATGGAGGAAATTGACTCTCTGTGTTTGGCCACGAAATTTGTATAACTAGGCCGCTTGTCCGTTATTTGTTAAGTAAAATAACATCTTACTATACTGCTATAAAGCTTTAAAACGTTCTGGAATAAGTATCTAAAATGAATTTTGCCCGTATTTCTTCCAACAAAAACCTATTAAACAAAAGACAGTTCCGGTTTTATAAATAATCTCAATTGGAACGGAACCAAGACTTAAGACTCACCGTGAAAGAAAATTGTTGTAACAAAAGACGATTGAACTTTTAGCAAAAGATATCGGAACTCTAGTGACGGGAAAAAAAGGAAGTGGAATGATAATACAATTTCAAATGTATTTATTTCTTTTTAATATTTTTTTTTATCAGTGAGAAGCGGCGGGAGGGGGGGGGGGGAGGGGTGTGAAAATTTACCTATCTTAAAGGTTAGCTGAAAAAATCCTGATGAAAAACTGGTTCTGATAATTACAATAGCTGCTAACTGTTAAATAAGTTAACCGTGCTACATACAGACCACCCGGTTATCCCATCCAAAAACAGTTTCGTAATTGTTTCGACTCATATGTATTCGCATCATATGTATATTGGGAGTAACCGAGCTGGAGACAACCCATTAAAGCTGAGAGTGCTAAAGAGTTTATTGGCGCAAGAGCTTTAATCGGCTATACTGCGCCAAACAATTTTCGTTAAGTAAAAGAAAGAGCCAAAAAAAGAGGAAATTGTATTGAGAGTAATAGACACTTTTCAGAATTTTGAATGGGTTTTGCCGAAATAAACATATAAACGGAGTTTACATTTTTAATAACAAGCCTAAATAATTCAATAAGAAATAGATTAACACTAGCAAAAATACCCGGCGTTGCCTGGGTCAGTAATAATTATGAGAAACAATCGTTACTTGCCCTTGTTTTCTGTTTTAAGCGAAAGAATTTAAAACAAACCTTTTTGACGTGATTGAAAATAGAGCTTCTTCCTTACTCATAAAACTAAAACAGCAATAAGTATAAAAAACAAAATAGTATTCATTTAGAAACGAAAGCACGACATTTAAGCATATACAAATTGGAAGAATTTCCGAAATATGAAATTAAACTTTACATGTTTAAAAAGATTTATCTGTTAGTATTTTTTTTTTAATCTAAAACCTTCTCTGTATGGCTATTGATGTACGAACTGTTTTAAAAAATGTAGCCGCCCGTTTTCCCCTTACACTTGCTTATGTTATTTTGGGAAATTTCAATTTTTGTGGGCACTTGGTGCGGTTTAAAATCTTACAAAATTTGCGAGAATCATTTTGGGACACTTTCGATAATACTCCCCCTCCTAACTAATTTTTATTATAGAAATATTGTTGCTAGATGCTGAGATACTTTTGGTCAAAAAAAAAAAAAAAAAAAAAAAAAAAAAAAAAAAAAAAAAAAAAAAAAAAGGCGCTAAACGGTTTCATCCGAAATGTTTCCAAAATAAGTAGTAAAATTTGGCGATTGTTTGAAATCGTGCAAAAAGAAATTAATGGAAGTTTTTGTGCGGTTATGGATTCGCCTAATTCAGTTGTTGAATTATTTTACACAGTATTTTTTTCTTTTTTTTAAGTATCTTTGATTGGCGATATTTTGTTCATATGGTGAAAGCTGAGAAACATTATAACGTAGTCTTTGGGCTCAAAAACAGCGACAGTGGAAAAAACTGCCAAATGCATCAGCTACTGAAATCTTTCTGAAAAAATTCTGGCGATATTTCTGCTGGTTGGTTGGATATAGTGAGCAAGTGTCCAATTAGCATAAATAATAATAATAAACCATTAATTACAGAAGTTCCGTTTAAAAGTAAAGTGATCAGCCAAATCCATTTATTTTTAGCCAATCTTGTGGAAAAACGTTACTTTAAGATTTGACTTGAGAAAAGCCTCAAAAAGTCAGACGAAGCGCAAAAATATTCAACAATACAACAATTCTTGGGAGTTGAGATGACACACTAAATAATGACTTGGGTTGATGAAAGCCTTCGAACTGGGAACAAAAAAGCCCATAACTCGTTTTTTATACAACTTAGAAACTTCGAACAGATGCTCTCTTCAGCAGAAAAATTGGCGCTTTCGATGGACATATAATGTTAATATGTGCACGTTTTTTTCCACCCCCATATTGGGGCATTTATGCGAAAATTGGGACTCAAATTGGAATAAAAAGGGAACTATCAATCGGATTTTTTTCGAACTGGTCTATAAACCTTCCCAGTACCAAACTGAACAAACGGTGAAATTTTCAGCCAAATCTGCCGGGTAGTTTCTGAGATCTTAGGGTACAAATTTACCAAACTCCATTTTTATATATATAAGGATAAAGACACATAAAGCTAAACAAGAGGACACACACTAAATTAAAGAAAAAAATTCAACCTCTTGAAGGAAGGGGAGCAATTTCGGATGGAGTGTATCCCCCTCTAATACAAACTGATAGAAGTAAATTTATCTCGCCAGCGAGAATCCGCAGACATGGTGCGGTTCAACTCGTAAATTAAATGCAAAGCTTGGATTCCTAACACTTTCTCTTGCCCTGCTATCTATGGGGAGAACTGTCTTTTATTTGTTGAAGCTGTGTGGATCACACGTGGTTCCTTTTGATTATTTTTAGCACTATCCACGAACATACCAACAAATCTACGATCTGTTCAAACCATTTAGAAAGAATTATTAACTGGTTCAAAGTTGTCCCGTCAATTAGGCGTTATGTGAAATAATTTATTTCAGCAAAAGCTATGCAATGTTGATTTGGTTAACAAAATAATAATATAAGTAATAAAAGTTATAATGTAAATAAATAAATAAATAATAATTAAAAAAATAACGGAGCAAAATTTCCATTGTTTAAAAAAAAAAGAAATTATTTTTTTACAGCATCATTTCTATAATTTTCAACAATTTACTGAATTACATAAAAAATTGTGATATAGAACAAGACATTTCAACTTCATAAAGTAGCTGTGAAATAAAAACTTCCCAGTTAGGAGAGTTTAATTAACCTGAGTACCATGTTGCCAAATTCTTTTATGAGACAAAATGCAGAGAATTGATAGTATACCCTTTACAGCAAAGTGCAGCATTGCTTCTTCTAACAATTCCTTTGTAGTTAAACGCATTAAAAAATGCGAAGTATTATTTTTAAAAAAATAAATAAATAAATAAAATAAATAAAAACCCCGCCTTGTTTAAAATTAGCTGAAATGACTAATTTTATGCATAATAAAGCTTTGTTTATTTATTTTTAAGAATCAATATGTTATGTAGTATTATATTTTACCCGAGTTTTCATAAATGCTACGTATTTACAAGTGTTTTTTTTTTTTCAAAGTATAGTTTGATAAAAATAAAGAAAAAAGTAAAAACTACCTTAACTTTAGCTATTCAACTCTGATAAATGAGTTGAATGAACGATTTTGGCACGCTTCCATTAACGCTTTCGGAAATTGTATTTTGAATTCTGTTTTAAAATGTTGCTGGAAGTAAATATGCATTAAAAATGGTGTGTGCTCCGTACAGCCGGAAATAAAACAAACAAATCTAATTAACGATGTGTCGTAAATGATTTTTCCAGGTGCTAAAATTCTCATTGCATTTCTGGGATGATCCTTTTTTTGAAAAAATCAAAGTAAATATTCAGTTTTACTGCTACAGTCCACTCTCAATAACTCGAAGTCGCAAGGTAGTCCAGTCATATTAGACATTAAAATCGCAAAACACGATGTAGTTCTGATTTTTTAATATGTTGTTTGGGTAAGTTAGGGTAGTGTAAGTCTAAGATTACAGTTTTCAAAACACTGTGATTGCTACGTAATTCGTGAAAAACTGCGAAATTTTCGGACTTTTGTTAGTTTTTCCATTACAATTCCTAAACTATCCAACTTTAGATGCTAAATGTGAATACCAGTTTTAAAGCACATTACATTTTGAACAATTTAAGCTCAAGTGAGGTTCTGTACGACCACTAGTTTAGGAGATACCGTACTTCAAAAACTGGCCATTTTTGGCAAAAAATGTAAAAATTATGCTTCGATCACATTCCACGCCAAATATGGATACGAATTTCCACATTAATCGAAAAAAAACCCCTGTGTATACTGTTATAGTACGTTTAATTCGCTTTCATTTAAGCTAAAAACGAAGTCCGTAGATGCAATAGTTCTTTTACAATCGGAAAACAAATAATCGGAAAATTTGATTTTTGAAGAATTGAGACAAAACACTTTTTAATACAATATGGAAGATTCTACTCAAAAAAAGGGGCAAAGAATGATATGATAAGACTCTAATGTGTGTTTATATAAGTTATGTGTGCTGGCAAAACAGGGCGGTTATGAAAAAATTAAATAGGGCAATAGTTGATAGTCTTATGCAGATAACGCAAACATTCCTTCCCCTACTTATATATGCCTTTCACATTGATGAATTTTCGGACATATTTCGTTTTTCGACTAGAAAGTTATCTACCGAGTTTGATTTTGAATAGATAATATTTTTGAACAAAAGATTTTCAGTACAAAACACTTCCCATTAGAATAAGAGAGATATGGACAAAAGGAAAGAAAAAAAAACAGAATGATTTTAAAAGGGTGAAACTATTTACATGTTAGTTTTATCATTAAAACTATCTTAAAAATTAACTACATTTGATGTTTTGATTGTATGATGTCTTAAATACGTACGATCGTACTTTGAAGCTGGAAAAAATAAAGATATGTCGATTTTTTTTTGTTTTATCATTTTTCTTTCTTTCATTTTTGTTGGTTAGAATGGAAAAGATGTTGTGTGCTGTCTTTTCAAATGGCAGATTGCACAAAGCTGAGCAGCTATGATCAGTTCTGCAACAACAACAACATACTCTCACATATCCCTTCTTGCACTAAAATGAGAAAAATCTGAAAAGGATGGGTGAGGCTGGATCGTTTAATGTAGAGATTGGTGACGAACCAATATCAAAATTTATGTTCATCTTCGACCAACTCCGCTCTGAGGCTTCCTTCTCCATGTTGTAATATTTGTTGTTAGTCAAAAATTATTTTTCATATTATAAAATTAAAAAATTCTGGTTACACTAATATTTTGAATGCGGTGCAATATTTATTTAGTTAATATTAAACATATTCGTATTTTAAATGTTTTGCTCAAGTAGTCGAGTACGTGCGGAGCAAAGTGAATAGGGCAAAGTGAAATAGCTTATTTCGCTTATTCACTCAAGTATTTACTAAAACATTTAATTTCATTTATTAATTAATTCATTTACATTCCTTCACTTAGTAACTCACTTATTTATTCATTCATTCACTTATTTTCTTATTCATTCTATATTTAACTTACTCATTTATTTTTCTTTATGTATTAATTAATTAATTTAATTATTCGTTTATTGTTCTGTTTTTTTTCATTTATTCATTCAAAATACTATTAACAGATTCATTTGATCAAACTTTTTATAAATCAAATAGAAAATATTTCATCATAAAAATATTTCTTTTTTTACTTTGTCCCATGAATAAAATGAGTGAAAATTTTCCTCTTTTTTACGAAGGCTCAAAATGACTTCCAAAGCTAAAAAAAATTGTTTCAATGAAAGTTTTATGATAAAATACAATGTTCGTTCCTTTTGGACTGATTTTCGAAGCAAATTTCCAATTTGTTCATTTTGAAAACGGTCAGTCATCTTAGCCATTTCTCTTTGCCCCAAATTCCCCTACGTTACAAAAATATTTTCGCAGAAAATAAATTTTATTAACATACTTACTTGAAAAAGTAAGTTATCCTTGCTTGCGTAAGTTTTTTTTCTTTATCGGATTTTAAAAAATCAGTTTTTTTTTAACAAATAGGCATTTGTTTCAAGCTGAACGACTTCAGTTTTCTTTTTGATATCATTCTAATTAAACAGCACACAACCAAATTTCAATCGCCTGAATTGGAAATGGCTAATCAGGTATGCCATATTTTCGATATAGCAAAAAACACAAAATGTTAAAAAAAATTGCCCAAAACAACACAAGGTCGCCCAAGTTCTTTGATCAGATTACAAACATTAGTTTTTCATAAAAGCACAACAGTTTATGTCGTCCAGAAGAAAGGCTACTTTTTCAAATTTTGACAAAATTTTAAGTCGACTAAAAATAGCCAGTTGCTTCTCAAGCAGGTTTTAGGTCGCCAGACGTAGCAAAATGTATCCCAATCGGCTACTTTTCATTTTCACTTAATCTGGCAATATTGTACCGATTGCTGATTCCTCATCAACGTCTGGGGGAAAGGACACTGCATCGATGCTCGTCTCACAGAAGGGGGGGGGGGACGACAGACATACCGTTAAGTTGCCCTATACATTATCTTGTGAATGAATTCCTCTCTCATGCAAACTGATAAAGCAAAGCAGTGTGTAAAAAGAGAATTTTATTTTTCTTTCCACGTGTTTTGCTTGAATTTCGCGAGTGAAATAAAAACAAAACTTTCATAAGAGCTTCAACTTAAAACTTGTTACCTCCGAGATATAGAGACAACTTAGCTTTGAAAAACTTTGATAATTTTGGGACCCAATGCAACCTTTGAGATAAAGAAAGATTCAAGGTATAAGACTTCGAGCTTTGACTATTTATTAGAAGAATAATTGCTGAAAATAATTGTATGGAAGTTCTAAAAAAGTCTTGCTTGTTATTAAAATGTTTAAGCAGAAATTCTAATTTCGAATTATTGGGGGGGGGGAGGGGGGTATTTCATTTCGTACTTCAATATTTGGAAAACAATGATTGCGCGCATTATTGCAAAGCAGTTTATCGCTGCAGTAGTACGACAGCACTATCGATTTGTATATAAATTTTTAACGTTAATTTTTACTAAATAGCAATTTTTAATATCAATTGTACCATAGAAATTCAAATAATGATAAAACAAAATCAAAGCTCGCAGTTTAGTATAACTGCAATGCATTATATTTGCATTTTGCATAATTGCATATTCAGTTTTACAATTATTTATTTATTACAAAAGCAATTGCTAAAAATGTTTGAATGGGAGTTTTAAAAAACTGATTGTCAGTTACTAAAATTTCTAGGTAGAAATTCTAATTTGGAACTATTTTGGGGGGCAAATTAAATTTTCAATGCAAGGAAAACGACGACTGGATGAATTGTTACAATGCAAATTATCGCACAGTATTACGAGATCCCTGTCGATTTGTAAATAAGTTTCCAACTTGACGTTGATGGAAACCTAACCTGGCCGCATTGTAAACGCTATACAGATCCTAATCACAAGTTAAGTTTGCCCTAACTATGGCTATTTTTACTGTCGACTGTGCTATGAATAAAAAAATTTTGAAAAAAATAGAACCGACTTCAAAATTGCTCTAAAAAGTGAAAAATAATTTTATTCTTTAAACACCATCGATAATGCTTTTAAACATAATTTTTGAAGTTGGCGCAAAAACAAAACGTAAAATCCAGTGTAACCATGCTTCGCTCATATTTTTTTCAGAAAAGCATCCAAAGTTACGAATGAAACATTTATATCGTTATTCAAATATGTTGTCATCAATGCATAATTTAGGTGATAGTGAAGAAACTGGGCCTGGTTGAATTTATAGTTGTAATTGAGTTATGACTGTGAATGATTTTATCTATCGTTTTTGCGCCAACTTCAAAAATTATGTTTAAAAGCATTATCGATGGTGTTTAAAGAATAAAATTATTTTTCACTTTTTAGAGCAATTTTGAAGTCGGTTCTATTTTTTTTCAAAATTTTTTTATTTCATTCTTTTTAGTGTAAATGTAGATATTTCAGTAAAAGTAAGAAGTTACCTAGTAAGAAGTTCGGCTCTATATCACTGTATTGCTTTAGAAAAGCCTTTATTCAAAATTATCATTACAATTACTATTAATGTTATATGGCACCAAACTTTTATAACAATGAGTTTCATATTGTCGCGTAGATGAAGATAGCGAAGACAATGTGAAAGCCAAATGAAGCGAATACTCATTAGTCTCAACTCGAGATCTTTATTCAGAACCACGAATGAACGTTACATCTCCTTATATACAACTTGAGAAAGTGCTGGAACTTTCCAGACTTGGAAAGATACAGAAATTAATAGAACATTCGAGAAAACACGGGAGACAGTAGAAACGAAATTTTAGTAAAATTCACTTTGTCCTAGTCGGGATTTGAATCCGGGTCGCTAGTGTGGGAGGCGAGAATTCTACCACTGAGCCACCGTTATCCACGGTTGAAAAGGGCGAACTTCGCTACAATATCATTTAATAGGGAATTTGCATAAAATGTACCGTTTTTTACCCATAACTATTTTTCTAAAGAACAAATATGGTCAAACAAAGTAATGGGACCTAAGTTGAGCCATCCCCTATCCATTAAAAAAAGAACATCAAAATCGGTTCACTAGGTGAGACGCTATGAGTGGACAAAAAAAAAAAAAACATACATACGGTATGAACTGATAACCGCCTCCTTTTTGAAATCGGTTAAAAACCAATTAACAACTAAGCGTGCATTTTGCTTTATTTTGACAAGGCTAAACTCGATCTGGTAACTTAACTGTTTTACTGGTATGACTGAAATTTTAGGAAAATGAAGAAACAAAAAAATGGTCAACAATGAAAGCTGTCTAGGGTTATTTCGCCAGAGTTAGGTTAAAATTTCAGTTATCAAAATATCATCTAACAGGTTGTTGCTTCGTTTAAGTGTAGAAGCAATTTTTACCCGTCATACCTTGACGGGCGACTTTGTAATTATAAATGATTGAACAGATCTCTGAACATAGTTCTTAAGTATATGTTTTGCATTACGTATCGTTTAAAATTTAGACTCACAATTTTATTGTAAGGCAAACATTTTCTTTCGGACACTACAGGAACCTAAGATAGCCACAATTAGTTCATAGATGGCCGCAGTAAAAATTGCACTGAGTCAGTTCAACTGATTTATTTTCATTTCATTCATTAAGTTTTTTATAAAGTTAAATTGATGTTTAAAAGACCTCAACTTTGAGCTACATTGTGTTATGTTTCAAGCATTGAGAATAAATGATTTACATATTTAATCAAATTAGTTTTTAAAAAATGAAATACAATTCATGCAAAAAATAAAGCTGGATATTCAAATGAGTTTCACATGCAAAAAGAAATGAGTAACATTAAATCTTTACACAGCTTGCATATGCATATTTTTCTTTCAACTGTAGAAAACATCCTTAAAAAATTTGAAATGCAAAAATATTCATCAGCACTTAAGAGCGGTTGTCTTTTTCGAATCGAGCGTAAAAAAAAATGCTGACTACATTACAACTATTCGGATAATGCAAATTGCTTTTGTTCTTCCTATTTAGTTTTTACATCGTTACGAAATTGATGAAAACTTTTCTTTTACTTTTCAACGTTTACAAAATGTTAGCATGGAAGCTTTTTTTGAGCGATAACGATTGCTTATTGTTCTCACTTGACAGTCCTTGATGTTGTGGTTCCTTTTTCAGCTTTACCAGGGGCCTCTGCAGCACCACTGCCCACCGGCATGGTCCTGAGCACTGTCCCCCGGAATCCACTTCTGCTGGGTGCTGGCGTCCATGCCCTACACACGCAAGCTCATACACACTCACACACGTGCGCGCCTTTACACACATACACACGCCTACGTGCACACACGTAAGCCTACATACACACACACACACTCAACTATACACAGGTAACCACCCAGGAGGAGGGACCTGCTTGGGGGGGGAGCTGTTTCTAGAAACAATAACTCTAATGAGTAGGGTCTTGTAGCAACTCGTGATTGCGAAAAACATAATTTGATTTCAAAGTTTCAAAATTCAAATTAGAGTTGATTGGGGGAAGTGGGTCACAGGTATATTTTTTAAAATTATTATTTAATTTTTACTTGATAAAATTATGCATATATCCATTATTCGTTCAAAAACAAACTCACAGGATGTGTATCATTTTTTAAAGTAATTTTGAAGCGCATGCGTGGTTCGAGAATCGAAAACTATTCTTCTGGTTACTTTTTCATAAGGTACGAATATTTTGATGTCAGTAAGTAGTACCTATTGTCATGGTACATTACACTGCACTCCAAGAGTCCTCCATACCTACCTCTTAACGCTGTTTAACCTGTAAGATGGGTCTTTGAAGATTACTTTGATCGAAACAGAGAAACGAAAAACGCTTGATTCCACACCCAGAGGTATTGAATTGGAACGTGGAGGGGAAAACACATTTAGCGTGTGTCCCAGTCACCATTGGTGATCACGGTGAGCGCCTTTTATCGGCAGACATCGAAGCTGTAACCATCCACTTACAAGTTCGAAGCCTTACCGATCAGACCACCGCAGCCTACTGTCATGGTACACTTTTCACTTTGACTCCAGGGCTCCCCGTACCTACCACTATTTGTGGTTTAACCAATTGGATGGGACTCTGAAGACAGCTCTGATTTTTTAATCCAGACCAGAAACCGTGCAATCCCTGGTCCAGCACCCCCAGAGGTATCTTTTCCCTTGGAGGACTTTGTGACCACGAGCATATTTAACCTCCCCCCAGACACCATTAATGAAGACGGTAGATCTTCGACCGGCTAGGATTGAACCAGGGACACCCTCCGGTCACAAGTCTGACATCTCCCCAATTATGCCACCACGGTCTTACTTGCATGGTACAGTCCACCTCACTATTGTTGGCACTCGGAGAACTACAAAAATCAATTGAAGGGTGCAGGGGAAAAACTCCTGTGTTGCAGATAGTGATGCAACATGAGAAAATTGTTGTCAGTCTCTGGAAAGTGCACTAGCTTTAAAAATGGTGAGTTTTACATGCGTAGTTCCAGTAGAAATAACAGCATCAACAGAACATAGAGAACAAGAGTGATAGGTGTGAATTGCAAATGAAACTGCTTGCAGTTCCCAGGGCTTGGTGCGCGATAGCGAGCAGGAGGCGGTAGCCCCCTTGTGAAGAGTAAACTATTGTTGAAAATATAAGTTTAATAGTAATTAGACATTCTAGTAAGAAAAGAAGCAAAAAATAAATCCCATCTTTGTAAAAAATGTATTTATTGAGCGTAAGGAAATTTACTTTAAGTCTTTGCAAAAGATACTTTCTTCTTTTATTCATCAAGCAAACAGAAAAACTTTCTTTGGAAAGCATGAAATAAAATTCTTATTACAAAAAAGTTAAATGTAAATTTTTTCTTCGTATTTTTATCGCTAAATCTGTCTTTTTAAAAAATTAAATTCTGGGGTATCCACTGGGTGGTGGGGGGGGGGGGGGGGGGGTCAGGGCGCAAACTGCGCAATTAAAACGTTTTAGGAGGGGGGATGAGGGATATTTGTCTCATGTGGGGGTTCTTGCTTTTGGTGGCTGTCTTCGTGATATTTAAGGAAGGGGGTTCGACCTTGATCTTAGGGGGTGGGCACCTCTGTAAAAATCATGATGCGAAAACAGATCCTGGCTAATAAAACTACTTTTTGACGTTACAAGGCCCATTTCACGACCAAGGTTTTTTGAAATGAATAAAGGTGAATTAGTTTTACTGGTACTGCTGACTCTATCATTTCTTAGTAGAGCGCAGCAACCTGTTGACTTGCTGGTGCCTCGACACTCCTTTGGTCAGACATCTTGTTTTGCTTCTGGAGGATCCTTTTTCTCTGTTGGTGCACCCGTTTTTACTCTTTAAGACCCAGGAAAATCTGCACTTTTTTGGAATCGCCCACTCTTAGCTGGAAACTCTTAAAAGGTAATGCAGTTGCGAATTAATTTCAGACATAATCACTCTAAATTTAGCCTCCAAGATTAATATGTTATAGCTAAGCTATTCACTTCAGTTCCCGTCACTTCGGCCAGGCTATTCATGTTGAAAAAGGTGAAATTAATGAGATTTAACTTCAAATTCCTGGCATCAGACGATGGAACAAGAATTTAGTCTTCGTGCAATAAACATGCACAATATGGATGACGCCTCAAACAAACTTGCCACCTAATCAAAATAAATAGTGAAAACAGAGCAAAAGAGAAATCCAGAACGTGTGCCCTTTGGCTCCGGTTTAGAATAGCGTGCCTTTTTGAACGTATTTTCGTCCATGCAGACACTGCTTAAATGTAAAAAAGACATTACTTAGCGTATTATAGTTCAACTCACTATTGTTAAAATTAGTCTATGCACGAGTACAAAGGGAAGACCATGTCGTCAAAAAAAAGCTAGTTTTGCGAAAAACGCATCTAAAGTTTTCCTATTTCGAGAAGGCTCGCAGTATTGCTTATTTTCAAATAAATATTTCAGCTGACTTACAGGGTTTTGTACAAAAGATGATAGACTATCTAAGCAGTATACATCAACCACTATTTGGCATCATTATTCCGTTTACTTGAAGAAACTGGACCCAAATAAGATTTTACATGAAAAACGATTTTAATATTTTTTTATGGCGTTCGTTCTTGTTCTTGCCATTACAAATTGTTGCATTTCTACCACCATCACGATGGTTACAACACGCCTGTCCAAAGCAACTTCGAAACTGTAGGATCAAGGTTAACAATATATGGATGATTCTCCAAAATCCCAACAATATTATGTCCCAGTAGCCTCACACAAAAATTGTTTAACTCAGAAAGTGTTTTCATTTTTTTAATAGTTATTAATAACTTATCTGATGCTGCTCTGCTGTAATTAAAACAATAACTCATTTAGTTTTTACTACGAAAAATTTTAAATAACCAGAAATTCACACTTTTGGCGTTCCCCCTTTGTTTTTCAAATGGACTTGAAATTTTTAAAAATTTTATCTCAACATTCCGCAAATTCAATTTGTAGTACAAAATTAAGCATACTTAAAGGTGTAAAATAGCATTCTTTAAATAAATTAAATTATTTAACTCATTAAGGTGCATCGTTTTAAATTTTGTCACCGGGTTTCATGTCATTCTCTTGTCTTAGGAATGAGTTCAATTATTATGGATTCAAAAAAGGAATTTTTGATTTGTTGTGCTACAACAAGGTTTATTATCACCATTTTGTTAGATTCCTTGAGTATTAAGTTCATATGATTTGTCTGCTGTTCTTACTGAAACTTTGAAGTTCAAAAATGGGTATATGTAACATTTTTGCTGTCGTTCTCCTGGACAAAATTTCTGTGTTAAATAAAAGAAAAATAATGATTCTACTTATATATATAGTGTGTAGTTGAATTAAGAGGTTAGAATCGAAAAATAACATTAGTTACTTTAATTATAATTCTGGGCTCACGCAACAGGCAAATTGTATTCAAAATGTAATACTCCTGTCCAAAAAAAATCACTCTCCTAGCATTATTTCTCAAGAGCTAGTAATGCATCCCGTAGAATAGAAGGATTTATTTCCAATACATTAGTTGGAAAATAAGACTGATTGAAAAAAAGAAAGTTAAATTTTGCAAACGATAAATAAAAAAGTTATCAGTGGAATAATTCTATTAAATTTAATATTTTTTTGTTGTTGTTCAGACGACTCGTTCCAAAAGAGATTTACTGGTTGGACATTTGTTTATCTAAATGTTGCTCGAATAGGTTAATGAAGTTGCTATAAATTTCGTAGTTGCTTTAAATTAAAAGTATGTTATTAATATTGCTGATTCCCTTTTTGTTTTGTGTTTGTATTTTCTGAAGTGTAAAATAATTCGCAGGTAATGAGAAGGAAACTTTTCTTTTTGTAAATTTATCATACTGTGTATGGCTAACTTAAAGAAAGTTTTAGTGTAGCAATTTTTTTTAAAAATGTTATTGGAAAATGTTGGGTTTTTGGAGAATCATTCATATAGGGGAAATTATGACAACATGGACCGTGTCAAATTTGAAAAAAATTCCTACTGCTAAAATTGCCGTGGCCGTTTTCGCTCATCATGCTTTTAATTTTAAATTTTAATAAACTGTTGTTTTTTAATGAGTCAATACATTTATTTGGCGGATTTTATTTTAGGTTTTAATGGCATAATTCAAATACTTTGCGGATTTTCATTTTAATGGGATATTTTTAAAAATTTCAGCAACATTGTTTTAGGCAACATTTGATCAGCAAATAAGTGCTTTGTTCGGATTAGTTTGTAGAAATACTTTCTAGAAGTACCAAGCTGAGTTTTCCCAACAAATACTCTGTATGTTAATGTGGGGATATTTCGATACTTGGGAATCTGGCGTGATTGTCTCATTTTTGGCATTCATAACTTTATTTTGGTAACCCTGCACATTTAGAGGAACCCTATGTAAATACATGTTTCCATTCTCTTTGTTTAGCTTTGCAACGAAAAATATTTCTCGCGCAGACGCTAGAGCCAAAAATTGACGCCAATGAAGAAAGATCGCTAGATTCTCAATTATCAAAATATCCCCGTTATGTGAGCTAAAAAGCTCCTAAAATGTAGAATTATAATAACCCGCAACATTTGGCCTGTTTTCAAAAAGGCAAAAAAATCGTCAAATTAGTCAAAACTAACGACTTATCTGCTTTTCACTTTTCCAAAAGTAATTTTGCTCACATTTGAAATTAAATGCTAAATTTTCAATTAAAATTTGCCATTAGGCATAGTTAAAAGCTCCATAAAAATAGTGTACCAACTAGTTAAATAAAGCCATTAAAAGGAGAATTAATCCGTCAAATAAATATATGATGTCATTAAAAGACAATAAAATTCCTTAAAATATAAAATTGAAGCTTGAGGAGAAAAAAATGGCAACAGCGACTTCATCAATGGGAAAATTCCTAAACTAATCCAGAGATTGATGAAGAACTAAATATACATCCCAACAAAACATAAATGTGAAAAAGAAGCCAAGTTCGGTCGAAATGAGGTTCGAGGTAGACGGTGTCCCCGACAAAAAATAGTTCATATCTAAACTGTTACCAAGTTCCATAGCAGTTCCACATAGATGTTGGATTTTCCCATGTTCTTCAATTCATTTAGAAAACAATTTATTACTTTCTTTGATAATGGATTTTAAACTTGCAGCAAGTTCTAGTCATCGCTATTTTTTTTTTCAAACTTGCCAAGTTTTAAATCCATTATCAAAGAAAGTGAAAAATTGTTTTCTAAATGAATTGAAGAACATGGGAAATACAACATCTATGTGGAACTGCTATGGAACTTGGTAACAGTTTAGATATAAACTATTTTTTGTTGGGGACACCGTCTACCTAGAACCTCATTTCGACCGAACTTGGCTTCTTTTTCATATTTATGTTTTGTTGGGATATCATTACTTTTTGAAAAGCTAAATCAAAGGTTATGTTCTAATTCAGACGATTATAAATGCAAAAGCGTATAGAACTATATGATTTCCTTTCTAACCCCTGCTTTTACGGTGCACTGGTTTGCGGTTTCTCTTTATTAGAAGTTTTGAAGATATTTCGATAGAGCTGGGGACTTGGCGCGATCGCCAATTTTAGGCAGTAATCGTCTGTTTTTCCCATTTATCAGCAAGGCCAAAGTACATTAGTTCTTGGTCTTAGACGTCCTCAGATTTGTCGACCTGACTCATCGCAAAATTTGTCTGGAATTTATTGTTCAGGGGGATAATCATAACGTAGATCGTAAAATATGCAGAATTGGCGAAAATATTTCTCAATTGTTGAAATTATTGTTGCCACTTTTGCTCCTCCTGTAAAATTTTGCATTTAATTGAGATCTAAAGATTTTATAAATTTTAAAGCTTGTTATTTTTGACTTTAAAGGCTTAGCTCTAGATTTGCAATTTTAAATTATTTGATGGATCATATTTCATTTTAGCGGAATTTAAAGTATCGTTTAAAGACTCATTTTGGTTAGAAATTTAATTGTTAATTTAAAACATCAACAACCTTGTTTTGGCAACGTTTGTCGAGTCCTTTTGTTTTGATTTATTTGGCGAAATATTTTGCAATCGCGCGGTGAAGTGATTACGCCGTGATGCTCATAAAAATTGCTTAATTTTTTGCTACTTTAATGTAGTTTTTTTGACTTTTTAAATTTTTCCCTTTACATATGCATGAAAATCTATCTTTATGCCAAATTTCAAGTGTGTGAGACACTTGGAAGTTCGTAAACATTTTTATGAGTGAGTGAGTGAGTCAGTGTTAAAAATGACACTTTTCAGATCTTAATAATTCCATAACTATAAGAGGTACACTCATGAAATTTAGGATTATAGGTCTACTATGCAGCTCTATTAGACATACAAAATTTCAAGCACGTAGATTTAATAGTTTTTGAGAAATGAGGGGGTCAAAAGTAGCTTGAAATGGTTCGTGTAAGATACACACTGGCAGATAAGTCGCCTGATTTCCGAACTTGGCTGGCACACTGCCGTGTGTCTAAATAAGCATTTATTGCAAAGCAGCACAGAAACAAGAAACTTTTAATGTTTAAAAGATTTCATACATGTTGCCATTCATTGGGAAGTAAACTTCAACAGTAAAATTAGTAATCTTCTGTGGTCACCTACCTTCAGCAAGAAGCAAGATGCAAGCCTTTTATTACAACGCATGGAAAATTATTTCATCACCTCGAGGCAGTTAAACATTGTCTCAGCGCTTTCCAACTATATCAAAACAGTTTTGATCCATTTATTTTTGCTGTTTGAGCGGCATAGAAGGGCAATGATTGAAAATGGATCTTGTTACTGTTTTAATCATTTCGCTGATACAATTAAAAGTTCCTCTTTCTTGTGCAAGCAAGAAAAGCAAGTATATTTTCACTTTTTTGTTAGCAAGTACACTAAAAGGTGCAAGAAAAGTAATAGTTCATATGTTTTTCTCATTAGTTTCAATATAACCAAAACTAGTGTGGGTAGAATTAAGGTAACCGGGTCGCGGCGATACGTGTTTTAATCTGGCAACCCGCTACCTTGACTTGGCGACGGAGCAATTTTGGTAACCCTATAGCCAAGCGGATTTGCTATTCGTTTAGCCAATCGGCGATATAATCTTTTTTTTTTTTTTTAATTCTATAGAATTATATTTTTAAATTTTTGAAAGGTGATTTTTTTTTCTGGAAATTGGCAACGTAAAATATATCTTTTCAATTTTTGGATAGTCGAAACATTTTTAAAATCTTACATCGTGGAATGTTTTTCATTCTCAACTATTTTAAGGTTTTGATTTAAAAATTAGTCATTCGCTTTCTTTTGGATACTTTTTATATTTTGCTTGCCGTAAGTACTTTCCTTCATGTTTTATTGTTCCATCTATAGTTTAAAATTTATTAATTATCGTAATAATTTGTTCAGTAAGGTTGAATTACACTTTGCAGTTATGAAAACTTCTCTGGCTGGATCTTTTAATGTGGTTTAATTTATCTAACAAATTATTTTAAGTTTTACTCTTACACTTTAACTAAACTTAATGGCGCTTTCTTTACTCGACGAATTATTTCAAACTTTAATGAAGTTTTCGAGCCAACATTTAATGTTGTTAAATTTTGTTTGGAATTTATGCTACATTTTAATGTTCCTTATAATTTGTTTTAGTGTGGTTTGGTAGAATAATTTAAATTTTAATGGAGTTGTTGAATCATTTATTTAAAAAGTTATTTACATTGTTAACAGAACTTTAACGTTATTTTGTACTATTTTCAATTTATTTAGCAAATTATGTGAATTTCATCAAATTTTAATGTTACATAATGTTTTGTTTCCTTTTTGCGATAATTGCTAGTTATCAATTTTGTTCTAATAAAATGTGCACGCTAGCTAAAAACAGCTTAAGTTAATATTTTGCATTAAAGGTTTTTGAAAAACTCAACTATCTATTCCTCATATACACTTCCCCCCTTTTCTCAAGTATTTAATCGTTTTACCTATTAAAAAATGTTAGCTCTGCTCGATGATTTCTTAAAACTAGGTTTGATAAAATGTTTCTTTTTATATTTTACTACATTATCAGCATTTTAAAGTGGAAAAATAATTTTTTTTTCTTTACGGTTAAGATCAGAGAAAGAAAGTTAACACTCTTTGTTACCAAGGTGATAGTTTGAGTCATCGGAAGCTCCACCCATTTTCTTCTAGTCTATCCTTATTGGTGGATTTCCTTTGTTTACATTGAGTCATAGGTGCCAAATTTGGCTGTTTTTGAAAACCTCCGCCAACGCGACCCGGTTACCGTAATTCTACCCTAGTGTGATATTGGATACTGAAATGAGGTCTATTTTTCAATTGAGAGACACGTTTTCTTGTTAACTTTCTTACAATACTTCCAGTCCGTTGAGTTGCGGGAAGGTCCGTCATTTTTTTTTTCAAAAATACTTTTAAGTACATTGTCTCATCCATTTAGTCATAATTTAAAACTCTGTATAAATGTTTTTCGGCAACATGGTACGGCACTTACGTATTAACGCCACTGCAATAGAAGAAATTGCGGTCATTTGGCGCATTTGTTGTCCGCACGAGCACGCAGTTATGTTTTGAATTCCTTGTTGCCGTTAAAAATTAGATAACCTAGAAAAAAAGTAAAACGGAACTATTTCCTTTCACTTTACGGTTTGGCGAAAGAGTCAGCTTTTGTTTAGTTTCAATGAAACTTTCTAGCCAAAAAAGCAATTGACAGATTATGGTTCAAGCTAAAAAGATTTTAATATTTTAAATTTAGACAACCGTATTACGTTAAATGTAACTGAATTCATTAAAAAAGTGGCATTATATTCGTAGTTTATGATACTTGGCGATGATGTTCTGCATGTGTTAAAAGTAAAACGTTATTAGTAGACCAGTTCAAACTGTAATTGTTGTAAATTTTTTTCTCAAAATTAATTTTTTTTTCTTGTTCCCACCTAACTTTCTATCCAGCATTAGTTTTCATCATCTCATCGCTCTTGCAACAATGTTTTCGACTGAACAATGGGGTTGTTTCCTCCAGTCAAAAGTAGTACTTTTTGTCACTGAAATTGATAGAATAAGCGAAAAAAAAAAAATATTATGAACTCAGAAAATACTTTCATTTTCCCAACAGGATGATCAATGGACCAATTTTTCAATGGAGATTATTTCCCTAAACATAAGTTAGGGGACCTGGGGTCCGTATAAAAAGTGAAATTTTGTATTTTTTGACTCATTTTTATTTTTACTTCAAATTCTCAATATCTTAACTCTAGATTTGATTTGTAACATTTTTGCAATTGGAAGTGTGAATCTAAGACTAACGGTTGTGAAAATAGAGGTTTTGCAGGTAAAACGGAACACCCTGTATGCCGATAAGAGAGCAATAAGGATTTCTGTCATACACATTCTCCAGTCGTAAAGGGTCATAAGGGTTATCTATATACATAAATGGCTACTTCTGTGGGGATGTCCGGGGTAAACTTGAAAACTACTGGACGGATTTTAACCATTTTTTCACCATAGCTAGCTACATTAACAGGGAGCAACTTATTCCTAAAAAACTTAGTTTGAAAACGTTATGATCGAAAACAGTAAATGTCATGCAATTATCCCATTAAATGATTAAATATAAAACCTATTGTTACGAAAATTCGTTGCCTAACAACAGCTATATTAAAAGTGATCATAATGAAAATTTTGAATCAAGGCTTCTCTGAAGCAAGCATGACATTTATTGCTTTCTTAGGAATTGTATCCTCATCTTTATACATAGATGGCTACTTCTGTGGGGATATTCGAGGTAAACTTCAAAACTACTGAACGGATTTTAACCATTTTTCACCATAGATAGCTACATTATCAGCGAGCAACTTAGGCTATACTCTACTTTTGGAACACTTAGGGAAACATAGTAGAGAGCTTTTTTTTCTTTTCGTGTGTGTGTACTATTTAATTAAATAAAGCGCACGGTTTTTTATTGATCTTTGTTTTGTTAGTTCATATTGTGGAAATTCTTCAAATTTTTATATGCTTAAATTCATGCTTTCGTTTCTTAATGAATACTCGTTCGTTCTTTATACTTATTGCTATTTTACTTTTATGAAAATGGAAGAAGCTCGATTTTTAATCACATCAAAGCAGTGTGTTTTGAGTTCTTTCAGTTAAAACAGAAGACAAAGGTAGTAGAGATTGTTTCTCACAATTATTACTGACCCTGGCAACGCCGGGTATTTTTGCTAGTATTCACATAAGGTGTAGGGAAAAACCTGAGGTTACTGGAAGATTTGCCATGTCGCAATTGCAAGAACAACAGAGGGTGGTCTCTGAAAAGTACCACAATACTGTTTGACCACGGATAGTATGGAATTGGCAAACGTCCAATTTAGATGAGTCTATCTGAATGAGGAAGAAAAGTAAAATTTTGATGCGCGTGTTCCGCTCATTTGAATGTGATTCTGCTTAATTCAGAGGCTAACATACATCTGCAAAAACTGGTATCCCTGAAAACTAAAAGATGCGTCCATTTCCACCTGTAAATCGGATGCTTGCCCTTCCATACAATCCGTAATCAAACTGTACCTGTTTTTCCAACTCTTTCCCTTCGAAAGTGATGAACAGTTGAACGCACTAGCCTACTGCAACACAGAGACTTCGCTCTAGATAAATTTTTTAACGAGTTTGCATAAAGTTCTGCGCATGCGCTTTGAAAGTAGTAGACATAACGCATTTTTTTTTTGGACGATTTTTTTTTTCAGTTCACTCTTGCAGCCAACGTGCAATAAGAAGCGTAGCTTCCCGATGTCAATATTAGTTTTACGAGTTTCCGATATTTGATGCCAAATAACTTTGAATAATTTTATTTTTTCTTTTCATTCAAGCCCCCAAAGTTTTCATCACAGTATCATCATTGGCTCAATTCAGTCTCTTCCGTGAATTTCCCGGCCGAAGAATAATACTTAACTATTACGATGTTGATTGCGAAAGGATACAAATGGGCTTCCCTTTTGTCGGTTTATATTCCGCAAACCCCACAGAATATCTACCGGAGCCTCTGGCTTTACATATGCCTACAGATTGTCCTGAAGGTCGAATTGAAACAAATTATTCTATCCCTGAAGTCCAGTTTGATAAAAATACAATGATTTCCGGTTGCCTAGGGTTATGGGCTGCTTATGTCGAAGCAGGGAAAGTTGCACATTCATCGTGTTTAAGAACATATCCCAACTGGATGTATGACATGAGGAAAGAAATAGGAGACAAACGTTTGAGCTGTCTGATGATACCTGGAACTCATAATTCTGGATGTTACCTGAAATATAGTCCTATGAGAGATACCTTGTATCATAGGTACGTTTATACGCAAGAAGAAAACGTCTTCAATCAGTTAGTTTACGGCATAAGGTTCTTGGATCTTCGGGTGTGGCACGAAAGAAGTATTCTAATGCGAAGCAAGATAAAAATAACCCATGACTGGCTGCACTTCAACCTTCCAACTTTGGAAGACATTTTACAGCAAGTAAAAGACTTTTTACTAGTTACCAACGAAGTTGTTATCCTGGATTTCCATCGACTATTAAGCGGAACTTTTCGAAGTAGGATCCTTGAAAAGTGGCAACACAAGGAAATATTAAGCTTGTTGAAGAATACTTTTGGCGATTTGTTGCTCGAATCAGGTGATTTTGGAATTTCTTTAAATTCCATGTGGAGAATGGGAAAAAGAGTTTTGATTCTCTACAGAGATAATAAGGATTTGCCATCAGACCAAAAACTAGCGCTTAACGTGTACCACTGGTGGGAGTCCTTCCAGTTTGTTAATGACTTGCATAAGCATCTGGTCGAGAATGTTTGCATGTACGAGTTTTATGGAACTGCAGCTGTTGCAGTATTGACTCCAACAGAATGGACTCCGATATTCGATGTTACTTATAGTCGCCGAAGGGCTGCTTATCAAGTTAATACAATGCTTCATACATGGTTTCGGAATGAGTTGTCTTGCTCAAATATTATTTTGACTGATTATTTTTTAGGCAATAATGTGATTCAGGTGTCAATTGATGCTAACAAAAACTCTTCTCGTTGTTCCACCTGTTTGAAATTCTGTAAACTAATGTATTCAAAGAAACTGCAATAAAGGCTTTGTTGATTTGCTAAAAAGTATTAACATGATGTTTACTTCGGTTTAATTTGATACATAAAATTTAAGATAAACTGATTAAAAAATAAATTCACCAAAACTATCTTGCTAGTTATACTAGAAAATCGCACGTCAAAGTATGACGGGTGAAAATTGCTTCTACATTTGAACGAAGCCATTGCCTGCTTGGTGATATTTCGATAGTTGAAATTGTAACCCTAACTCCAGTGCGTTAACCCTAGACTCCAGTAGGTAGCGCTTATTATTGACCATTTTTTCTTTTCTTCATTCCCCTGAAATGATGCAGTCTTACCAGTAAAACAGTTAAGTCACCGGATCGAGTTCAGCCTTGTCGCAATAAAGCCTTTCCCTGCATTTTAACTATTACCAAAACATATTATCAAATCATCATGCTGTGGCTCAAGTTTCTTTGTTGAATCTCGTGCGTTACTCAATCATCGACTATTATATGGATGCCTCACTTACCAAATCAACTAACTCCATAAAACAAAAAGTTGAGGATAGTTATGAAGGAGATGGCGTTATCCATAGGAGTAAATAGGCCCTCGTGTTACATTTTCTGCCATCACATGGTCGGAAAGGCACTGAACCAAAACTTTCACATGTTAAGAATCGATAAAGCACTACTAAAGCAGAAATAAGGATTTTTTTGAAAAATGGAGTTAATCGATTTGGCAATTGAGGCATCTATATATACGAGGATATATGAGGATGTGTTATCAAATGAGGAGTTAAAGTTTTATATAAAAGCGATTGACATTTTGGGGTAAGTTTTATGCGGACAAGAGTTTTTGCTGTTCTTGTTGTCTAGTGACAGCTGGGCTGGCAATTTGTGGAGCGCTGCTTCACTTTTCCAATTGTACCGTAATTTGGTGTGAAATCCGACTTCCACAGTACATGCATGCTATGATTTCCCGTGTTTAGGGTAGGCAACCATTCATAACACAACAGCACATTTACACAAAGGAAGGACAAAGACAGGAAAGAGAAAGGCCCGATCTGGGATTCAAACACGGGACCTCCCCATTGCAGTGAGACTCCTCTGATCACTAGACAAGGCGAGTTAACTCTGGTATTTAAATTTTAATGCTTGTTGTAAAGCAATTGTTTGTTTGTACTTATGTTTATTCTTCTGAGTCATAAAATACCGATCTAAAATCCGAACCTCGGAGCCAGAAGGACGTAAGTCCAAAAATTGCAATTTTCTTTTGATCAGTGCATTGTATGTACAGTACTGTTAAAAAAAAATGCATCACCCTCGCATTTTCACAACAATGGGATTATGTGAGAAGTTTTGGTCGACCGATTAACGATAAATGTATGTGAAATTCTGCAAAACTTATGAAATAAACATTTAACAGCAGGAATCCGATGATTGTTTACGTAGATCGGGGCTGTTTCCAGGCCAAGGCAAACAGCTGACCCAATGCTCATTTTTCCATTTTTGAACTTGCGTGTGAGTTTAGAGAAAAAAATTACTTAACCCCATGTCAATTTAAGTCTAATGGCAGGATACAGGTTTTTAAATTGTTACTTACCAGTTTTGCCCTATGGCACAGAGCAGAATCATCCCGGAAAAAAACGTTTGGAACTGAAGTAAAGTGATCCCGGATAGTAGGAAGCAATTTCTCCTCCAAAATAGCTCCAATGTACACCTGAGCGTTTACTGTTCCTTGCACAAAGTGAAGCCCACCAATTCCTTGATCAGAAATGCATCCCCAAATCATCTGGAATACGGGATGCTTGAATGTGTGTTGAATGCAGTCGGGATGATATTCCTCTCCTTTGCGGCGCGGGTGATGCAATTTTTTTTTACCACCACTGTAGAAGCCTATTCCGCATCGAACCATGTGAGTGTAGTTCTTGAAAAAAATATTCTTTTCAATTTTCTAGCAAGGTTAAAAGAGCGCGCGTCCCATCTTTTGCATGGGCCAGAAAAAGTTTTTCCTCTCTCTTGTAAAAGTATCATAATATGACTTAAGTTCCTCTGGCTCTGAGATACATAAATATCTCTTATGCAAAAATTACATTTTGTAACAAACTGAATTATTTGCGACGCAATAAAAAATTTGCAAAGCATGCGAAATAAGCAGAATACTTATTTTTGCTCATTCTGCTCATTTCTTTTTCGACAAATGCTCCTTCTCGAAATTTCTCTAGAGAAAGAAAATCTAATAAAATTCAAAACTACTTTTTTAAGATATCTTCTTAAAAAGAATATCTCGGAATCACTTACATATGTAATTAAATAAAACTTAAAAGAAATAAATATCGATTTCTCCAACGAATTCCTCTACTTATTTCTGGATTTCAGTCCCTTATATTTTATGAAATTCATTTCCTGGTAAAAATTGTTTTCAGTGTGAGAGATTTTGAGGAAATAGTTTGAAAAACAGAAATAGTTAACCGAAGAGGAATCCTTTAAGCGAGATTTTCGCTTTCTTGTTCGTATAATTTACTTACAAATCTTTAAAATGCTTTCCGAAAAAAGATGCCATTTTTGCTAAGGTTATAGTTAAGCCTTAATTATAGTTAGGCAAAGTTTACTGCCCAGTGAGAAAATGCTTTTTCGCTCAAAAAAAAAAAAAAAAAAAAACAAAAAAATCTCTCAATTTCTGTTAAAAACATTAGTTTTTACTTTGCATTTATTGATTTGTATTTTATGAAAGGTTCTTCTTTTAAGTTTTAGTGAGAAACATAGTTTACAGAAACTATGACACCACTTTGAAGCTGAATGCTACAATTTTTTTTCAGTTACATAAATACCCGTAAATCATTTTTCAGGGTGTTTCATAAGGGACCCCCCCCCCGGAACCGGAAACAGCTAAACTGAGAGAGACTGAACTGTTAAACATGCGGACAGACTGTTCTGAGGATCGTATGCACCGTTTTTTAGAAATAGTTTCAAGATTTGACGTCAGAGGGTGCTGCAGTCACAAATTTCTTTCAAATATTATATGAAAGCGTTCTCAAAGAATAGATAGAGTTCTTATCACATTACAATGGTTTCGATACGGCTACCCTTCACAGCAGACACACTACGTAACCGAAAATTAAAACTCGTAGTCACCCGCTGGAATGTTGAGCGAAGCATGTGCATCCGTTTAGAAGCGACGGGAAACTTCGAATTTTATTCTTATGGTGTTCTTGATTGCCCCCCAATCGGTAAGGAATCGGACTCGCGACTGGAGGATCCCGAGTGCGATACCAGCCGGATTGCAGATCCTCCGTATTCATTAAGGGCGACCAAGGAACGTTAAATATGTTTGTGGTCACAAAGTCCTCCAAGTTCCTGTTGAGAATCTATACCCCTAGAGATGCTGCCTCATTGGCAGCTCGGCTCACGGTCTGGATAGAAAATCAGAGCTCCCTTTCGAACCCCATCCAACTGAATAAGCTTCACGTATTGGCAGATATGGGGGGGGGGGCTCTGGAGCGTAGAGTAAGTGCTGTAAAAGATAGAGTAACGAAACCATTATAATGCGGTTCTAGCTCTGATCACTAAGCTTCTTTCCATCACTGTTTTAAAGATATTTGTGACTGTAGTGCGCTCTAATTTCCAATCTTGGAACTATTTTTGAAAATCGCTGCATAAAAAACCTAGACTTGTCTGTCCGCCGATTGATTCACTTTTTATCGCACGCTTTTTCGCTGTTATGTCCTTTCTGAAATACCTTGTTACCACTTAATCTCCAAGATTGTCGCCAGACTGATGCAGGAAAGCTGTTTCATAGAGATTTACAACAAAAATATCGATAGGGTCTGACATACGTCCTTCAGTAATTTTGCTAAATACGTCAATATCCTGAACTGACTCTATCTTTTGTAATTCATTTTTATCACTATTTTAGCCACAAAAAAGCAGGTTGGAGACAAAAACTTGGTGATATATCGCCAAATAGTAGCCAACTTTTAACATTATTTTAGTCTACATTAAAGCTGACTTTGATGCATCGTTTCTCAATAGCAATATCTATGCACAACTAGACCCTATATACATACCCTATGTACGAATTAATTTAATTTTTTTTGTGAGTAATAATTTTTTGCTTTTTTTACTTCGAACAAGAAGTAAATAAGATATTATAGTCCCGGTAGTTGGGCAAATGTTTATTAATTTTCTTCAAGAATTCAATTATTACGAATACAGTAAAACCCTGATTTTACGTTTCTCAAGGAACTGGGTTAAAAAATCATAAAATGCGGGAAAAACGTGAAATACGGGAAACACCTAGCAGTAAAACTGATGATTGGACCCGATGAAAAAACGTTACATGCGGGAAAAACGTAGATTCATGGGACGTAAAATCGGGGTCTCACTGTATTTATTTAAAAATGCGATACATCAAAATGACTAAGTAAAAAATCCTTTTTTAATAAATACAAATGCTTCAGAAGACATCACCTATGTAAATTTAAAATGAGAAAACTTCGGAATACATCCTAGATGAAATAAAGCAGCTTCACCTGAAAGGAGTTAACCTGAAAGAAACGAAAGAAGAAAAGAAAACATATGATAAATGCTGAACTCAAGCCGAGATTTGCCTTTCTGAGCATCAACGCATATTTCAGACTGTCAAACGGATGGAAGATCAAGAGTTCAGGGAGAAAATATTCCTGGTTAATGCTAAAACTATTCTACTGAAAGGCCTATGCTTTCAGATTGTCAGGAAAGGCTAAACATTTATGTAGAAGAATTTAAAGGATACTCCGTAGAAGCTCTTTTAAAGAAAAGACGGTTTAAAGTCTTCTTCAAAACTCTGGGTAGGCTTTTGAAGTCCCAGGAGTTTCAGACGATAAAAGTAGAAAAATGAAAATATGTTGGCATACATAAAATTAAGAAAATTGTTTTGACCTCAGATATAAAGAAAAAATACTTACAGTTTAAGTTATTTGAGTTTAATATTTGAAAAAAATGTAACTCGGAAAAAAAAAACGAATTATTTATTTTTTACAGCCTCAAAATTAGCAACCTTAATTTATTAAACTGAACATTACAAGGAATTTTATTTCCAACGTAAAATTATCTGACAAGGAAGTTTTAGCCGGACTCGTCCATCCGTTATATCTTAAAAATATCAATAGTTGTATTGAAACTATTTAAGCATTTTTTACTTAATAGTTATTTGTTTTTGGATTGAATACACGTTAAAATGATGGGCGGTGTTTACTTTTTATTGAGTTGTAGCAGGTAGCAGTAGAAGAATAACCATTCACTTTCTTTAATTGTAGTTCTCCACTGGATCCCATTTTTTTACGAATTTATTATTATTTTTTAAATAATATCAATTTTCCCTTAAAATATAATTTTTACTAAAGGATGTGTTGCGTTACATTTGGATACATTTGGTCTACAATCTATGAGAAAAGTTAATGATTAATCAAAATATGAATATATGGAGTGTTTTAAAAGCAAATTTCGATTTCAGATGATTCAAATTCAACATTTGTTTTAAGTTATCTAAATGGAAAAGATTTTTTCCAAATTTAATATTATAAAAGTCTGGAACATGTACCAAATAATTGTGCAATGTGAATTTTTTTTAAATTTCAGCCAAAAAACGCTCGTATTAAACTGCATTACTTTTATAGTTTAGTTAACAGCAATAGAATGTGTATACTTTGAGTATACATCATCTATTAATGTCTAACATTTTGATTATTTCATTTTAGTAGTTTTTTAGATTTCTACTATCTTAAATATATCTCTAGTGGAGCTTAAAATTTTAAGGAAAATGATTTGAAAACATCAGATAAAAGAAGAAAAAAAAGCTCTCTTTATTTTACAATCTTTAAAAAAATATTTTAATCTTCTTAAACAAAATACAACAAATGGAAAAAAGCAATTGTGTTTTTAATATTGTTAATTTTGAAAGACTGACTTGCAGTCAAGAAATAGAATTTTCATTCGTATAATAAATAAAAATATTTTATTATATGAATTTTTATTTCAAGCTACAAATAATGTTTTATTAATTTATTCCGATGTAAGTTAGAAAACAAATATTTGATCAAGAAGATCCCTTTTTTCCCAATGAAATATTCTATGTGTAAATAAATTATTCCCTTCATATAATTAGAGATTCCTTTCACAAAGCGCTTGTTTTTGTGTCAATTTTTAAAGCAAACATGAATTTATATGTTGTATCGAAATAAGAGTTAAAAAGACACTATTCTCAAATCAATTTGTAACCTTTTTCGCCTTTTCAATAGCATTGAATATAAGAAAAAGATTTTGCGGAATTTATAATGTAAAGGGTAATTAGTTTTCAAAATGCAAACTAGACTACGAATCGCTTCTTTGCATGTTAGTGTTTTGGTTACTACCTGTTAGTTATTTTTTTAAAGTTTAAATCTAACTTTAATGTTAAAATTTACTGTTTATTTGAAGACTAGAAAATCGCGTGTCAAAGTATGACGGGTGAAAATTGCTTTTGCATTTGAGCGAAGCAATTGCCTGTTTGGTGATAGTTTGATAGTTAAAATTTTTACCCTAACTCCAGTGGATGAACCCTAAACTGCATTAGATAGCTCTCATTGTTGACCACTTTTTGTTTCTTTACTCTCCTAAAATTAGTCTTACCAGTAAAGCAGTTAAGGTACCGGATCCAGTTAAGCCTTGTCTAAATCAAGCATTTCGCTGCATGTCAAAAATTACTAAAAAATTCTATCAAAGTATCATGCCGTGGCGCGAGTATCATTGTTAATGACGTCTGGAGCGTTAATCGATCATTCGCTATTATATATATGAGGATAATGCAGCTTGTACTAAGTTGACGTGACTAGTTTTAATGCATGCAACTCATCAAATAGCTTGATGCATTAGCTGTAAATTGAAAGTGAACTACATGACTCAGCATTGATAGGTTGTGTACCTGTAAGAAAGCTCTTGCTGATTGGCTATATTCCTATTTGCTCTTTACTGGTTTATAATTTTTATCATTGATGTTCGGTTATTCCCCTGTTTTTACTTTTTGAGCTGCTTGCTTTTTTGCCACGCTGTTTTTGTCGGATATCGTTCTTCTTTTGCATTGAGAAAGATGTTCCTTGTAACGCTGAAACACGTAGGGGAAAAGGGGACACATGTGAGCACGGGGCGCATGTGAACATGGTGTGTTTCACTAGGAAAACGTCAAGCAAAAAATTTAAAAAAATTCTCAAGTAATAGCACTACCAGCTCTACTTTTCAAACAAACTTTCAGAGCAAGGAGCCAGTTTATGTTCCTGTGGTGACAGCTTCTTTGTTTAAGAAGATGCTGATGTACTTTTATCATTGTCTTCTTCGTGTTAAAACATATTTTAAACTAATTAATAAGTTAAATATAATTATTGAAAACCATTATATGAACATTCACGTAAATTTATGCCAATGTTTAAATTTTTAATTAATTTAAAAATTCTTTATTTTTTTAAAATTAGTTCTAAGGTAGATGACGGGGCACTTCTGAACGCAACATGTAGGGGCACATGTGAACAGCTCCCATATCCTCTCCGCAAGTATGAATATTAGTGTAGGCTTATCACATAACTATTAAAAAAATGTAGATATTTATAATTATTATTTTACTGCACTCAGTTTGTGAATTAATTTTAATTATTATTACGTAATTGCTAATTATTTATTTTATTATTTTTTTATTTTTTTCAATCGTTGATTTCGGAAATAGTTGGCTAAAAAATTAGTGGTATATAATATTTACAAAGAAAATAAAGACAAAATATATTTCTTTAACTAAAAACTAAAGTTTAGAAATATTTAAAAATTTATTATCATATTCTGTATGAAGCTTAAACGCTTTATATAACAAGAATATACTTTACATGATAAAATATTCTTTTTATTGTTTAGTCTTGTGAGATTTTTTCTTGTCGATCCTTTGATTAGAACATGCTATGAAACGTTAAAATTTGACAGTGAGAAAGATTCTATAATTCAGAAAAAATAGTTTCTTGAAGACAGCTACTGTAAAATTCAAACTGACAGTATAGGTTACAAACCCTTGAATGTAATTAGTATATACGTTAATGCTTCATTATAACGAGTTTTCGTTGAAATATGATGCTCGTCCTGCATTTTTCAATCGTGTTCACGTGTGCCCTGAGCTTGTACACATCAGCCCCCTTATAGGGGCACATGGGAACAGTTGAAGACATTTAAAAAACTAGTATGTTGTGGCCATCACGAAACTTTCTTCTATATTTTTCCTTTTTCTGATCCCTCTCCATGCTTGAAGAAGAAGCAATATTCCTAACAAAAACAAAATTACACATGCAAAAGCTTGACGACCATCCCAATGTCTGAATTATTGCAAAAGCAAAGCAAAGAGCTAAAATTGAAAGTTATTTTAAAAGCCTTGCTTGAATTAATTACAAATATTTTATTTGTTAACAAACATAAGATGGCAACAGTTAAAAATTTTAAATCATTGAGATAATATTTCCGATCATTTCCATACAATTAAAATCACGAGAAATACGCCGACGACAATCTATTACGATTTATCTTTCTTATTGTTGCATTAATAAAGCTATTTTTATTCGCAAAAAAAAAAAAAAAAAAAAAAAAATCAACACCTCTTAGAGCGATTGGCGTCAAAATTGAACCAAAGCCTGTTTACATATGGATTCACATATATTCCAAATTTCAACCAGAACGTAGCATTACTTCTTGAGATAGGGCACTCACAATGGAAAAAAAGAACGGGCGATTGCGCTACCCCCTTTTTAGCTGTTGACACCAAAATAAAATCAGCTCTTATACCCACTAAGGGCTACTTGTCAAAAAATTTTTGTTTGATTCCGTTCGTTATTTCTTGAGATACAGCAGTCACAATTGACGACAAAAAACGTTCTATAGCTCAACCCCCGTTTGAGTTATTGACACCAAAATTGAATCAGCACCTGTTCCTGTTAATACCAACATATGGACCAAATTTTGTTTGATTCCGCCAGTTACTTCCTGAGGAATAGCAAGCACGCGTAACTCGAAAAACGTCCCATTGCTCCACCCCCCTTGGAGGAATTCGCGCCAAAAACTAATGGGCACAAGTTCACATAGGGGCACATACGTGTACTAAATTTTGTTCGATTTCATGCGGTAGTTTTTGTTGTAGAGCGGCCACAAAAAACTGGTCACACACAGACGTGACACACATACACACACACACACACACATACACACACACATACACACACACATACAGACAGACAGACATTTTCCAAAAATGGTCGAAATGGACTCAGCACACCTCAAAACGTTCGAATCCGTCAAAATTCGAAATTCGAAAATTTGCACGAATCCAATACTTTCTTCTATATATTAGATATAGAAGAAAGTAAAAATTTTTATAAAGTATAGAAATATTTTTTTTAAAAATCTGAAAAAAATCCATGGCACAAACAAAAGACTATTCAACCATGCGGACCCTTTTTCTGTGAGAAAATGAAAATATTTTCTAAAAAATTAAGAAATGAAAAAAAAATTGTTCACATGTGCCCCATTTTCCCCTATATGCCATAATATGCAATTTTGTGCAAGCATTGTTATTTCTTGTGTTACTGATATAATTATTTTATCTCAGCGTTTTCAGTTATTTCCTGTGCTCTAAGGATTCATATAATTTAATTATCTTCTAAAAATATTAAATTTTGCACCATATTTAAAACTGTCAAGAATCATTTCTTTCAAACTCAAAGCTAACACAAATTTAACTAACCCGTAGTTCTCTCTCTCTCTTTCTCTCTCTTTATTTTTTCTTACGTTTGAAAGACGAAATATTTTTCTTCTTTTCCATATTTGTAAATGAAAATATGACTATTAGTTTGTAAAAGTATTAAATCACAAAAAATGCCAAGAATCCATTTCCTCAGCAACATATTATTATCTATTTTATTTTTCTTATATTCATTAGATGTTAAATGGAGGAAATAATGCAAATTCAAATCAATGAAAATCATACATTTAATATGTCGTTTCACAATATTTTCCTGTGAAATGTTCCGTATAAAACGCTAAACTTAAGTTCTTTTTCACAGTAAATGAGAGGTAAAAATGACTAGAAACTTCGTTATTTTTATTTTTATAGTTAAAAAATGTAAATCTTTCGAGACATTAAGTAACGTACAGGACATTTCACAGGCAAATAATGTAAATGCCCCAAATAAAATAGTCAAATCTGATTTTACATTTTTTAAAAAAGTTTTTTAAACTCATATCATTTATTTTTATGTATCGTGACATTTAATTACAATAGGTAAAACAATAAAATCAATCTTTCATAGGGTATTCGAAAAAGAATGCGCCTTAAAAAAAATATTTACATATATTCAGTGTGTAGAGAGTGGGGAAAATGAGCCTGAAAGTTACTATAGTTGAGGTAAACTTAACCTTTCAGCGTGCTAATGCCGTGTTTAGAATCTGCATAACCTTCGCAGTGCTGCCAGGTAAGCTTTACCCTAACTATAGATACTCCAAGTTTTTAAATATTGACCTTCATTGTGTGCGCAAAACTCTCAAGATGACGCCCACCGAATCACGGAAGGCATCTTGTGCTGTAGAATAACCAAAAACAGTCTGTTATTAAACTTCAATGCAACTTTCGGCGACACTTAGAGGTCCATCCTGCCTGGCAAGAACTGACGGTGTTCGTGGCATGCTTCAGTCAAATGTGTTGGTCCTCATGGCATTGTTTCTAGGAGCCATTTTTAACAGGACAATGAGCGGTCTCACTCAGCAAGAGTGTAATAAGACTTCCTCTACCACATTGCCGCCTTCTTTGGTCTTCTCTTTCCTCTGATTCGTCACAGATGGAGCATATCAGGGTTCCCTTTTGATGGCTCGTCGGACAGTCTATGAGTTTTTGATCGAATTGTTTGAGCGTTTGCAGTAAATGCGTTGCGAGATGACACAGGACATCGTACTAGACTTTTATGCATCATAGCTTGAATGTATCACCTTAAATATTCACGCTAGAGGTGGCTCGACTAGGTACTAAAACCACCGTTCTTTTGAGGTTTTTCTTATAATGAAACATCATTTTGCTTTCTTTTTTTTTTTTTTTTCACTTTCAAATATCAATGTTGTCCTTACGAGTGTAAAAGTTCATTTCATTCTGATTATTCCTTATTGGTGCGTCGATTTGTTTTGTTATAGAGTGTATATTGGATGTTCCATAATGGATTATTTGAATGCAATAACTCATTTTTAGCTCAGAGTTTTTAATCTAGCAGTGATTTGTGGACTTTAATTTCAAAATTTATGTAAAAGAATTACCTTGGTTGGTGAACTGTGGACTGTGTAAGTATTTGAAAACTAAATTGGTGGATGACGTAGCTAACATTAAAAAAAATGCATTTAAGTGCAACTGCAAAAAGTGTTTAAAAAAAGTTTTTCTTATTCTACTGTTAGATTTAAAAAAATAAATAAATACGGAAAACTTTACCATATTTAATTACTTGCAAGGGAAAACGTAGACGCTAATTCTCGATAAATGTTTTTAAAAATGTGTTTAAAGGTTTAAGAGAAGTATCCAATATATTTCACACACATCAATAAAAGAAACAAAAAAGTATTAGTCGATGCTCAAAAAGGTTTTAACTTAAATAAAATACACTCTTTTATTAGTTTTTCTTTTCATTTGACCAGTACTGCATTAAAAGTTTTTATAGCCAATAGAAAAAGCCTTTCAATGCAAACATTTATCTTTAAAAATGTGCAATGTTCCAGAACAACTAAAAATTTTTTTTTGGTTGGGATAACGCAAATATTTAAACCAGAAGAACTTCAAAGAGATAGCTTTCTTTTCTCTGTTCTTCCTATCAAAAAATGAGAGCATTTTACCGTCGAGGAGAAAATGAACCTGAAGAGCGTAATATGTTTTAACCCGAAAAGAAATAACTTAATCAGAGCCATTATAAATGATATCCACTTCAATGCTCAACAAGGTTCATGAATTATTTATTAAAAAGAAGAAATAGTTTTTGGGTTTTAGGAACTCGAGTTGAAGTTAACTGAAATTATTACTGTACTTTTTTCCCTCCATCTTCTTTATATAGAAGGTAAAGAGAATAAAAATGATCCTAAAATATTTTAGTTTCAAAATTCTTCATTTTTTTTTCTTTTTCAGGTTATTTCATTTTTTTGTGGGAAAAAAAAGGAAATGTGGTTAGCAGTTTTAGAGTATTTAGCAGATTATAAAAGAAGATTGATGGGCTTCATACTTTTATGGAGAAAATAATGAATCAGTCTAATAGTTGGTAATTTTTTCACTTGAACCACATTTGAGGGAATGAGAAGTAAAGGAATGCAAGTGGACATTTTCAAGTTTTGAGTAAAACGCGTGTAAAGATTGCGTCCTAGGTAGGCTTTCATTGATTTTTTTTCTAAATCATGCTGTATAGCAGCACCTACCAGGGCTACTAGTACTATCCCTTGCCCCCAGACCGAGGTGGGTTCACCTGCCATTTGTACTGATTATCTCCAAATTTTTTATTTTGCCACTTGCATCCCTTTGCTTCTCACTACCTCATTTGTGGTTGAGATTTTTTGATCGTAGGAATAATGTTTACGGTTATTGTAATGCTCTTTTCCCCTTCAAATGAAAAAAATGACTCTGAATCAAAGGAGGGGGGGAGGAGGTTCGAAAAAGGGGGTGTGATGGGGGGGAAGGTGGTCGTATTTGGAAGCAAGGGGTAATTTTACATAAGAATCAGCCAGAAGAATGTCTTTTTGAATGAAGACCTGCGATTCAACTCGTATGCAACCGGCGACATTCACATGATAGTTTTTGTTTATTTTTTTTTTTTCATCGCGAAAATTTTTTTGGACATAGGAGTCATAGAAGCGAGTCTTATACTCTCATTTTGCACCGAAATTGTTTTACAAACATCTTTTTTTAAAAAGCAGAATAAAAAGATCACGAAAAACGATTTTTCTAATATTTTGGGGGATATATACCCCCAAAGTCCCCCTTCTTGCGATCAGTGTCCATGATCTTGAACTTTGAATCTCTCTTGCCCACCAAAACTATGTTATCAGTTAATATAAAGCTCATTTCACTTCCAAAAAAAAAAGTTACTCTAAAACTAAGGAAAAATGGAAAAAAAAAACTGGGGGGGGGGGGCTTTAAAAAATTGGTACGTATATGGGGAAAACGGAGGTCATATTCGGATTCAGGGGGTCATTTTACAAAAGAATCAGCCGACGAACTGTCAGAAGCATTTGGAAGGGTTTTTTTTTTTTTTTTTTCGCCGCACATCCAAATTTATAGTCTTGTGCGAAAATGTTAACTTAAGATTTAACTTGAGAAAAACCTTGAACAGTCAGACGAAACGCAAAAACATTCAACAATACAACAACTGTGTTGGATTGAGGAAAGCCTTCGAACATGCTATGAGACTAAATAGCTTATAACTCGTTTTTTATTTTACTTAGAAATTTCAAACAGGTGCCATCTTCAGCAGAAAAATAAGAGCTTTCCATAGATATATAATGTTAATATCTGCAAGTATATTTTCACCCCATATTATAAACTTTATTTGAAAATAGCCCACTATGGTGGATTTTGTGCTGGGAGAACACCCTATGTGTTATACTGATGCATAAGCTTTATTATTGTAAAGTTTCATTAAAATCTACTAAGTAGATTTTGGGGGAAAGAGTAACAAACATACAGACAAACATTCGCATGTATAATAATAGTAAGAAGTACGAATACATAAATGAAGTAGCTTGATGTGAAATTAAAATATGTAGGAGTAGGAGAAAACCATGCTCATCAGAAGAGGATTTTAATCAGGAATCATTTTATGTCAGGATCATTTTATGTCAGGAAATTATTGTAAATAAAATTTCTGAAATTTTTGTGTGATTTTGATACAAAGTATGGGTTCTTTTAGTTCGGTTATTCTTTCACGGGACACTTATGATTAGTAAAAGAGTGTTCGGGTTGTTAAGCTGCGCACGAAGACATTTTTAATTAGATCATACTTAATGAGTTTTTGTAAAAATATTAGAATCTTAAAATTACTAGATTGCTTTCTTATTTAAATCTTAAGTGAAATTAGAATGTCTGTTTATGTATGATTTTTTATTTGACGTGGGGAAATAAATGTTTATGTGTGTGATTGACAGTTTAAACTCTCTTACAAGTCTGCATGCAGTCTGTTAAAATACTTACTATGTTCTATATGTACTGTTACATACTTCGGTTCAAGTGCTCAGTTGAAGACCTAACTTCTTGTATTTACAACTGTGGAAACTCCAGTTAAGTCTAAATTTTTCTTAATATCTTGTCACTCTATTTAAGTTAAGCTCTTCTTAATTTAGTTTCTAATTTTATATTGAACGCATCTGGCAACACACGAGAAACGTTACACGCTTACGTTCTAAAATTGAGATGCTACCATACATTTTAAGTAATACGATATTCAGATTTTTATGTTTAGAAAAGTAAATAAATTAATTAGAGAAATAAATAAGCAAATAACTACTCGCAAGCGACCGTTCCAATTTGTCAGATTGTAGCATAATAAATATTTCATGTGTATGAGAAAACTGACTTTGCTAACCTTTCATGTTTTATAAGCATGATATATATCAGGATGAATAAGAAGAGATACATTCTTGTAATGTGAAGCCACAAGGGGAAGTCAGGTCTCCTCTTTTGTATTTTTTCTATAGCAAACGCTTATAATTTCATAGAATACCAGATAGAAATGTTTATATACACATCCAGAGGAATGCGGAGTGTGCGGAATGTGGAGCAGATTGAAATAGTTAAGATGACATACATTTTTTAAAATGAACAAACTGGAAATTTGCTTTTAAAATTACAGTACATAAAGAAAGAACAATAAATTTTATAGTTAAACTTGCATAAAAACATTATTTTTATTTTGAAAGTATATTTGTACCTTCAAAAATTAAATGGGAAGTTTACTGTTTTTTCCATGGGGCAAAGGGAAAAATGAAATATTTTTCTAATTAAACAATGCGTATTTGAATATTAAAAGTTGTTTCTAACAAATGAAAGACTAAATAAAAGAATGAACGAATTAATGATTAGATAAGGAAACAATAAAATAATAAATAAATTATTAACATATGAGAAAATTAATTAAAGTGTGAATAAAATAAGAATTAATAAAGGAATAAGTTAATTAACGAAAAAGTAACGAAATAGTAATAACTCCCTTACACAATAAATGTAATACTTTAAAGAAAGTAAATGAGTTAATAAATAAGTACTTCAGTGATTTAATAAATGATTGAATAAGTAAACTGAATGAGCTATTTCAATTTGCCCAACAAGCACTTGACGAATTGTACAAAACATTTAAATGAAAATAATCTTAATATTGAAGAAATAATTACTTCACCGGTCATCGAAAGATCTCCATTAATATTTCAAATGTTAATAACAAGAACTTTATCAAATTGAAATTACGAAAATAATTTTTGACTTACAGCAAAATATTACAATATTAGCATAAATTTTTTAAAAACGGATTGTATTATCATAAGCTTTAATTTTCAGATAACGTTTTCGTAACTGCGTGTGTTTTTGCATAATTAAATCACTCGTATTACCAGATAGGTGACGCTAAAATTAGAGTAGGGGAGACCGGGGCACGTTTACGCAGTTTCCTTTGTTCGAAACGAATTATAACAGGAGAGCCAACATTCATAACAGATTAATGCTGCACCCTAGAAAATATTCCCACAAGTTTTTGAGCATCAGTCGAGCTTCGGTCTGGCATGCAGAAAGAATAATTTGTTTTCTACTAAGTTGAGTAAATTTAGTGTTAAGTATTTTGAACCTTATTGCGAATAAATAATTCATCGTTAAGAAAGAACAAATATATAACAAATAGTTGAATTTTGTCCTTTTTTGAGAATTGTATTTGTTTGAACTGAAATGTTATTAAATTTTTTTCCACGTTAAAAATAAATCCAAACTTGGCGACGGGGCATGTTTACGCGTTGACTGCGGAGCACCTTTATGCACTTTCATACTGTGTCTTACTTAAACGTACCTCTGACACTTTTCTCGTTCCGAACTGTCTCAAACCTTTTTAGTATTTTTCGGCTATTTAGTTTTGAAAATTACCATTTAAATTTTAATTAAGTTACAAATTCGTATCTTATCGCTTACAATCATATAGGGCTCGACCGATGGCATTTTTTGGCCGATGGGCCGATGCCGATTGTTGGCCGATTGTTCAAAGATGGCCGATGGCCGATGGCCGATTGTTTTCCTCCAAATGGCCGATGGCCGATGGCCGATGCCGTTGGCCGATGGCAAAAAAAAAAAAAAATTAACAGAAATAAATTGATAAGATTGTCAGGGATTTACAGGATCATCTATTCATTTCACTTTACTTCCTTTCTACAAATAAGGAATTATAATCACAAAATAAAAAATAAAATAAATAAATAAACATCAGATTTCGACCTAAATTTCTATTTTACGATCACCCAATTTAAACTTCACTAATTTTTTTCGGCACATATGTACACGCATATGTACCTAAAAACATATAGATGACCGAATTATCCATTTTGAACGCCTCCTTAGATAATTATCGCAAATTCTCTTGTATTGTCTTCATGCGCGTAAACTTGCGTCACTCAAAAATGTTATGAAATAGTAAGTTGTTAACGTAAGTTGTAAGTTGTATAGTAAGTTGTGTACGTAGTATGATCTAAAAGTTCGAGGACAAGTTGTATAAAACCTTTCTGTGAATAGTTCACATTACCGAAGTACATCTATCTACAAAATAGTCACCTTGAACGACTATGCACTTCTGCCATCGTTCGTATAGCTTTTAGAAGGACACCTGGAAGACATTTATCGCAACCTCCTGTAAGGCCTCTTGCGCTGCTGCTTTAACTTCATCGTGAGGAAGAAGGCGACTTTCATGTTGAGGATGCACGGTTCGATTGGTCAATACTGTGATATGACAAACAAATAACATAACGTTTCGTCGGACTTAGCTCCGTGTGACTTTTACCTGTTCCCAGCAAAAAAAAACATTTGCATTGACTCCGCTTTCTTCCGTCATGAGAAGATAAAGCTGCAACACAGAAGGTAGCGAAAAATGGCTTCCAGTCTGAGTGTTTCCAAAAGTTATATATGAACACCGGCGGAAGTACTTAGTCCCTCAAGGAGCCTTTTGAAGGTGGATATGCTTCGGTAATATGAACTATTCTGGCTAAAGTTTTATACAACTTGTCCCCCGAACTTTTGGATCGTACTACGTACAATCTGTATAGGGTGCAGTTATGCTTCTCCTTTTTTGACTGCTGTATGATGGAAGACAAAAAACAACAGCCAAGGGAAAAAAAAGAAAGGAAGAAAAACAAAGAGACTGTTTAATAACCAATTGATTTGTATTTTTTAAATTGAACATATAACTAAGATTTCAGTAATATTGTAATAATGTATGGATTTAGGTACACTAAACATAGTTTAAAAACATTATGTTGTTTAATCATTCAAGAAAAAAATTAAGAATAAAACTATGAAACCGTCAACAAATGACGCAATTAAAGTGGAAAGATTGCACGTCGACATTTTTTAGTCATCAAATTAAACAAAAAAGGTAAGAGATAAATTACAATATTAAATCATAATAGGAATATTTTTATACTTATTTAAAATTTATGAATATAAAAGTTTGCATTTTTCATAAAAGCTGTAACAGTGACATAAATTTTGCGGGAAAAAGAAATAGCCATGAAAAGAACGAGGTTCTTAAAACGCAGCTACAATAAACAAACTCAATATTTACACCATGTTAATAACTGAATACATATTACTACTTAATCTGATGTTTGCACACGTAATATTGAACAATTTGATTGTTTAATCTTTTATAAATCACTACAAACAAGTTAAAATTAAATTTTTCAATTTAACAATAATTTTCTGAAATTTAAAAAATTGCATATTAGAAAATCCTTGAAAATTTTCTATAATATATGATTAAAAATATGATGAAAACGAAAATAACTTATTCATTGATTTTATATAAATACATAAAAATAGTTACTTACAACAGAAAAAAAAAATCGATTGCTATTAATGATGCAAAAAAGATGGCACATTACGAAATATAGGTGAAACAAAGTATAAGAAATGCGCAAAATGACATTTCTTGACCAAAATAAATAATCGCTAAATATTTAAGAAATGCTTGAAACGACGAGGGTGGGCTAAGGGGGGTCACCCTCTGATTTTGAAGTAACTCACAACATTAAACTTCGACCCCAACTTCTGTCTCAATTTTGTTAGTACAGAACCACCAACGCCTCGGAAGAGTTTCTGAATCTACTTCAGCACTTCCGAAGAAAAAATTCAGAAGTCCATTTTATTTCCGAACTATGTCACCATTCAAAACGACTTTAATCAATTTCTTACATTAATGCTCTAAATTAATGGTAATGGGGCGAGAGGCCCCATAACCATAGGGGCACCGTAGGAGTTACAAAAATTCTTATGATAAATGTTGTACAACTTCTGTGATAGAGAAATAGAGCCCCAAAATGTATTTCGATGGACCCCAAACTTGTAGCTCCGCCGAAGCGATACAGAAAAGACTGCATTACTGTGATTCATATTACAAATATCGAAAAATTTAAAATTACTGTCGGTTCAACGGGAATCTAACAAAATGAAACAAAACCGGTTTCGCCAACTTTTTTTTTTTTCCATGGTCTCCAATTCGGCAATATATCACCAAATGACCGTTAGTATGAGACTCTATATTAGTTTTGCATTGAAATAAGTAATTAATAGCCACAAAAAATGAGTTAATAGGCTTTTTAAAACACCCGATCGAAAACAAAAAGAGAAGTGCACAACTGGAAAGTACGCACACCCCACATGCGAAAATTTAGCCTTCTACAGCTTACCATTTTTAATTAATGACTTATGAGAGATACATACGTACATCCAGCCGCAAGAAAAAACGCGATAAGTAACTTGTTTGGTACCTGAATGCAATATTAAAAATTCTTTCAGGGGTGACTAAAATAGAAATTCATACTGAAATTTAAGTAAACAATTTTATATGAAAACAATACCTCCCTTTACTTTGTATTAAAAAGTAAAACAACAAATTTCCTTTTTTTTTTTCAAAAACATCGGCCAATTCCATCGGCTTTTCGATGTTTTTTAAGGCCGATGGGCCGATGTTTCCTGCAAGTTAGCATCGGCCGCCGATGCCGATGCCGATGGCTAAATTGTTGAACCATCGGCGCCGATGCATCGGCCAGGCCGATGCATCGGTCGAGTCCTACAATCATATAGTGCTGCTTTCATGTCCCTTCAGCTTTAACTTTATACACTATTCAGCCTGTAATAAATTTGCTTTATTTTAACGATGATATGACGTTACGTTCAAAACACTAACAGAACCACCTCAGATGTCAAAATAAATATGCGTAAACGTGTTCCGTGTCCGGGGCATGTTTAATGCTAAAACCTAGATCGTCGCTTAAATAGCGACACGTCCGCCATCTTAGGGCTAAATGCCGCATTCTTCCTATATAAGCGATGATACATGCGCTGATTAGAATGTTTGGCTTTTTGATTGTAGTGCTTCTCGATTGTGGATTAACATGGAGTTAATAAGAAATTACGATCAAGAAGCAAAACGTTCTTTTTCACCATAGAAGGAGCATCGTTTAGCCCCAAGATGGTGGATATGTCGCCACTTATTCTACGATTCAGGGCTTAAGTTTATACAGCCGACTTAGGCCCAAAATAAATTTTTTAACGGTGAATAACACAAACCAGCCAACAACTGAATATACCAATTTTGACTCCATTAACTGCTTCATAAAACCTCGGTGTCTAAAATTTCTTTAGTTAAAACATAAAAATTAGAAAATTCCTCAAAAAACATCTGCGTAAACGTGACCCGGTCTTATTTATCGAAATTTCCCTTTAGTCCACTATTTCACTTAACCCCATATTCCCTTACTTTGTCAGTTTTTGATTTCAATAACCTTAAGGGATTTTAGTCCATAAAAATTCCCCGGTAAACAACCCTAGAAGGGATGTCACATATCAAAAATATTACATCTACATAAATAAAACAAAGAATCTATATAAGTGTATATATATATATATATATATATTATATATATATATATATATATATATATATATATATATATATATGTATATATGTATATATGTATATATATATATATGTATATATGTATATATATATATATATATATATATATATGTATATATATATATATATATATATATATATATATGTATATATATATATATATATATGTATATATATATATATATATATATATATATATATATATATATATATATATATATATGTGTGTGTGTGTGTGTGTGTGTGTTTCCTCTACAAATCCACAGTAAATGTCGAATCTCGACAAAATTTGGCAGGGAGGTATTTAGGCACCCGAGAAGGAACGTTGTTGGGGGGCGGGAGGGGGGCAAACAATAAAAAAGAGCCAAATCGCTCGAATATTAATTTTAGGATCCGAAAATGGTGTTTTTCTATGGCATGAGAGCGAAAAAATGCTCGCATTGTTAATCACGGTCAATATTGAATAATGCTTTCATTAAAATTTGTAGAGTGAAAGATATCCTTGAGAAGAAAGATCTCTTGCCTTTTTTTCTTGAAATAATAAAATAAAAGTTCTGGCTTTTGTTATAAGGGGATTTTCTGGGCATTTAAAATTTTTCCTTTTTGGTTGTTTTTCCGCAATGTATCGAGATTTTTTTTTATGTTCGAGCCTGATGGTTGAACACGCGTTTGTTGACATAACTTTTATTTTCGAGGTAGACCGTGCAAAGCCGAGCGACGCAGCTAGATCAAAAATATATTAACTGTTTGGGTTTTTTCAGGATTTTCTTTTTTTTTTTTTGAATTTGTTTGTTTCGACACGTATGTAGGATCATCATAGCCATGAGAAAAAAAGGCACTTGGTGTTGGGCGTAAAAACTAACAAGAGCCATTCGAAACTAAACGTCCGGTACATAAATTATTCAATTTTACACCATTAAAAAAATAAAATGCCAGAATAAGAAGTAGTTGCAGCAGTAATAAATTTTATTATTTGACGAAAAAAGCACGCATCTCTCAGTTAATGCAAAGAAAAAAAATGAAACGAAGTAAAATAATATGCAGAGTACTTTATTATACACAAATAACTTTTACACTTTCTGTTCATTGATAAATAAAAAAATATACTCGAAAATCTCTGCACTCGTCCTCCTTATTTTGAAATTAAAATGAGGATTGCATATCTTGAGCAGAAGCAGTCAGTGAAGTTGATACAATTGTTCTTCATTGTGCTGCCTAAGCATTTTCAGCGATCCTGTTCAGCTACTTACATTTCCTTGTTTTATTGCTCTTGGAGACAAAATTTTCTCCCCTTTACACATCCCCGATTTACGTCCAGCTGATTTGGCACATTCTTCCGGCCATTGTGCTGAAAGTGAAAATACGTGATGTTCCGCCATTTTGCGATGTCTACGGAAAAGTCGTGTCAACTTTAAGTGATTTTTGCTGCAGGTGAGGGGGGTGAGACGGAACGTCAAAATATGTTGAGTTACATGGAGAGCTTAGATTCTCAGAATTAGAAATAGAATCTTAATTTTGGTACTTTTTTTAGTTTTGACATGAAACTTATGTTTTAATGTTTCTTCTCGCACGTCTTCGGCAATTACCACACTTCGACAAAGTTAGAATAAAAATGGATTTGTCTTTGATATTTCCAGAAGGCAAACGTATTGTTTGCAGGATTGATCAGTTTTTAATTTACGCAATTAAAATGTAGTCTTCGGATAAAAAAGCTGAGAGGAGGGTTATTAGTTTTATGATAACTATACGTAATATTTACGTTGATAATAATCAATTTATTATCAACACTAATTTGTGTATTAAAAGAAATGAACATTTTAATTGTGCTAGTAATAATAAAATAGATGTAGGTATTCATTTAATAGTATACACGTATGCTCTAAATACGTATTGTATATCTCATTGAGTTTTTTTAAGAATGCATTGTACTATTTACTAAAAGATGTGTGAATTCTTACCCATACAGACACAAAATTTTCAGACACATATTTTTTTCATAAGTTTGCCTAAAGAGCCCGTTAATTTTAAGTAAAACACGGGCTTGGAGGTATTTTCATACTGCTTTAAGAAAATTCCCCACGTTTAAGTGGCTTGCTTATCTGGTTCTTGGCTTTTCTCGGATGTCTTTTCATCCGCAAGCTAATTTCCTTTGCATTGCAAAAGGAGATCCTTGTAACGCAGAAACATGTGTCTGCAGCAATCTGAAATTTGTGCTATTTGACATTGTTTATTTTTTTACTTTTTACGCACAAATTTATTAAGTCAATTTAAGTCTCGGTGGATTTATCATGTGCTTACACGTACGTGTTCATACTATTCATAACGTTTATCACTTTTTTTTTCAATGATTTTTTCCCGAAATAAACTATACTTTGAATGATGTCAGTGAGACCCGATTTGAGGGAGACTCAGTGGCATTCCAGATACATATATATGTATACAGTAGACCCTCGTTTTACGTGGGGGTCACGTTGCAGGGAAATGCCTCGTAAATTGAGACCTAATACTAGTTTTAAAATAGGGGTTTGGTTCTGTAGATAACAAAATACACTTCATTTTAGTGATGATTAACTGTACAATAAGTTTAATGTGTACTTAAATCGACATCTATAAAGAAAACATAAATTAATTTCGAGTTTTGTTTATAAAGAGGAGCTGGCTATGATAGTCTTTTGGCAGTCGTTCACAATTTTTCTCTGTAATTCTGCAAAGCATTAACGCATCCATGATCACTTGCGTCATTTCCATGATAGAATCTTCCTTCACTAACAAATCAGAAAGACCATTTCTATTGTCTAGGAATGGCTCAAAACTTTCAATGTGAACGTTTTTGGTTGTGCATCACCGACGTCGGTATCCTCGTTGGTTTTGGCCTCCTGTGTCGCTCTCAAAGCTCTTCCAGTGAGTTCTGAACTGTGTGAGTTTAGTAACTTTACTTCTGGAAAGAGCTCTGCAATCGCATAAAATGTCTCCAGTGGCCTCTCCAGCACGATTATTATAGCACGCAAAAATGTAAGTGATTACGCGTAATCTGCTATCTATAGGAGTTTGGATTTTGAAAGACGGGAAAATTTTACCAGTTTGCATTGCCGCATCCGCGTAAAACCGGAACTCATCCGTGTAAAATGAAATAAAGGTATCAAAGTTTAAACCGCGTATAGTCGAAACCGCGTAAAATAAACCTAAACCGAGGGTCTACTGTAAAACCCTAAAATTAACGACAATTTATCCGCTGGGAGAGAAAGTGGAACAACGCTACAATATTGTCATGTTGGTTGAAAAAACCGTGCAGATTGGTGGAAAAGTCTTTGAGAATAAAATCTACTTCGATATAGTTTTGAAAACGTATTCCACGAGTTAAAGGGAAAACTGTCTGCACTGATACTTTAATTAGATACTTTAATTTTTTACTCAATACATATAAAGGTCTTGTTCATCACAGGTTAATTAGAATGAATAAGTAGGGTGTATTCATCAGTATTAGTTTAATTGTTGAATTGCAAACGAAGGAAAAAAAAACTCAAGCCCCGTATCGGTTCATGTTTTAAAAAGTAATAAACCACCCATTGCGTTTCTAAAATATTTATTTCAGTATAATAACGCCATTTTGAAATACTTTTAAAAACAATACATTGTGCTCTTAAGTTTTAAAACATGCTTGAAAAAGCACTTCTCTCTTTTTCGAAATGCTAATGATCTATTTTTTAATTTTATTCTGTGGAATTTCAATTCCTTTTTTTACATAATAAACTTTTCTCACTGACTTAATATGCTTGAAACGGAAGGAAAACGCATCGATTTTTGTAAGGAAAATTAAAAGCGCAAGAAGTCTATTTTACGAGTTGTAATACTAAATGTTTAAATAAAAAAACATGTTTACATTTTTGCGTAAAATTATTTGGTTATGTAGAACGCTAAACGGTGAATATTTTAAAACGTCATTAAAAAAAAAAATGAATGCTATATTTTATGTACGGTTTAAAAACGATAAATATTTTAATTTGTTGATGAAGCTTTTCGGTCCATCTTCAGTTTCCAAACTATCACTTGTATACTTGTAAAATTTAAACGCTTTTCTAAGTTTAACCCATTCGATGACCAGCCCGAAAACCCTTAACGCGCATGCCGCAGATAACGAAACGGAGTGGCTTTTTGCTACGTTGTAATAACACTTTTCTCCCCATTTTGCTATCGGTATTTTAATGTTGTTTTTGCTGTTCAGCTTGCATTCGAAAATCGCTTCGCTTTATTTGTTTTTAAGCGCTGAATTAAATAGTGCAATAAAATACAAGGTTGCTAATATGTGCTGAAATATTCATACATTTACGCAGTACATAACAGGAAAATAAGAAACAATAGAGGATTGGACGAAAAGAAATTATTTTCATAACACTAATTATTTTATTAATTTATTTTTCGTTTTGCTTTTATCTCAGTATATCTTTTTTTTTCTTTTACTGTTAAACGTAAGATGATCTATCTTTCAAAAGGCCTCAACAAAACATTCTTCAAACAATTGACTGATCGATCCAACGTGTGAGCAAGTGGACAAAACGCTGAATGGACAAAAACGCTTTAAGTGTGGGAATGATATTCTAAGAGGATAAAAAGTATTCTTCGGTGCCTTTTGATATATTGTGACACTTCAAAACGACCAATAAACACAGAACCCTTTGATGGCAGGACTATGGTCGACTTTTATCGTAATTCAGGTGACTTTTAAATCCCTTCTGAATGCCCAGATATCAGTTGCTCAAGCGTGGGAAGTATTTTAAAGATAAGTGATTACAAAAGATCAAAACTTGCGGCTAATCCCCTATTTCCCTAAAGGATACTTTTGTGCATGCAACTAAAAGCCCCCAGCTGAGAGAGGAATAACTAGACCGACTGGGAGGTCTTTATTCTCCAAGGACCCTCTTTGCAAACATCCGAGCAAGTTAGTTCCATTCAAAGAATGGTCAGAAGGTTTTAGTGTTTTGTGGTCAACCCTTCCATATTATTTTCTTACAACAAAACAGTTTAGCTCAGAAAGGAATTTCAAAGCAAGCTTTTATGCTTATATGACGAAACATGTCTTCAGAAGGAAAAAAAAAAGGAGATCCTGCTTGAAATCGAGTCGGATTTTAAATCTTTTTTTTAAACATACTTGGATAAATTTTAGTTAGTTTCATATGATTATTTACTAATTATGGCAATTTGATTATTGAAAAGAAACCAAATATTTAATTTATATTTTTAAAATCTCATAAAAGAAGGTACAATTAAAACATGGAGCTATTTTAAGATGATAAGTAAAATCTGAAAAAGAATGGGAGATAACGAATGTTTCGTTTCTTATGAGTAAAGCGTACAACAAAAGAACTCAAGATATTATCATTTTATTCGTACTGTCGTATCTATTTTATGTTTTACATAGTCAACTTTTACATATAGTCAATGCGGTCGTCATTTTTTTTTTCGTGAAATAAAAAATATTCAAAACCGTATCACTAAAAATCCATCAAATGGTGCCGCGTATATAAAAAGATATAATTTGCGTTTCAAAATATCATGATTTAAAAATAAATAAGTAATAAATAATAATAATAGTATACAAAAAAATAAAAAGCGTAGGAAACACATTATAATAAAAAAAAAACATACTCGTACAAAATTAAGATATATAAGATAATTTTAAAAAATAATACTGCGAAAATAAATTATAAAATTTGAGGATTATGAACAATTTAGGGAAGGATACTTGCGTAAGAAGGTGGATTTTTGATAACAGGAAAAACATATTTCTGTTTATTTGCTTTATTCAGGCATAGAAATATTGATAAATATGTAAGGGAATATTTTCACACTTGTTCATCAGGAGTTCAAATGCCAGAACGCTAAGAAACAAAGCTTCCACGAAAAGATAAAAATATAATGCCTGATTATTTGAAGCATTATACGTGTCCCATCAAAGAGTACTTGAAAAGTTAATATCTTAGTAAAATAAAATAAATTACAACAAGTTCCGTGAAATACTATAAATTACATCTATTTTGTCTCAGAACAGAGCTTGATTACCGCTCCCCTAAAAGCTCCAGAACCCAACAGAGAAGCGCAATTACAGGGTTCTGCCCCTGGAAGGATCGCCGACACATATTCGGCCGAAGCAAAAACTGCTAGAAACGCCGTGACGACACAGGATCGTCGAGGGCAGTTAGGAACCATTTTCTTGCGACGAGCCTGAATCGGCCGGGGCAGTATTAACACAAACTGCGCGGCCGATCCTGTATCGGCCGGGGCAAAGAATGGGTTAAAAACGCGTTGTTGTTGTTGTGGTCTTTTGCCAGCTAGCTGGCAATTTGAGGTGTGCTGCTTCACTTTTCCAACTGTACCGTAATTTGGTGTGAAGTCCAACTTCGACAGTACACAGATGCCATAGGCAGCGGTTTATAGGGTAGGCAACCATTCACAGCTCAACAACACATTTACACAAAGGAAGGACAAGGACATAAGTGAGAAGTGCGTCCATGCCCGAACCGGGATTCGAACCCGGGATCACCCCATCGCAGCCAGACTCCTCTGATCACTAGACAAGGCGGACGGCGAAAAACTCATTAAAAATTAAAAAAAAAAAGAGCAATTGTTCAGAAAAAAACATTTCAGTTTTTCTGAATAAAACCAGAGTGCAAATTATTTTTAATAAAAAATGATGCTTTTATTCTAAATGTCACTGATACAAGCCTCAAATTCAGAATACATTATTATAGTTTAATCAAATAAATATGGATAGTATCAAAGAAATTTATAAGCTTACTATCAGTTTTCTAAGTTAAGCACATACAACTTTGAATGAAAGCCAATGCACAGGAAAACTTATATCCTCTTATATTGCAACTTAAACGCTTTCTGCAAGTTCTGGCCTACGACGTAAAATGCAACAATTGAGACGCCTCACAACAGCCGTATCAGGAAATTTCCACGTTGCTTGATCATAATTTTTGCTCGTATACACCACACATGTTAGAGAGGTTAATCCAATAACGCGAGGTTAATCTAACACCGCGAAATTTGAACTACACATGACGTGTTTAGTAACAAAAGCAGTTCAATCAATTTTTATAGATTTACAGAAGAGACAACAAATGCTTCATGTTTTGCCCGTTTAATTTCTTCAGAAATTTTTTTTCATTTGAAAAACATTCGGAGCACGACCATAGATGAAGTGTTAACTAGATACATAACGAGAAACTGGTTCGATGGGCAACTGAATAGATGGGCAAGCGTCCAAAAAGCGCATTCGTGCTAGTTTGCGCATGCGCGCAAACAACCTATTTCCGAGGATGCAATCAGTTTTACGTCCACTGGAGATCTGAGGTTAAAGTAGTATCTTGGGTAATGAGTAGGCCACCCTTTACCTGTCTAATTCAAGATTTGTGGAGTGACTGCTGCTACTGAGTTGTGTATCTACTTATACTAGCTCTACGTGTGCGACTTCATTTTGGCTTCCTTTTTTAAACTGACAGCATTGTTTAATTGCTTGCAGATATATATAATTTGGGTTTATCTGGTTTTGAAGTAATTCGTCATTAATGTTGAATAAATACCTTTGCGCTTGAAAAGTAAAAATGAAATAACAAAGTTAAATTGCAGATTACAGCAGATACGTGTTTCGGGATTACCAGGGATCCATGTTTCAATGCAAAATAAGTTAGATTATGGATGAAAAGACATCGACAGTGTCTTTCATCCATAAGCTCACTTATTTTTCATTTAAAAAGGAGTTATTTTTAACCCCGAAAAACGACTATTTTGCAATCTGCAATTTAACGTTTTTATTTCATTTTAATAATTCGGTATATTTTTATTTTTGAATATTATATTAAAATTCTAATAAAATTTATTAGGTTTTTCACTTTCACGCCATGTACTGTCCTGACCTGTCAACAATGTGAATTGATTAAGTGCATATCTTTTTTACTGCTAAGGGTGTGCAGGTTAACGGCAGAATCTACAGAAATGAGTTTTTGAGATATTTTAAGAAATGCGTTTTGTATTCAATACTAACAGTACTGAAATGACTAAAATTGGAGGGTTTTGTTATTTCAAAAAGCAAGTAAATGCTTTCTCTTGACAGTTTTACCATATATATATATATATATATATATATATATATATATATTGTCAATTTAAAAAAAAAACATTGCTGTTGACACATTTAATTACAAGCAATATATTAAAATTTACTTGTGACAGTAAATTTCTTTCATTTTTAGTGCTCGTATGTGAATAGTAAAATAGTTCAAAATCGTTTATAAATTATATAAAATCAAAATTTCAATACTTGAGTATCTTAGACATTATTACTAGAGAAAAATAACGATAACGGCGGATGAAGACATTCTACCTACAACAGAATAATTCGATATTACGTTCCTGGGAAATGACCTTGGAAAAAATACCAAATTTCCTCCCTTTATGTCATTCATTACATTCATCGTCAGTTCATTTGCACAAAATTCCCTTAAAAAATTGGCAGTCTTCCCATTCCAGAACGCGGCCATCTTCTCTTCGGCAGAGGGCGCGCTCATCGATGGAGCAAGCCCGATCGTTGCCACTAGCTACCAGAGAAAAAACATCTAGTGCATCCATCGCCGGGTAAAGCAGAGCGAGATCAAACCAACGCTGTGCGCGGGCATTGGATATGCATTCTGTGCGACATCGCTTATATGCCAACCCCCAGAAATAAAACAAGAAAACAAAACCGAAACTAAAACCTCCCCTTTACTCTCTGTGATTACGTCTATTTAACCCCGAAGGGTGCAAGGAAGGGAAGTTTGTTTTCCGGATTTCACTCCCCAAGAGGTAAGTGATGTGTTTTGGGCTGCTTTAAATGCTCTTCAGACATCGCTGGGTTTTCTGAATGAAATGGCTATCTCACGGGTCGCAATGGGAGTTTTGCCTCAGCTGGGGCATCTTTTGTAGCAAATGACGAATCAGAACCGGAAAAAAAGCGGTTTCCGCTGTGGTGCTTGTGGATGGATTAAGAAAATATCATTTCATCCTCGGAAATGACGCAGGAGATGCGTGCTGTCAGTTTTATTTTCGTAAGGATAAACACAGTGCATTGGAATATTTGATCTTAAAAACCAATGATGGGCTGATGTGGTTTTTCTTAAAGTACTTTTGTAGCATCCTTCGAAATATATATTACTTAAGTGCAGTTGTTTTAGTTTCTCGTTAAAAATATAGTTCAGACAGAGAAATATTCTTCAAAAACCTGGGGGTAAGGTTATTGAATTATTATTTGCTAGAAATAGTTTTCAGCTTTTAAAAACATTCTGTGTAAGACTAACTCTTTCATAATAATATTACTGATAATTTTGTGTAAAACTAATACTTCTATTATTTACAGGTTTGGCATTTACAATGCACGTTATATGAATTGTTTTTAAAGTGATATTACGCACTATGCTCTACTTAGATTTTTTCTTTTTAAAATACTGTTGACATTCCTATGGATCAATTATCTTTCTTGCTACTCTTTTATTTTCTCTAAAGCATTTCGCCAGTAATAATATACAAGTGAAAATATTTTCATTCTTTTATTTCTAAACAGAAAAAAAAAAGGAATCTAAACTTATTATTATTTTTTTTGTGCTATATTATTGTGCTTTTATGCTCTGTTTGTAGTTAGAAAGTGTTTTTTTCTCTCATCAAACTGCGTACGCATTTAACAACCTATATTTTCTGAGTAAATTTTCTTTGGTTTTGAACCACAATAGCCATGAATGAATGTGATAATGTCAATTTCAAAGCAGTGCCGAAAAGTTTAAAAATGTAGGTAAGGCATTTGAGCTTACATTTGTTGCATGTTGTTAATCTTTGCTTTCCACTTTCGGGTAGTGGTACATTGATGTACTTTTTAGGTTAAGAATGATTTTACAACAAAAAATCCCCGTGATCACTAAAACGTTTTATATTCCCTGTCATTTTTTTCTCTCGGGGATTACGGATTATGATGAAACAAAACATGCATTCAATAGCAAATGTAATTCCATTATTTATAAAAAAAAAGTACCATCTCCTTCATAAAAATGTTGACCATAGATACTGAGCAGTTAATAAATTTTATGGAAAGTATGCTTCTCACAGACTTTTAAAGAAAGAGTAAAACAACTAAAATGGATATTATTTGAAATATAAACACAATCTTTTTTGCTAACATAAGTAGTCATACATTTTACATATGAAAATACATGTAAAATAAAATTTTACAGCTTACTGAATCCGTAAGAAATGGGAAAATCTTTCCTTCTATATAGTAGCATGTCATCACAGTAGCTAATGCACAGTAGAAAAATGCTTTAAATGCATTAAACATTTAATTGTCACAATATTATGCATAAATTTTATTATGGAAAAACGGCTTAATTTTCCTCTGTATTTGAATCATTTATTTACTTTTTCCTTTTTCATGTAAAACTAACATAAAATCTGCTACTTATATTATTTTTATTGTCTCTTTAAATAATTTATTAGGACTTTACAAAATTTGATTACGAATATATTTAAAAATGCTTTCATTTTTCTGAGTGCTTATACAGTCATCAACTAACACATAATATAAGACTATGTAAGAAAAGTTTTGTAAACAAATAATGATTTTAAAATTTGTAGTATAAGCGTTTCTAATTGTGTGAAGCACTGATATTGAGCATGAAACTGGATCCCTTTTAAAGAAAATTTCTACAACACCTTTATCTGTTTAAATCAATTTAAAGTTTTTTTGTAAAACATTGATTTGTTTAACTTATTAATTTTCCTTAATAAGATGTTTTAAATGTAAAATTGGATCAATATATCTTCATTTATTTGAATGGTTAAGGTTTCAAGAGGAAAAAAAGCAAATTAAAAGATGTTTTTAACGTTTTCATATAAAAGTTTCAACAAAAACGCTCCATACATGTTTATCGGATAATATGTCAGGTTTCTCGATGTTTTTTTTTTTTTTTTTTTTAAATATCAAACAGGACAATACAAACCTGTCTTTTTTCTTATATAAAGAGACGTGCATGAAATTTAGATAACAGTTTGGTTTAAGATATATAATTGCTAAATTTATTTGTAGGGAGTTTAGATTCAACGTTAAATGTTAAATTAGCATAATTTGAGGTCACCAAAAATATACAGTGAATTTTTTTAAATTTTAATTTAAAGAATAAATAAAAAACAAAAATAAGTTCTGAAAAAGTAACTATTAGTTTGAAATATTGCTGAAAAGATGGTTTATTTAAACTGTTTTACCTTAACATAAATATTTTGTGTTCTTTAATAATGTATGGGAAAGTATTTGATTCCTTAAAATAAAGCTACTTAAATTTGTTTTTAAAAAAAGGAAATATTTCAAAAACAGCAATTTTGTCAGTAGAATTGAGAGACTTATGACAAAGTTTCTCAATTCTACTAAAAAAATTGTTGTTTTTGGAATGTTTTTTTAAAATTAAATTTACGTTTTAATTAAGGGAATCAAATAATTTCCCATACATCCTTTTTCAGAATAATAAAAAAGTATGATTTTCCATATTTTCAAAATGTCACTGAATTTTAAAATATTTTTCATCAGAATACATATACATGATTGAAATATTCTGAAATTACGGTAATAAAGTGAAATCTAACATTCTTGCAATTAAAGTACGTTACGCAATGATTTACGATAATATCGAAGAGAACATATCTCTCTATTACTTGAAAGCTATTATAAAACAACGTACAGAAATAATTATCAATGGGGAAAAAAATATTTTTATTCAAATTGTAAATTAAAATTAGATTGCACAAAATTAGGGTAAGCAGTTCGTAGAAAACTAAGTAGTGAATTGAAATAAAAATATATTTAAGAATGCCATATACTTATTGCTATAACTTATAACTTTCTTTCCCTTTACAACTTGAGTTTAAAAAAAATAATGAAATACTTGACGCAATGATTTACCTATTCCTAAGGTCTAGTTGCATCTTTTTGTAACAAATCAAAATGTAAATAAGTAAGTGTAGATAAAAGATATATCAATATTGAAAATGAAAAAAAAATAGATATTTTCCCATTATGTGTTTTATTTGTCTTGCTTAAAAAGTGAATTCAAGCAGTAATTAAAAGCTGAAATGGCATGAATATAAAATTGAAAAAAAAAAAAAAAATAAATAAAATACTCTAGAAATCCTTGTTTAAACTTGCACATTTTTCTTCTCCAACCAAATTTTGAAAGATTACCCTTCAGCCATTAAACTTCAAAATATATCCAAGTAGCACAAATATCGTTTAAGCGTTTCATTATCAGTTTAAAATGGTTTTCACAACGTTAACAACCATTTCAAAATGCTTAATTGACGAAGTGGTGCTACTTGGGTAATAATAGCTTGAATATCCAAATTAAAACTTGCAAATGCCCGTTTACGCCTTAAAAAATTCGTGTTTATATTCACCTAATACATATTACTAATGAAAAGATTAATTTATTATTAATATTGTTTTTTAGGCTTATCAAGCAAATTCTAAATTAATGACAAATGAATGGGGAAGTTAAATATGACGTCAACTGCAAATATTATTTAATTAATTATTGTTGACTTTTTTGTAAAGTAGAATGATGTTTACATTACGTAATAACAAGATGCTTTTCTGACGCCAACTGGGTAAGCTACGCAGTAGATAGGTAAATTATAAAACGCAAAATCGATGAAATGTCCCGTTTTAATTAAATCAAGTGTCTTAGCGCATATTTTTTGTGATAATATGAATCCAATGTCGGTGAGAAAAAAAATGTATGTTAAACATGTTTAAAATACTTAAACTTTAAGATAAATAAATACCTTTGTGCTGAATAGTAAAGTCAGACCAAACAACGTAAGTAGAAGCACAAATTTGTAAATTACAGCAGACACGTGTTTCGGCGTTACAGGGAACGCCTTTTTCAATGCAAAAAATAATGAGCTTATGGATGAAAAGATTTTGTCGGATGTCTTTTCATCCATAAGCTCATTATTTTTTGCATTGAAAAAGGCGTTCCCTGTAACGCCGAAACACGTGTCTGCTGTAATTTACAAATTTGTGCTTCTACTTACGTTGTTTGGTCTGACTTTACTTAAACTTTGTTCTTGATCATTATTTTTTACCGTTATATTGTATATATTGCTGCACATCGTTATCAGGGGATTAGTTTGAAAATATTTAAAGAAATAAATACTTAAAGCTCGTTAATGGAAATATATTACTTTGTCAGGAGCTTTACTTCGTGCTCTGCAGTTTTCACTGCCGGTTGCTTATATTTGCAATGAAGACTGATCTACAGCATTATTAATACTGCTTTTTAAGTTAATTTCTCATGAGGAATCTTGTGATAACTTTGAATATTTCAAGAAATACTAAAGTATAGGTTGAAGTGTCACGTTGTAATTCGATCAATCACTCATACATCAACATACAATTTTTTGGTGATAATATGAAGCGAAGTCAGTGACAAAAAAGTATGTTAAACAAATAATATGTACTTAATTTTATTTTTAATTTTTTTGTAATACTTTTGGCCTAAATTATTCTATATATTGCTTCTTTATGTCTTGAGACCATTGTTTTGAAAATATTCAACTGAAAAAGATGCTTAAAATTTGGTAACGGAACTATGTTCATATGTTACTAGCTTTATCTCTCGCTCTGCATTTTTCACTGCTGGTTGCTTATATTTGCAATGAAGACTGATTTACAGCATTACAATCAATCATTCATATCTCAACATACAAGTTTTTCGTGATAATATGAAGCGAACTTGGTGACAAAAAAGCACGTTAAACAAATAATATATACATCATTTTATTTTTGAATTTTTGTAATACTTTTGACTTAGATTATTCTATGTATTGCTCTTTATATAGTGAGATCATTGTTTTGAAAATATTCAACTGAAAAAGATGCTTAAAATTCGGTAAAGGAACTATGTTTATTTGTTATGAGCTTTATTTCTCGCTCTGCATTTTTCACTGCTGGCTGCTTATATTTGCAATGAAGACTGATTTACAGCATTACAATCAATCACTCATATCTCAACATACAATTTTTTTGTGATAATATGAAGTGAAGTCGGTGACAGAAAAGCCCGTTGAAGAAATAATATATACCTAATTTTATTTTTGATTTTTTTTTTTTTTTTGTAATACTTTTGACCTAGAGCATTCATTCTATGTATTGCTAATTTATGTCGTGAGATCATTGTTTTGAAATATTCAAATGAAAAAAAAAAAGATGCTTGAAATTTGGTAACGATAATATGTTCATTTGTTACGAGCTTTATTTCTTGCTCTGCATTTTTCACTGCTGGTTGCTTATATTTGCAACGAAGACTGATTTACAGTATTACGATTGCTGCTTTTTATTTCTTATGGGGGGAATCTTGTGATAACTTTGATAATTTCAAGAGATACTAAAGTATAAAATCGATGAAGTGTCAAGTTTTAATTTAACGAATCACAATTTTTTTAACTTTCAATTTATTTGTGATAATATGAAAGGAAGTCGGCTAAAGAAGTACGTTAAGAGGGTCCGAAACACATTTTGAAAAAAACTTTTATTAAACAGTTTAGAGTTTTGAAATTTTTTGCATTGATTCAATTTCTAGTTAATAAGCAAAATCATAACATAAATATTTTTAAAGATTTTTTTTCCATTTAAATATTATTTTTTTTAAAAAATTTTGTTGCTTTAAATTGTTAAAAGTTAAAATATTCTTGGTCAATTTTAATTTTTTTTTCAATTATGCACAGATATCTAAGCTTTAATTTTTATTTGGAGATTTCCAAAATATTTATTCAATAAAAACTAAAAAATGTTTGGAGAAAAATTTTTAAAAATTCAAAGATACTTTTTTTTTTAAAAAAGTTATATTTTTTGTAAAAAACGTTTTTTTCAAATTCCCTGAATAAACACTAAAGTAAACTGTTTGAAAAAATGTGCTCCAAATTTCATTACTTTATCTTTATCAGTTGTTGACTTATAAGTGTTTGAGTGCAATAAAAGGGAAAAATAGCATCATGGAGAAAAACGCTTTAAAAGTTTTAACGTTAAATGTAATGCTAGTTAATGTTAGTTGCATGCAACAAAAATAATTATATCTTTCGTTCTAATTAAGATAGAAACAAAATTTCGGCGTCCTTTTAAGCAGAAAAAAATGAAAAAAATTTTTTTTTCAAATGATTAAAAAAAAAAAAAATACAAAATTTGACTATTTTTGTGTCTCGGACCCCCTTAAACAAATTTAAACATACTTAACTTTTATCTTTGACCATTATTTTTATAATTATCCTAATCTAGATTTTATTCATGTTGCTCCTTAATGGTGTGAGACAATTTATTTTTGAAAATATTTAAAAGAAATACATACTCTAATTTCGTTTACGGAAAAAATATTAATTTTCTTACGAGCTTTATTTTTTGCCCTGCAGTTTTCACTGTTAGTTGCTCACTGTTAGTTGCTTATACTTGCAATGAAAATTTATAAGAGTATCACTATTTACCACTATTATTAAAGCTAGTTTTTTTTTGAGAAAGCTTGTGATAATTTTGATTTTTGTAATGCTCTCAAATTATACTGTTGTATATATTTCTCTATAACGTTTTCTAGGTATTTATTTTAAAGAAATAAATACGTAAAAATTCGTTCCCGAAATGATGTTTAATTTTTCAGTAGTTTTATTTCTTGCTCTGCAGTTTTCACTGCTGGATACTTATATTTACAATGAAGACTGATTTAGGACATGAACATTTCTATTAAAGCTAATTTCTCATGAGAAATTTTGGGATAATTTTGATTTTCTTCAAGAGACACTTTAGTGTAGAATCTATAAACTGTCATGTTTTAGTTTAATCAATAACACATATCTCAATGTATTTTTTTTTTTTTTTTGTGATACTATGAAACAATATTGGTGAAAAAGTAAGCGTTAAACATATTAAAAATACTTCAATTTTATTCTTAATCATTATTTTTATAATATGTGTTGTATGTATTGCTCCATTATTTTCAACATAACGTACTTGCAAACTTCTAACAACTCCACATCCCCCCCCCTAAAAAAATGAAAAAAAAAAACTCTTATGTTCAAAATCTGATTATTTCTGATATACTTGTTTATATCATAGAATTTTGCAGTTTAAAATAGTATTTTACGTTTTATGTCGATACTACTTTCGAGTTATTTATTAGCCGTCAAAGCAGCTAGATTTGCCGCTTGCAGTGGTTCGTACATCCCGCCTGCAACTATTTGGTATGTAAACATATTACACTTATTTTAATAACGGGTTTTTTAAAGTTTTTAAAGCTCCATAAGTGCATTTCAAAGTCATCTTTTATTACAATTAGGAAAGTATTCCAAATAAGACTAACCTTAGGTTCAGTACCTAATATCTGTGTCATTTATTATTGAATTGGCTTCAGTTTTTGTACATTCGTCAGAAGACTCGTGAAAAATAGGAAAAAAAAAAAAACATTTCACGTAAAAATTAGAGTTTAAATTACCTTTCTCAGCAGTTCAACAAAAAAGGGTGAACTGCGCCTATTAGGAACAGAGGTCCCTGATAAGGCCAAAAAAAAAACGACAAAATTAATTAACAAACTTTTAAAAAAACGATAAGAAAAATTCTTCTTTTTCAGTATGAAAATGTCGTAAAAACTCACATTTGACGTACCCAAAAACATTGCCAAAAATTCCATATTTACTTCAATGGAAGGGAGAAAGTTCAGTCCCTATATTCGGGGTTATGATGGGTCATTATTTTCTGTTTTTGGTCACTCCTGCGCACAGAAGGTGCACATATGCACATGCAACACTATCAAATTTTCCACCCAAATTTTGGTACCTTAACAAGGACACCAGAATCCTAATAATTCCAACCATGGCCTTATTGGGTTTTAAGGGGTTTAATCTTTTTTTAAGGTTCTCAAAACACAGGAACAAATGACGGCACACAGCGACATTTCTGTCTTTGAATTCGTCAATTGCATAAATTAGGCTTTCTAAAATAATTAACACCTTTCTTATAGTGGTAAACTGCAATGAACTGTGAAGAAGCAAATTTTACTGTTAAATGAAATCAGGAAATCTTTACAAGATTCTTTTGTAATAACAGTTGCTACACTTTTGCCTGTTCATCACAAACTACTTGTTGATAACACTTTATCATCAGCAAGGATATCATGCGTAAAAATGGCATGTTGGCCTTATTGGTATGCTTGACCTTATTTGGCTAACCCTTAATGAAACAAACTCTAAATGTTACTTTGTGAAATTATTTTTTAACGCTAAAACCGTAAATGCTGCCGTCTGTGACCATAATGTGAGGGACTTCGAGGTTAAGTGAAATGGTAAAATACTTTCACAGTTTGCAACGCTACCTATCTATTAATACATTAACTTATTTCTTAAACATATAATTGATTCCAGTCAAAATGTAAATAGCTCTTAAGATCAAGGTACATTGCAATACAAGTAATTTTCAATTTTGTTATTATGAAATGATAAGTTTTTTGGAATTAACATTTTATGAAGAGCTACTGATGATCTTTGCAGTACGCATTAAGTTAATATTAGAAAAGCTCTGATTTTAAATGTTTTATAGAATTAGTCAAGTGTGCGTGATGCAAAGTAAATGAGACGAAATAAAGTAATTCATTTTCGTTTACTTATTCATTCAATTATTAAATCATCAAAAGGCATGCCTACTGCTATCAGTCAATACTACTTTCTCAATCGCATCCCATTAACTCACACAGCGTCCAACCCAAGCACCGGAGGTTGACCCTTATCCCCCCCCCTCCCGCACCTTGTATTTAACTTAAAATATCATATTGACCTAGAAGGCTCTATGCTGCCCTCGCACGGAAAGGTCATAAAATAAATTTTAACTTTTTAATTTTACAAGATGAGAGAAAACGTTGCCAATATTGTGCACAGGCAATATCATCATGCAACAATTTTGAAGCTCCATTTGAAAATTTTTGATAACTTCGCCGTTAGAGTGCAGCACTTGACCTTCCATTTTTTTAAGAAGCTTATATACTAAAAAGTTTGAAGTGACGTACAAGTAACTGGCAAATCTCAGAGTTACTGTGAATGACTGTATAAAAAACTTTTTTTCTATGTAATTCATTCATTTATTTATTTGTTTTCAATTCTAAATCCATGCAAATTGATTTAGAAAGAAACAGAAGGAAAGGGGGAAAAAAACCTTTTTCTTATAAACTTTTTTTTTTTTTTTTTGCAAATGCTATCCACTAAATGTAGAAAAAAAAATACGTCATGAATTGAAAAAAAAAGAAAGAAAGAAAAGAAAAAAAAAACATTTTCTTTTTTCCAAGTGCTTGGAATTCCAATCAGTGAATTAAAGAACCAGCTAAAAAAACTTCCAGTTAACGAATCTTAATGATTGATTGTACAATCACAAAAAATAGGTAAATGCATTGATTATTTCTATAAAGATTTCAAAACGGTAAACATTTTTAAAATCTATCGGATCATTAAAATGTTTAATCGATTTGCATTCCTTAATGGTTTGTTGGCAAGACAACTTAAAAATTTTGCTCTTTTCTAAAGACACAAAAAGAATCTAATTAATTGTCGTTCGAAACTTTATTCTTACATTTTTTCTACGCGTTAGAAACATAAAACGAAAGTAATTGCATTTTAGAAGACTAAAAAAAGGTTAAATGCCATTTGTTCTTTTTAGGTTTTAAGCGTGGAAAATAATTTCTTTGAACGTTATAAAATGAAATATTGCTTGAATATTTTGTTTTCATGTGTTGCGAAAGTAGAGTTTACAAAAATAAATAAATAGATAAATAAACTCATTTTTTTTATCCTCATTTTTTCGATTCGTATTGGTTCAGAACGAAAGAAAAAGTTTAAACCAACCATTTTGTATTAGCTATTATTAGCAGTTTTTAAATAGAAAAAAAAATATTTTAAAGTCTTTACAAGGGGATTGTATGAATTTGTTTTTCCAGAAAATAACTGAACCATAGCTTAGCTTATATACATATTTAGGGCACGAAATTCAATGGTGGAGATCTAATTTTTGCAACCCTTCTTTTTTTCCAGATATACGTGATTAAACATAGTATAACATGAAATACACCGCCAGCTCAGTCATTCCAGCCGAGAACTGCAGTTTCGTGCTTATTAGCACTCATCAGCCCGGCATGGGAAGTGACTGAGCTGGAGGTGGAAAACTTCATAAGAAAGCCAAGAGTACCAAACGCACTTGTAATTTAACGTGCAAGGAGGGTGTGGGGGAGAAAGAAATAACATCAGAATTAAGGTTTTAGAAATTTTTAATTTTATCACTTTTTGCTGAAAAATTCAATTAAAACTGCCTGAGAAGTTAAAGAAATTCAATTTTTCAATTTTTCTGGTTCGGAAATAAACTCCTTCGAAAACAAACGTTTTTTTTACTTTCGGAAATTTTTCCGGTTTTTTTCGGATTGTTTTCATCTCTAGGTTTGTGTAAAATACAGTTTAGGTTTGTTTTTTTTATATTTCCTGCAACGAATGCATCCGATTAGTTTATTAAAAAAAACCATTTCTTTAAATCTATTCTTTTTTATTTTAAACGTGTAGTTACAACTTATATCAATTCTTTAACGTTTTTAATTGAGTTTTCTTTTTATCAAACTTAATTATCCCAACACCGAAGAGTCCCCTCGGTTTTTTTTTTCGCAAAATTTGCACATAAGAAACTTTTTTCGAATGAACGAAGAAATGTTAAGTAACCTTTAACTTCTTTCGAATGAACAAACTTGTTTAAGAAACCTTTTACCCCTCGGATTAAGGTATTCCCCTTTTATATGTTTCTTAATGTTCTGAAACCTTTAACTTCTCTCGAATGAACAAACTTGTTTAAGAAACCCTTTAACCCTCGAATTAAAGTATTCTCTTTTTATAGGTTTCTTAATGTTCTGAAACTTTTAACTTCTCTCGAATGAACAAACTTGTTTAAGAAACCCTTTACCCCTCGAATTAAAGTATTCTCTTTTTATAGGTTTCTTAATGTTCTGAAACCTTTAACTTCTCTCGAATGAATTAACGTAATTTAAGTAACCTATGACTTCTCTCAAATGAATCAACGCATATTAAGTTGCCTTTAAGCATCCTTTGAATGAACAAACGCATCGTTAGAAACCTTTAGCGATTTTAGTTGCCTTGATTTGAGTTTATCTGACTTTTCCTACGAGGAAATTGATAAAATGTTCTAAATTTTACTTCTAAATAACAGATGATCCAAAAATTGCTAATCCTAGTCTTTTGAAATACGTTGTAAAAATTACATAAAATCTCCAAGAAAGTTTTGTCTCCAAGAAAAGAAGGAAATTTCGAGCCTTTATTATAAATATAAGTTTTAAATGTTTTCTTAAGTAGTATAAATCTTTTTTTAACCATTTGTGCACAAACAATTGTTTAAAATTTGGTGTGTGTGGGGGGGGGGAAACAATCGTTAGTAGCGCTTTAGAACGCTCTGTACTAGACAGAAATGTATTTCTCACAAAAATTAGGAAGTGTGATAAAGCAGTTTCCATTTTCCGGCATTCTTACGAACTTTTAAAGTTGAAATGGCTTCTCTCATCAACAACGGATAAATTTTCTAAGAAAAAGTCAATTTTTTATGATATTCAGTGAAAATATTGTAACGGGACGCATTCATTTTTTTTTGTGAGTAAAAAGGTATTTTTTTTATTTTTATGAAACTGTTTCAAACATTAATAAGTTGTTTTTATATGAATTTATGAAGGCCAACATGAAGATGACTTCTTTATAGTTGTTTTTATGTCGCAGTCCAAAGATTTTAAGAAATTCAAGCGGAAGTCTTTAATTTAACTAAAGGACGGTTAAACGTTTAATAATTGTATAACTCTGTTTGAAAATATTTGCACCATGGTTGATCTTTCGCTGCTTTGCAAACATTAATATGCAAATATTTTTATAAATAATTTCAGATGCATGTTACAAAAAACAGCTAATTACTGCGGAAATGTATAGTTAATAACAGAAAACCCGCGTAATAGAAATGTTGCATTTCAAACGAGAGACGGTAAAATTTTCGCAAATTAAACTGCGATGAATACTGAGCAATTTGTTAAAACGTCTCATCTTGGACACGTGTGCTTCACATATGTATTTGTACACGAAAAAGTTAAAAATAAATGCAATAGAAAAATAGACGAAAAATAGAAAACTGTTTTGTAAATTACCCAAGCTTCTCATACATTTTCGCCAAATGAAATTTTTGCCGATCACAGTTATCACACCGGTTTATTACATATCACGCTTTGAAAGAGGGGGGAGGTAGGTCAGGGAAATTCTGAGTTTGTAACGAGAAGGGGGGGGGGTGGAGAGAAAAGCTAAAAAGAAGTGACTTGTCACTTTTTTAGTCTACGTTCCCAGTAAAAGTCGGAGGAATAAGAAACAATCATTAAAGAAGGCTTAATGCATCTTGAAAATATCGCGAAAAAAGAGTCAAAAAGAAAAATAATATTTAAATAAATATCAAAAAATTAAAAATTGAAAAGTAGAGTATTGAAATAGGGAAAAATGTCTGTCGGTCTGTCTGTCTGTCCCCCCTTCCCTTTCCAAATAACTTTTGAGTGATTAGACCGATTCTAAATTTTTTTTTTGTTCGAAAGATCTCGGCGAGGACACCTCATTCCTATAATTCACTTTTTGATCTGAACTATTATTCGTTCAATTTTGAACAGTTCGAAAAAACTTAACATTATTGCATACGGGGTAATTCAAGGCAATTCCGAGCTTAGAGGCGAATTTGCTTCAAACTTTGTAGAAAAAAGCTTTTGATGAAAAACATGTACATAAATATCTTTTTTATTTGAAATAATTTTCCGTTCAATTTTGAACAGTTCAAATCCCTTAACATTAGCGCCTACGGAGAAACCGAAAGTCAATGTAGATTCCGCACTTAAAGGCAGATTTATTTCAAACAAATTTTGTTGGAAATAGATCTTGACGACAAACTTTCGACTTCGACTCCGAGAATTTTGGGCACCTGACTCCGACTCCTGTGACCGAGAATTAGTCGGACTCCGACTCCTCGACCCTGATTCTAACTTCATAGCTTTGGCGAAAATTAAAACATGGAGGAAAAAAGACTAACTCCGACTCTTGGATATTCGACTCAGACTCCTTTATCCCGAAATAAGTCCAACCGCGATTCCGCAAATATTGGCAGATGTGCGGACTCTAAAGTAAGTAACCGATTCCAACTTCGAGTTTTTGAATTAAATACCTTCGACTCCCGAATCTCACTCTTTTATCCCAAAATAAGATAGATTCCGACTCTGACTCCGCAGCTTTGGTATTTACTGTGAAATAATTATTGTTAACATTATTTCATTTTATTTTCACTCTAAAGTTCTAATTTATGTATTCAGTTTTTGTCGGAGAAATTCGGAGTCCCCTTTATGTTTCTACTTAAAGATATGCGCAGACAATTTTTTTTCGACAATGAAAATTATTTCTTTAGTTGACATTTTATTGTTTTTATTTCTTTTTGAAATTTCATTAATTAATTTTTAAAATTATTTTTCGGCAACAGGGGAAAAACAAATGATTTTTTTATATGATATATTTATTGTTTTGAGCTTATTAATTTTAATTCTTTTTTTTTTCTTCTTGAAAGCGGCTAAAGATTATTTTTTAATAAAATAAAATGTATTTGCTGCTTTGTTTAAAAGGTGATGCTACTTTATTTATTCGTTTATTTATTATTTACGCATCTAATGTTTTGGATGAGCAAGAAATATTTTATTTCTAAAAATCGGCTTAAAAATATTTTTAAAATGTGGTATAAATAATTTGCGATTTTAGCGAATTTTTATTAGATACTAGAAAGTCGATTTTGATGTACGGGAAAGTAGATTCGTTTAGTTTTGAACGGAATTTCTCTTTTTATAACAATATGCTAGTGAAAAACAGTGTGACATGAGAAAAAGACTTTGATCAAAAAGAGGGGTGGGGGTAAGATGAAGTGTGACACTTTGTGATAGGGGGGGGGGTGGATTAAATTCGATGCAGAAAAGTTTGACATCATTTACAGACAATCCTTTAGCAGAAGTTCATTAAGGATTAATGCAGTATGTATACTTTTTTCTTGGAGGTATTTTTATTGAACAAAATTTCATAGCTTTTTTATTGAAAAATAATATATATATATATATATATATATATATATATATATATATATATATATATATATATATATATATATATATATATATATATTTATATATTTATATATATATATATATTTATATATATATATATATATATATATATATATATATATATATATATTTATATATTTATATATATATATATATTTATATATATATATATATATATATATATATTTATATATATATATATATATATATATATATATATATATATATATATATATATATATATATATATATATATATATATATATATATATATTTTATATTTATATATATATATATATACATTTAAAAAAATAATTAAATGAAAAAAGACATTAAAAAAGAAAAATTATTTTACTGATAAGAAGCATTCTGTCTTGCTTGCCACTGTCTTAAGCACGCAACAAAAAACTGAAATTTTTTTTGGTACGTACTTTACTTTTTTATTCACTCGGTGCCAAAGAAAAACGGATGGCAATATAACCATCTTAATCACGAATTCTTTTATGAAGCCTTCTCCCTTTAATCACTTTAAATAACATCCCTCCCACCAATATCCCTAATGCAAACCCATTTTTCCCGCACCATGAATCATGCGTTGCTGATATAAGACGCTGAAAAACTCATCGAAAAAGCGATTTTCCACAAGGGCCCTTGACGGATGAACGCCTACTGCGACGTTGGCGAGCGCAATCAATCATTCACAAATGGTACGGAAGCGAATGAAACAAACATCTGGATTGCGATAACAGGGGAACAAAAGATATACCGATGCTTTAAAAAGGGAAATAATGTGAAAAGTGTCCGCTGGAAAAATTGGTACATTACGCAAAAACTCTATGAATACATTAGATTTAATGGAGAATTTGTTTGCTTTTGTCGGTGCGCTTAGAATGCTAATGAGTGGTTTTTGCCTCCCCAGGAGATATGCAGAAGTGATGATTTCTAAGCGTTTAGTGTTTGCTGTTTGTTGTTAATGCAATGTAATTTTAATTTTGGAGCTACCAAATTTTGTTTTGACGTAATTGCAAGTGAATATTAAAAACACATTGTTTAACTCACGCACAATAGTTTATTATTAAGCTACACCATTACGTAAAGACTCTATAAATAAATTAAAGCTGTACTAATCTGGCAGCGTTTTAAAGTTGTGCTTAAGATCTGCGTGACCGTCACAATGCTTCCAGATTAGGTTTGCCTCAAATATAGAGGAATTAATTAACTGATCTAATGTACAGGGTGCGGTATATCAACCTCCCATACTTTGAAGAGGGCACTGTGTAAGTTGTACTGTTTCGAGTAGTGTAAAAGGATGCGATAGCGAATATTGTTTTAATCGATAGCAAAATATGGTCCATTGGCTGTAATTGCAATGGCATGGTGCGGTGAGCATCGTCATATGTTATGAGGGAGCATATTCGTAATGATGATCCTTTGAGAACTATCAAACAAGCATTTTGCATTCAATTTCAATTTAACTGACGTACTCCTGTTCCAGATGGATGGATTCACGTTTTGTTTATCAACCTTTTGAGCCACAAGTTCTGCAATAAAAACAACAATGCTACACGAGCCACGGAACGTTCAACGCAAAAACTGGTGACGCGTATGAGAGCAACCATCCAAGAATGTTAAAGCTGTGAACCCTCAAATATGCAGCTACCACGTGATTACCCAATAGAAAGGTCAACAGGATCATTTCGACCAGTTTGAAAACCAAATGCAAAATGCTCATTGAGTAGTTTTCAAAAAAAAAAAAAAAACACTATTACGCATACACTACTCCACAACACACTTAGATTCTTATCGTGCCCTTTTATTCTAACTACCACGAATGAGTCATTAATTCTACGGTGTTCCGTTTTTTTATTATACTAGATACAAGGTTAGCTTTAAATCGAGGAGAATATAAATTCAATACAGTTAAATCCGGACTAGTGAAATGCATTAATAAATTGAGGAAATCGTTTACTCGGGTATTGTTAAATCGAAGTTATACTGTACGTACGCACATACAGGTATCACGAGGAAACTCAATGCTATTGATCGGTACCACCTTCGCTCCCAAAACTCATACAGCGCCCTCTCCAAACACTAGAGGTTTATATGCCACACCCTACATTTGCCCCGAAACAACTATGACTTTTGGCACAAAAAAACAAAAATCTCCGAAAAAAGCTGTTTAAAAATACTTTTTATGGGTTAAATTCGATTATAATATAAGAAACTTTAAGAAATGTAATTTTATATCAACAAATCTGTCAACGAAAGTTAATAGTCCAAACAAGTATTTCTTTACAGAATGAAATGTCAGTAAAATGTTAGGTTAACAAAATTATTGGTATTTTAATACAAACAATATGCCAATCACATCTATTAATTGAAGGAGCGATTTGTTAGCATTGTATATTTTTGGGCAAAATAATATTTTAACCAAATTGATTAATAAGTAAAATGCTTTGTTCCGAAAATTCACCCGTCAATAAATTATCACTCTACAAAGATTTAATAAACTAACAATGGAGTTTTTGGTCGTTCAGAGGGGACATTTTTTGTTCACTACGTCACTCTAGAAATTAAAATTAGATTAGTTGAGTCTACCTCAGTTTCCTTAAAAACTAAATTCTTAGTTTTCAAAGTACAGGCAAATTGAAATACAGATAATCAAATACAAAAAAAAAGATTTAATGTACATTTTATGAGCGTTCTTTTTGTTACCGAGAAAAGTGCAATAATATATATTAAAGATAATTTTAAAAAGAAATGAAGTTTAATTTTATAAATAAATAGAATGCTATTATGTTATGAGAGGTTTTCAATGTAATGCTGTCATTTAATCTCTGAAGTAAAAGTAGTTTTCCATAAATACGAGGATTTATCAATTAAGTATTGAAAATTATTCACTACGAATTGTAAATTTATGAATAGGGGGAAAAGCGGCAGCACGCGTGAACAATTTTTTTCAATCCTTTATTTTTCAAAAAATACTATCAATTTCTCAGAACAAAATTTTTTCCATGATTGTAAAGAATTTTCTTTGTGTCATAGAATTTTTTGAGATTTTTCTTTAAATATATGTCTTTACCCCCCCCCCTCCCAGTGGTGTTTTAGTAAAATGTCTCCAATTGTCCACATATGTTCCTTTTGGGATGCACATGTGAACAAGTCTGGGGCACTTATAAACAAGATTTGAAAAACAGGACCATCAAATTAGCGTAATAGTTCCCAACAACTTTTGAAACTTTTACTAATTAAGGCTGCAATTATTAGTGTTGCTATACAGTTACTGAATGTCGTAAATCTTCTAGTTTACGACATTCAATAAGTTCTAGCATAATGCATCAATGTTTCGAATAGCGATAAATACATAGTCAATGTACCCCTTTTTTGCTCTATACACAAACATTAGAAGCTTGTATATTATTCACATTCATTATAACGCCCACATGTGAAAATTAGGTGTTGTGAGGGTAGATCGGGGCACGTTTACGCAGTGCCCTTTTTTCAAAGCGAATTATAACTGAAGAGCCAACAGTCATAACATATTGATGCTGCTCCCAAGCAAATATCCTCAAAACTTTTGAGCATGAGTCGAGCTCCGGTCTATCATGCAGAAAGAATAATCTGTTTTCTACCAAGTCGAGAAAATTTTGTGTTGAACTTTTTGAAGCTTATTGTAAATAAATAAAACTTAGTTAAGAAAGAACAAATATATAAATATTAGCAGAATTTAATCTTTTTTGAGAATTTTATTTGTATGAACTGAAATGTTATTCTTATTATTATTTTTTTTTTTTTTTTGCACATTAAAAATAAATCTAAACTTGGCGACGGGGCAAGTGTACGCGTTGGCGTCTGTGCACCTCTATATATACGCACGTTCTTACTGTATCGTACTGCTAAACGTACCCTGAGGCTCTTTTCGCTCTGAACTGTTTCAAAACGTAGGCTATTTAGTTTTGAAAATCACCATTTCATTTTTAATTGAGTTACGACATCGTATCTTATAGCTTACGATCATGTAGTACTGTCTTAATGCCCGTTCAGCTTTTACTTTATACACTATTTTGTCTCTAATAAATTTGCTTTATTTTAACGATGGTAAGACATTATGCTCAAAACACTAACAGAACGAAGGTAGTGTCAAAATAAATATGCGTAAACATTTCCCGTGTCCTGGGGAAGTTTACGCAAACGATTTGGACTCAAAAAAAAATTTTTTTTTAACGATTAAAAACACAAACTGAGCTACAACTGAATATTCCAATTTTAACTCCACTAACTGCTTCATAACACCGCAGTATCTAAAATTTCCTAAGTTAAAACATAAATTTTAGAAAATTCGTTGAAAAAAATCCACGTAAACGTGCCCCGGTCTACCATTTACGTTTTTTCCTTAAATCTTTAATTTTACAATTGCTAGAAAGGCTCTATCAGGTCAATCTAGGAACTATCGAGAGAAAAAATCCGTTAGCTTTTCTTTTTTTGGACAAACATACCAGTTATTATCTGATTGGAAAAAAAATATCATTCAAATTTTTATTGTAAAATTTTAATAAATTTTTAATGATACTCTGCGAAAGAGTGCTTCTTTTTGTTTTCCACCTTGCAATTTGTAGTATTACTTTGTATTCCATTTCCCTTTAATGGATTGTGATACTTACTGTGTAAAGAAATGATTGTTCTACCGCTTAAAAAAAAATCACTTTTTGCAAAATAAATTAAGCATATTCATGAATTACATATGATTTTTACGGAGAGGGCGAAATGTGAGATCAAAGAATTCCATTCGCATTCTACTTAAATTATTGAAAGATCTAAAAGAATAAATAGAACTCTAAGCAAACACTTTTAGAATTGAATTTATTACAAGCATGAATGTTGACGCATTGATTTAGCATTCGCGTTTTCCATCAGAAGGAGTGTTCAATTATTTAGTTAATTGATTAGAGATTTAAACTTATGTTTTAAAGATAAGATATGCTAGATAAAACATTTTGATAACTCTTTCGAAAGCACTTTAATGTTTAACGAACATCAAAAACCAAAAGAGAAGAAATAATGTTTTTTTTTTAAACATTCATCTTAAAAAAAAAAAAAAAAAAAAAAAGAGAAGAAATAATGGGTCTGTCCACGGTGACTGACGTTACAATTTGACTCTATTTTTAACTTATAAATTCAGCACTGTCTTGGAATTAAATTTTGTTTCCTCTGAAATTGATCTAAAATATCATAATATGGTACACATCACTGCCCCCACACTTGTTTTCAGATTTGAGGGGAAAAAAATTGTATGAAATTAAGAAGAATTAAAAAAATGTGAATGATGTTACTTAGAAAAGACTTTGAGAAAAGTGACTTATATATAATTTGAAATTTTCTTCAAACTAATAACGTAAATTCTAAACAGATTTTCTTCCCCTTAAAATAGAGATTTCAGACTTAATGAAAACACTTTGTTTTATTGAAATAACTTACAACTAAAAGTATAAAAATTATTTAACACCCGTGACTGATGATACAATGATTTTGTGACCGATGTTACATTTACAATAAATTGCTGTAATTACAAATTATTTCTTCTTAAAAATGAAATTAGCATTTAAAATTGTAAAATTGTATTTAAAATACTAGAAAAGTTCATTTATAAAGTTTTTAAAGTTATATTTTTGATGCATTTCATAAAATAAAAAGTTCTCTTACCTTTATTACGTCTAGTGCGCTAAATAATTTATTCCTTTCTCATCGGAATATTAAATTTCAGTCACATCGACAGGCTATTTCCAATGTTTTACTGCTTGAATTGTGACATTTACTAAATATTCCTAGTTTTCAATTTCAATGCATCTAACTTCTCGTGATACAATTGTTTGTCATATTCTTTAAGAACCCGTTCTCCAGTTTTCAGTCAACAATTTTGGAACATGTTCTGCTGGAAGTAATTCCCTCCTTTACTGTAAAAAAAGGTTGTTGCTTAACACCTGCTACAGTTTCTGATTTAAAAAAATATTACTCAAACATAACTCTTTATAACAAGACTGTGTGTGTGCAAGTCGAATGGTGACAGCATTGAAATTTGCATGAAACTGTGATATTTAGAAATATTTCTGAATCAATGATGTAGCACTTTAATTCAAAGGTACTACATGAAGAGCTAGGAGTATCTGTTTATCAAATTTCATGCCAGAAAATTTTTTACAGCAGCAGTTTTCTTTTCTAAAGATCTAACGAAGAGCGCTTTGAATGATTAACAGATTTTACCAAGGTTTCATTATTTTAAAGAGGGGCAACGCATCTGCTAATTTAAAGCTGAGACTTAAATACCTTAAATTTTTTCTATACTTGTACTTCTTCACCTAATTTCTCTTTTTAATTTTATTTTGAACTATAACTTTGGTAGTTATACTAGATTTTTTAAAATTATTTTATATATTTTTTATTATCCGCTCTTTTCATCTTCTACTTTGTTTTACTTTTTGTAATTTTCATGTTTTCCTTTATTTCTTAATTTATATCGCCTCCTTTTTTGCCTTTCTGCAGCAGTCAATGCGATTTGTGCAATTTGTTTGAGGTTTATTAACAAAAAGAGAAATGATGAAGTGACTGATGTTAAATATTTCAAATAAGTTTTTTAAATAATTAAATTCAAATATTTCTAAATATTTAAGGGATTAATATTAAAGATTTCACCACAAAAGAAGAGAATATGACTTTTTATAAGCTTGGGTTTGTTTTTGTTTAAGCAATGCATACTTTTATGCAATTTTGTGATTGATGTTACATTAGAGAGAGAGAGAGAGAGTATGAGGCTTAGTTTAAAAATATTTGCTACAAGACAATTATAACAGTTTAAAGTTTCTTTGTTGGTCTAATCTCTTCCTAGATAAACCACGTTTCAATAAAAATAAGATTGATTTTTTTTTTGAATATTATTGATTGATTATTTTTTATCAAAATTAATTAATTTCCTAAGTAAAAAAACAACTTTTAGAATCGCTAATGCAACGACACATGGGCACTGATTAGTGTTGCCAAAATTTGCCTATAAAACTTACGAAAAGTGTGTTTATAACATTTTTCGCATAGTTCTATAAAAAATACCGTCTTTTTTACCTCATATGAAAGAAAAAATTGCTGACACAATGATTTTTTTTTTTTATTTACTGTGATGCCACTAATTTCATGGACATGCTTTTTTTTATCGTTAATGTTACAAAAATACGAATAATTTCTTTGAAAATATCCTGATTTTATGATTATTACAGTAAATGGTGTGTTTTTAAGCTATTAAAGGTCGAGCTTCATCAAAGTTAACATCGCATCTGCCTCAAACTATTTGTTTAGCTTTATGGGGTTCAACATTCAGTGTAATTGGGGTAGAGTTTTCATTGGCACACTCTGAAAAGATTTCGGTTTTAGTGCTAGTAAAAGAGCGTAAGATAAACTATCGTCTGAAAGAGCTCATTACTTTGCTGAACATTCAGTTGTTGCTGGGCAACTACCTCTTATCAGCGATAGTCAAGTACTTATCAAAACTATTCATTAATTTTGATGAATAACAGAAACGTTACAGAAAAGCATACATGTCCGGATCTTTTCAACAAAAAAAAAAAAATAAATTTTTAGAATTTGCAAAACGATAGAATACAGTATTTTACAATGTACCAGTATCAACTAGATGGCTTTTCTGCGCTAAACAGGATCAATAGATTCATATTCAGAACGATGATTAGAATGGTAATAATAATGTTCAGGGGCACTATGGGGAGAATTACATGCATTACTCAATCAATTTTTCTGATACGGCGAGTGTAGTTTAAGTTATTCAACTTATCATTTCTAGTAGGATATTTTAAAATTTCACATGCTTGATCATGTGAACTAAACAGCAACACCTAGTAAAACACTATGATTTTATTTATTTGATCATCTCGTTCCCCAGAATTTTATCCAACTTAATATTGCGAACGCCTTTTTTAATGCAAAATAAATGAGCTTGTGGATGAAAAAACATCCGACAAAGGCGTTTCTTCTAGCACCGAAACACATGTCAGCAGTAATATGCTAATATGCAATTTGTGCATTTTGCTATTTCTTGTTTTACTGAGTTGAATATGTCTGGTGAATCAGAGAATTAACATTATAGTAAAAAGGGTTGTTGTATTTAGTGAAGACAATGTTTACATAATTGTTTAAAAACCCACGGAGCTCTCAGGAAGGATATATTATATAAGCTTACTAGTCCTTACTCACCAACAGAATAGTTTCATAAATTTGCATAAGTGTGGTGATAGAGTTTGTTCTAATTCACCCCATGTTTCATTTTTTCCTAACTGACCCTAAATCAGTGGTTGGAAAAAACTACATTTTTTTTGTATCACTCTACAATTACTTTGTTACAAATGTAGTTAACTTCGACTACAACTACTTTTTTTAATTGTAAAAACTACTGACTACTTTTGAAATGTAGTCGCTACTTCACTACTTTTCAAAAAATAAGTAAAAAAATTGCATACACAATAGAGTGTCCCACAAAAAACGAAAGACAATATTTCAAGTCGCTTACTATCTTATTTTTTTCCTCTTATGTCAAAACAATTGTGAAAAATATGTCATATAATTTGAACAACGGCAACCCTTGCCACTTGCGTCTGAAAGTGTAAACCAGGGCTTGCGCTAGTGCAAATCGAAATAAAAAACTTTTTCACGGACTCGAAATTTCTGTTGATAACACGTTTTGCCCCTATACCCCACCCCACATGTACCACAATAACGTTTATTCAAATTAAAAAAACATTTAGATACATCCCCCCCCGTGTCCTAAAACTTATAATTTTCTTCAAAAAATGTATTTTTTTCATTCTTTTAAAACATTGCATATAAATCAAGTTCAAAAATAATTAGTAAACTCATTTTGAGGTCAATATTTGCAAATGAATAATAAAAAAATAATATATTACAAATGAAAAATTAAACTTACCTTAAAAAAATCCATATCTTTGAGCACTATGTGCGATGCAATCTTAAATATTGCAGGAGAGCAAACATTTCTATTTAACGATAATTATCTACTTTTTCTGTTTATATTTTTCAGCTTGATATTTTCGTAAAATTTACCTTACATTTTAAAAAATATGAATCGAAAAAATCAATTTTTTGAAGAAACGTATAAATTTTAGTGCAAATGTGGGATACCTAAATGTATTTTAATTTGAGTCGATGTTTTTGTGATGCATGTGGGGTACAAGAGCAGCGTTTTATCAACAAAAATTTCGAGTTTCTAAAAAAAGTTTTTTTTTGAGCAATCACGAATGTTTATTGTTCTCGTTTGACTGTTTTGAATTCCTATGATTTTATTTACCCACCAGCACCCTCTGCCAGCACCACCGTCACGTTGACCGGCCTCACGATGCTGCTCCTCTTGCGAAAACCGTCTCCAGTTTGGGTCCATATCCTACACACACGCGCATACACAGACACATACTCACACCTGCGCACAGACACAAACACACACTCCTACACACATAAACACTCATGCCTGCACACAGACACAAACACATATACCTACACACACACACACACACGAACGCCTACACACACAGCACTGCATACACAACACGCACTCACATGCATGCATACATACACACACACACACACACACACACACTCACACACATGCGCCTACACAAGCACACACGCGCATTCATACACGCACACGCTCGTGATTGCGATAAACATAATTTGAATTCAAGGTGCCAAAAATTCAAATTAATATTTTTTTAATATTTTTTTATATGGCTTAGAATCACACACACAGTAAATTCTTCACACACCGTAAGAGGAAGGAACGAAAAACGGTTTAGAGATTGATAATTTAACTCATTTGAATATGGAATATTACTAAGAAACACATCTATTATTTCGTTTCTCCTCTCAAAATTGACCGTTATTATACTCTTATATAACACTATAATGCTAGTATTTATTGTAAACCGCCCAGGTCAATTTATCATCATCCTCTTCTATAACATTTACAGTAGCTTCTTCATTTGGTGAGTACTGTAAAAGTACTCATTTTCATGAGACTTTAATTTTTGCTACTTTCGCGTGCCCGTCGTAATCATAAAAGTTAAAGTCTCGCGAAATGTTTTTATTTTCCAACTTTCGTACTGTTTATATAAAATTCACGATATTTTCAGCTCGCAAAATCACCGATATCTTAATTTTTGCAAAAATAAGTGCTTTTACAGAATTGGAACAATAATCTCTTTGAAATCTGAAACGTTCATAGACATTATCGGCAGCTAGAAAATAAAAACAAAGGAGTTACTAACTTGGCAGTTATCGCTAATTCGTATACTTTTCTTCTTTTTTCAGTCAAGCTCTATTCAATACAAATGTTGGTGAAATATGAAAATCACGATGGCAGACAAACTAATGGCGTCGAACAGATAGAACAGATGCCCTAGACGAAATAAATGCATACTCTAATATGCAATATGCAATTCCCACTTTTGTGCCTCAAATTTCACGATGAACAGTGGAAAATAATGTTGTCATCGTTCAACATTGATTAATCAGCACTTGCACAGTAGTTACGTTCAAAAATGTTTCAACAAACATTAGTGGAAATTAAGTTAGGAATTTAAAATTACACACACTTTTTTTAAAGACGTGTACTGTACAATGGCGGTTGTGATAAGTACCTTTCAGTTGCCGAATCGGACTAGAAATAATTTATGAATAAGGTTATTGACTTCAAGTAGAAACTCGATAAGAGAACGTTAGAATCTTTAGAACTAACAAAAAGGTATATTCTTGAAAGAAGAAATATTTCTCTCTAAATTCTTCTTACATTGAAGAGGTTTAAAAAAAGCTTTGTACAAATCGAAACGAGATCTTCTTTTTTTCAACTGCATTCTCTGTATTGGTACTCTTTACTTTTTAAGTTTAATTTTAGTAAATATGTATACAGAACTTGGTGATTTTTGGAAATATGATAAACATAAAAAATATTTTCTGCAATTGTAAAGTAGGTAAAAGTATATTTTGTTGAAATTTTGATAAGAAAATTATAATTTTGAAATTAATTATTTTCTTTTACGTTATTTACTTAAAGGATTGACTGCAAGATAACATTTTTTATTTGAATAAAATGAAAAAATCTCCTTTTGTCCATTATTATCCTCATTTTCTTTGTTCTGATTGACATTTACTGTAACATCAGAATCACGAACTATACATTAAAAAATAAATAAATAAATAAAAATGTATTGCGAACTATTTAATGGAAAATGTTGCATTCAAAGTGTTTTCTCATGCTTTTAGTATCTTTCAACTTTGTACCAAGTTGTTGATGCATGTTGTTTTTTTTCTTTAAATTTGTCACTGTCACTACATAAAGCATACAAAAAAAAGTTAATTTATTTTATGGGCAGCGTTTCAATAACGTTTAAAATAAATAAATTAAAAAAAATGTATTTTGAACGATTTAATGGTAATGTTGCATTCAAAATGTTTTTATATGCAATTTTTTCATGAACTGAAAAATGCATTTATTTCTTTGCTTCTTGGATTTCAAATGATGTTCTAATAATAATATGTGCAAAATCAAGTTCTGTTTCGAACATTGAAGGTTTATTTCCAACAATTTAATTATGGTGATGTTGCATTCAAAATGTTTTCCCATGCGGTTAATGTCTCCATCTTTCAACTTTCTTCCAAGTTTTTTTCTTTAAATTTATCACTGTAACTATATATTGGGGTCAGGTAGCTGAAAACAGTTTCAGATCTGGCTACAAATCCGACCTTTTGGATTCAGATAGTACATGGGTAGACGAGTCCAAGAAGTCCGGGACACATATTTTTCTGGCCCTCTAGCGGCATTGATGACGTCATCAACATGGCCGCCAAGTTTTGTGACGCGAGTCTATATTTCCCTATGTAACTCGGATTTTTTTCATATTAACATACATTATTAGTGATTCTTAATCAAGAAAAAACTTTCTTTCTAACGGTATATTTGACATGATCATTCATGTTCAAAAAAAGAAAAAAAAATGATTTTTTATTTTGATTGTTTGAGACATTGTGCAAGATATCTTGGAATCCGGTATATGTAACTGAAAACACGTACTTTACTTTTTGTTCATCAAAAAATTACCTTCCGAATGGTATATATAACTTTTATTATATTACAAACAGTTGCTGTTTTTTAAAATGATATGGCATAGCACATAAAGTCAATATGGCAACATTAATTCCTAGAAGTAATAGAGTAACTTCAATAATGCTTAAGTAATAAATGTAATTACTGTAATATTTGATTGATGTATATGTAAATAAGTTCTAGATTATTTAGGGGTATTTGTAGGATTGGTTTCAAACAATTGGTACAAGAATAACAAACAAAAGAATGTATCCAAATCAACAATACATTGTCAGAAACAGAAATGGGAGACATCCAAATAAAATAACATCTTGCTGATATTTGCAACAATAAAAGAAGTTAAAACAAGGTCAGGAAAACTGTATACACGCGTTTCGGGGTTACAAGGAATGCTTTTCAATGATTAAGATGTGTGGATATTATTGAACTACGTTTGTTGGCTTTTCATTCTGTAAATGGTTGTGATACATTTTCATGCATTGGGAAGAATGCTTGGAAGATCTGGATGTCATTTCGCAAAATTGATTGCGCATGGCATCGACTCTCCTCAGACTTGTCTGATATTGATGATGAATGTCATGATCTGCTGTAGGGTTTTGTTATTCTACTCTACGATCAAACATCAAGTCTTCAGAATGACTGCAGACGAGTTTTATTTACAAGAAACAATAGTGCAATAGAAAATATTCCTCCCACTGCAGATGCTTTAATACAACATATCCAACGAGCTGTCCTGCAAGCAAGAATTTGGAACAACAGTCTCGATTCTCATCATACAATACCTTCGCCAACCAACAGGGGATGGAGACTAATTTCAGAAGGTCATGCCAACCTGTGTGGACAACAATTCCGGAGTTCTCAAAAACACTCTACACAACTTACCTCCCGTATCTGCAGCAAGCAATGCACATCTTGTAGATGAATTAAAATGGGCATAAGATGTACGAAACTTTGTCTATGTTAAGGCAAATGTTCCGAAAGCGATTAGTGATTACAACAAAATTTTCACAAACCATTTAGTTATTATTGCATATAAAAATTGAACAAATACTTCTGTGCGTAAAAAATAAAATAATATAAAACAGCGTATAGAGGCATGACGTAGTAGGAAAACCAACCGTATGCAGATGTTTCAGGGTTATAAGGAACTCCCTTTTCAACCATTCGATAAAACATTTCTCGGATGTCTTTTCTTCCATAAGCTCGCATCTTTAGCATTGAAAAGTATTCATTGTAACCCCGAAACACGTGTACTCTGTTTCCCTGCTAATTTGGGCCTTTGTTTTAACTTATTTTATTATGGCATCTATCTTCAAGATGTTATTTTATTTGGATCTCTTACATTTCTGTTTTTGAAAATGTATTGTTGATTCTGGATAATAGTGTATATTCTTTTGTTTATTATTCTTGCGCCAATTTTTTGAAACCAGTCCTTCAAATACCCCTAAATAAGCTAGAATTTATTTACATATACACACACATAGAAAATTACAATAATTACATTTGTTACTTAAGCATTATTGAACGTACTCTATTACTTCTTGGAACCATTGTTGCCATATTGACTTTATGTACTATGCTATATCGTTTTGTAAACAGCAACTGTTTGTAATATAATAAAAGTTATATATACTATTCGAAAGGTAATTTTTTGATGAACCAAAAATAAGCTACAAGTTTTCAGTTATATATTGAGGATTCCAAGTTATCTTGCAAAATGTCTCAGAAAATCAAAATGAAAATCAATTTTTTAAAAAAAACTTTCAAATATTTCTTGTTTTTTGAACATGAATGATAATGTCAAACATACCGTTTGAAAGCACGTTTTCTCCTGATTAAGAATCACTACTAATATATGTTAATATCAAAATACAAATCTGAGTTACAGAAGGAAATGTAGACTCGCATCATAAAACTTGGCGGCCATATTGATGACGTCATCAACGCCGCTAGAGAGCCAGAAAAATTTGTGTCCCGGGCTTTTTAAACGCGTAATCCCATGTACTATCTGAATCCAAAAAGGCGTATCAGTAGCCAGCTATGAAATATTTTATTTAAATGTACATGAAAGACTTTTGTTTCGTAAAAATACCTCTAAATGTCTTTTAGTATCAGTTAAAGATGCGATTTTGTCCCGCTTTCTTCTGCTACAATACTATAAACTACTAATTAGTATAAAACAAATAAAGTATTTTTTTTTTTTTTTTTTTTAAGGAATCGAAAATGATTTTTTCCATCATACTTTTTCAAAAAATAATTGCTTGAAAAATAGTTAACAGCCTTACTTTTCTAAGTGAAGGGAAACACTGCTATTATCGATTTGGGAGGAGCCTCAACCGATATCATGACCAAATCTCTAAATGGAAGATTTGACGTGAGGGAAAGGTGCGGCTGTTCATGTGGGAAAACCTTTGGTTGACTTGTCATCGTCAAATTTAGAATAACAGCTCATTTTGTTTCGGTTCATTCTAGTTGCACACAATTAGGGTTAGTCTCCAGGCTGGATGAGTCATAAAACGATAATCAACCAAAGCCTTGCTACGCGTTATGTAACTTTGCAGTAATGTTTGATTTTTAACCTTTTTCTAAATAAATTTTAATTATTATTTAAGTATTTTAGCCATGCTAGGCAAACTATTTTAAAAGCTCATGTGATGCAGGGGAGCCCACTTAGGAGGAGTCATGGCGCAAACTGCGCCAATAAAAATTTTTGGAGGAGGGGGCGATTGAGGGGATTTTTTTTTTTTTTTGGAGGGTCTCGTTCTGGAGGGTCTTTATGGTATTTGGGGGACAGAGGGCCTTTGCTCTTGAGGGGGGATGGGCACTAGAGTGGCTCAAAAGTACATGTAAAACAAAAGGTTCCTCCTAGATAATAGGACACCCCTCAATATTTTTAGACTTGTGGATAGTAGTATGCTGGAAGAATTCTGACTTCTTATTTCAACTGAAAGAGGGTGCTCAACCCCTTCCTCCAAACTTCATAAGTATGGGGAGAGGGGTTAACAAAATACATTGAACTGAAAAAAAAATTTACATATTATAATATACACTAGCAATATGCATATACATTGCAAAAAAAAAAAAATATTTACAAAAAAAAAAACAGCTGGGGAAATTAAATGTTTCTAAATTTGTGGCATTTTCTACGCTACGGTTAATGTTAAATTAAGGAGTCATTGAGCAGTCTTAAAATTTGAGTAATAAAATAAAACTTTTACAGCATAATACTATTAGTAAGAATGATTGGGGGTGTCCTGGACTCTAGCTCAAAAAAAGTTTTTTTTGAACCACCATAATGGGTACCCTTGCTTGATGTGTTTAAATGTATCTTGTGACTCATTATCATAAATTCTGCACCTCAGAGTCAGACTAACGTAAGTCCGAAAATTTCGATTTTCTCTTTGTTAGGGCATCGTACCTAGAATCCTAATCGGCATCGAGTCATATCAGCGTAATACAAAAAAAAATAAATAGATAAATAAATAAATAAATAAAAAAAATCCTTTAATGATTTACCTATGTAAAAAAAAAAGAGTCCAATCCTTTTGTATGAACCAAGCTACCGTTTTTCCACTCTCCTGTAAAGTAGCGATTGCGTGACTTACGTTAGTCTGGCTCTGAGGTACAGAATTAGCATAATATCTTTCGTTGTTTTTGTTCAAGTTAACAACTTACTTGCACACAATTTGGGTCATGTTCCACTCTGGATGATTCATAAAAAAATAATAACCGAAAAAATATTTTGCATTTTATATAATTCATTATTAATCTTAAAAGTCTGGATGTTTTCTAAGCTAAATAAAATTACATACTAAACCACGTTGGCAAAATAAGTTTAACGCATATATGGGCATTCATACATCGTATATACAATGCCCAAAAGTAATATTTTTATGCAAAGAGCTTTAGTACTTTTTGCACTGTCATCCATCAATGCCACTTTAGACGAAAGAAATGTCCACAGTGAGAAAAGAAACGTATTCACAACATTCTCACTGAATAGCGAAATTTCGTTTTGTGGACTTTTTTTCCTTCTTTGAAAAAGATATATATCTAATGCTCACATTAAGCCATATATCTATCAAACAGATTCCATTTCACATGAAAACTATTCCCCTTAATGTTTTTCAGTTCTGTTGATAACATCCATATTTTAAGATTGTTCCTATTTCGCACAAAAGTGTTTTTTATTTTTGTTAGTTTTGAAATCTTATTCAAGAAATTGTTTATGCTATCTGCAAGCAAGTCTAAAGCATAAATTAAGATCACAAAAAAAAAAAAAAACGTTGAAATTGCCTGATCGGTAACTACGGCCCTAGCAATTGTGCTATATACATATAAGTACTATAAACGAATAAAAATTCAAAAATTGTCATTGCAACTATTATGTAAGATCATAAAAAATGCCTTTCTTTTCATTCACAAGCCTGTTTTTCCCTTGAAAGATAAACTCCTTGCTATTCCGAAATATGTGTCTGAACGTCTTATAACTATTTTTGAAATTTCAACACTGTTCTGTGATCTTAGTTTGTGGCAGAAGGGTAAACATTGAATTCGACTGCACGTGGATGAAAATACAAAGTGATAAATATATTAGCATTTGATAGATTTCTACTAGTTAAAATGCCTGGTAATGTGAAAATCTGCTGAGATCATTGCTTTTTCTGATATCGTTATCCCTACAAACTAAGCAAGATAACCAGTTAGACGCTTAACCAGTTAAGATGGTTCAAAGAGATAGTTGAACAATGGGGACGATTTCAACGCCATCAAACGGCAGTATTCACCAACCGCTTTGGTCGGTGGTTCAAGTACCTGAAGAATGTTCGAATTGGCCTGTGAATGCTACCGCTAGTGTATCTCTGTAAACCAGAGTTCTGCGGCCGCAATTGCCTGGCTTACTTGTACGTCTTAAGGTGTGAAATTTGAGACAAGATTAGAAGTTTGCGTGAGTAAAACTATAGCTACAAATTCCTTTTTATGAATGTTTTCTTGTTCTCAGAAGAACCTTTTTGAGAAACAGGAATATCTTGCATAGTTTCTCAGGAAACATAATTGCTTGTATGTAGCACCCTAGCAGCACCTTCTAGAAGGAACTGCTATCTTCCTTCTTCCTATGCTCTCTTCTGTCTATGCTTAGAAGGATCTGCACCTTTTAAAAGGAACCTTCCTGTGTCTTTGTGGCATTGTTCTCAGCATGTTTGAAAACTCAGTATATCTAGTTTATGTCTTCAAGCTTTTCCAATCTAATGAGGAAGTAAAATAATAGATAACAGATTGAAACAGATAGAGATTTTATAATAAATATGGTAAAAAAATAAAGAAATAAAGATTATTTAAAAGCTAAATACCTACTTAACTCCTAACAGCGAAATGGAGTTGAAATTACTGGCCTTAATAACAAAAATTCTAACGTAAAGAATACAATTATATATATATATATATATATATATTTATATATATATATATATATATATATATATATATATATATATATATATATATATATATATATATATATATATATATATATATATTTTAAGTTTTAGACTAAATTCACAAAATACATGACGTACATGTAGTAGCTAGATAAGAGAATAAAACACATAATCTCTGATTTTTTATTGTTTCTTCCGGTATGATATGCAAAGGAAAATTTCGATCATCTATGGGCACATCAGTAGAAATTTAATAAAATTATCAAAAAAGGAAATCATACCAAACAACATTATTCGTATCGAAAAAATTTGAAACTGTTAACAAGCAAACCGAAAGATTTTTTTCCTCTCTTACATTCCGTAAAATCATCAGTTTTAAGTGCTTTGATTCAAAATTGGGTGCTGAAAATAGAAACACATTGTCACTTGTAGATTTCTGTTTCATTAAAAAAAAACTTATGTTTATTATTCCAAGCAGAAAAGGTGAAGAAATAATTGCAAAAATGCGTGTTCAAAGTACAGAAAAAAGTAATGAAAGGTGGTTTTACGAGTCTGTTTTTTTTTCTTTTTTTTAATATAATGGCTTTATCTTTCTTTTTTTAAAAACTATATTTACCTACTTCATCTTATTTTAAACGAAGCATTTAACACATGCGTATAAGATCATCTTTTATAATTTTTTAAATAAATAAAATATAACTTGTCTTGGTCGAAATTCTAATGTTTAGAAAACTGAAAGGCAGTAAATATTGTTCTTAGTGATGTTTTTTTTTATGTATTACATGTAAATGTCTGTTGCACATGCGTAAAACTTGTAATCCCTAGCCAGTTTTCTCCACTTTATTCCGTGCATGTTTTCTATGTAAATTCTTTTTAATTTTGACAATAAGCTAAAGATGCAGGCACTTTTATTTAAGGTCGAAGATGCGAATCTTTTTTGTTAGGCGCAGTTACACTATTCAAATTATGTTGCTCAAATGTATTGAAGATGTTTTTCAAAGGTTTTGAAATTGTTTTGTTGCACTTCACATCTTGATATTGTCTGGCTAGCGCAGTTCTGCATTCAGGAAATTAAAACTTGATTTCAACATTTTGTTATCTTCCTCAATACAAATACTTCTTCATGAATTATTCAATTTCAGATAGTATTAGTATACTTATATCTGATGGGAACTTCTTCTTAGCAAGAATATTTTTATAAACTCTAGCAGATACTTTCCACTTTTTGTATCAAGTGAGTTTGAAAGGTAGGTGTGTATTTAGCATAGTAGGTTTGTAGGGGCGATTTTCTCCAACTTCATATTATGTTATCACAATGCATTATGTTTTTTCTGAAATAGAGATTGGGACATCGTATTGTACTCTAAATTATATGACCTGAAGGAAATTCGTGAATCAAATTCCTTCAAAGTTATTTCTATAAACTACATAACTTTAATTCTTCAAATTTTTGTTTGAATTTTAATTTTTGAAATAGTATATATTTTTTTGAATGACTCTGAGTTTATAGCATATACACCAAAACCTGTTTTTATGCGGTCTTTTTTTATGCAGTTTTTTTGTGCGATTTGTTTGTGCTTTTTTTTGCGGTACATTAAAATATCAATCAAATTTTATTTTTAAAACGCGTGCAAAGTAGTATCTTCAAGTGCACCCCGACTAAGCACCCCGATAGGAAGTCACTGTGACTTCCCAAAAAATTAATTATTCGGGAAATTTTGTCTGACTACTCGGGGAAAAATTATCATCACTTGGTTCATTTTGATTTCTTGAAAGATTACAATTTTGTAAGTTTTTAGGTTATCTTCTATGTGAGACTTTTTTATGCGGTCCTTATCCACCGCATAAAAACAGGTTTGGGTGTATAAAATGTTTTTAATATTTTACCTTAAATGTTATAGTTTATGTTTATTATTACGATATTGTACTACAAAAATGACATGCATTAATTCATATACCTCCGAACAAATGCACCTCTCTTTATGGGACAAAAAGTCCTTTCCCCTTAGTGTCCCTCACTGAGAGATTATACTGTATACGTGTTAAAATATGTTTTTTAAAGTGGTTAAGGAATTGTAATAAGTATTTTTATTTATCTTAGAAAACTTTCAAACTTTAAAAATAATAGCTATTGGGGGAGAGTGGAAACTGTAAAACACGAAAAGTTGATGAAATGTTTTGCTATTAAAAGCATAGAAATCATTCTTTTTCCAAATGATACGGTACAGTATGTGTTACTGTAATAGGTTTTGATAAAAGTGGATCGATAAAAAATACAAACTTAACATAGAAAGTATAGTAAAAATAAAATTTAAATGTTATTTTATCTTACTGTTTCTCCAGTAAGAGAAAACAGTGACAAACAAAGAGGAAATTGTAGACACATTTTTTGATTAGGGGGAAAAGGGCACAGGTGAACAATTTTTTGCATTTCTTTATTTTTCAAAAAATATTATCAAATTTTTCAACTCAAAAGTGCCCCCCATGATTGAATAAACTTTTCTTTGTGTCATGGATTTTTGGGATTTTTTTTACAAATATTTCTTTACTTATGCTATTTTTAAAAAAAAGTCTGCAGTTGTTCACATGTGCCCCCATCTGGGGACACATGTGAACAGGTCTCAGGCACGTATTAACACGGCTAAAAAATGCAGAAGAAACATCATATTTTGAAAGAAAATTCTTCAACATTAAACATATACCTTAATAACAAATACGTTGAAGAGTTTTCAACCTCTACTGCGTCAGTTTCAATTGTACAGTAATCATTGCACTAAGAAAATATTTTTTCCCGAATATATAACTGCTCACTGTCAAATTCTTAAGTCTCGTAACCTGTTCTGACCAATGAATAAAATAGAAGAAAACTAACATGACTGCTCAATACAAAGAATAGTTTATTATATAAGGGTTATTCTATGTATATTTTGCTTTTAAGCTTCATACATTGTTTGATGATGCATTTTAAAATGATTTCAAACTTCAGTTTTTATTTAAAAGAAAATATTTTATGTATTTTTATTGCCTATAAGTATTATATAACACTAAATTATTGATTTACTATTTAGTAATAAATAAATAAATAAATAAATAAATAAATAAATAAATAAAAATAATAAACATAAATAAATAACTGAAAATTATAAACATAATTAAATAAATATTGTAAAATATTAACCACAACAATACATTTACAAACTGATTATAAGAATATCATAAATATAAATATTTACACATTTTTTAACACACAATATCTTACACTAATAATAATATTGCGGAGAGCGGCTATGGGAACTATTCACTTTTGCCCCTAGATGTTGTGTTCCATCGTCTACTTTGGAGCAAAATCGCAAAAAAAAAAAAAAAAAAAAAAAAAAAATAATAATAATAATAATAATAATAATAATAATGAAAAAATAAAATAAAATAAATTTAATAAAAGTGTTGAAAAATTGCCATAAATTTACTTCAATGTTCATACAAGGGTTCATAATAATTAGATTTAAATTATCAGTTAGTTTAAAAAATGTTTTCACATGAAGACAGAGATAAATTTTTTCAACACCTGTTAAAACAAAGAAGTTGCCACCACAAAAACATAAAATGGCCCTTTGCTCTAAATTGTTTGTCCAAGAGGTATACAACTGGTACTGTCCTTATTTGAGAATTTTTCCAGACTTTTTCCTTGAAGTGATCTTCATGATCTTCGTACCATGTTCACATGAGCCCCCTTTTCTTTGAATTTTTTGAAAAGACACATATTTTTCGAATTACGTTGAAGGAGTCTATTTTATCCTGGAAAAATAAGAGTATTTCTGTTATGACTTATTGGTTTTAGCAATATAAATCTCATATTTTCTCAATACACAGTCGTACCCACCAGGTAAAGGAGTTAGTACAAAATTTGCTGAAAAATTTACATGGAGGATTACATTTCATATTCATTTCAAGTATTGTAATGTTTTTAACTTTCCCAGCATACACTATTTTTTTTTCTATTTCTGTAAACTCTACAAAACAAAATTAACTTTCTGTAGTTCCTTATTATCTCAACAAAAACAACCCTGTTGTAAAAATTTCCCCGAAAAAAAAAAACCTTTAATTTTCCGGCACAAAAAAGAAGGACTTCATCCTAAACCCAAAAAACCATCAGCCTAAAAAAGTTCGAGGGCGGGAAGCTTTTCAAAGTGAAGTGGTTGCTTGGTGGGCAAAAAGCTTCCCGCCAAACAAGATAAACAATTTAAAGGATCTATCCATATTTCTGAGGAGTTGAAGGTGGGAGGAGGTTCTAATGGAAGTAGGTGTGATGAAAGAGGAGAAGAGGGAGGATGATAGTTTGGCAGATACTTGGCAGGCAAACTAGATATCATAACTTTTTATGGCTGAGGGTTTTTGGGTTTAGAATGAAGGCTTTATTTTTTGTGCGGAAAAGTTAAAGGTTTTCTTGGCGGTGAAATTCTTACAACAGGATTGTTTTTGATGAGATAACACATCTTTTTGCATTGATATTATTAATTTGTATTTTTAGAATTGAGAACTTCAAGTCAGAAAATTTTCAATTGAAACAACGCTGTTTCGTGTTTTTAAGGATCAATAATGGCAAGCCTAATTTTACGTCAAGTCATCTTCTGACCATTATGATTCTATGTTCGTTTTGCGAGAATTGGGCCGTTTAAATTTTATTGCAATTCTTGTATCCTCTCTGTTGTAAAGAAAACTTCTTGGATAATAAAATACTATATTTTAAATTATATTGTTTTCGAGTATTTTACAACTTCGCAATAAATTCTATTACAGTTTCTTTATTTGACGGATTATTCAACATTTTCATGAAGGTTTCTTTAAATGTTTTACTGCTTGCGGGCTATTTCAATCTAGCTTTGCACTTTTTATTAAATGACTTTTTTTATTAAATTGTGGATTATTTTAGGTTTTATTGGATAATTTTAATTGTGTTTGGTGATTTATCTTTCTCTTGATGGGAGTCTTTGTCTTGTTTAATACCTAATTTTGTTTTAAAGTTCATTAAAGACGAAATAACGGATGTTATCACCAAGCAAAAAAAAAAAAAAAAAAACTAAGCTATTAAATGTTTTAAATTTGAATGTGTCAGATGATCTATACAACTTTTCTCGACGTCAAATCGCGGATATCCCAAATTTGCCACAGCGACTGCGCATGATGCGAAAGGAATAAGCTCATTAAAAGTCTTGCTTAAATTAATTGCGAAGAATTTGTTAGTTAAAAAAATACTGAAAAGCACGGATATTCAAAAACGTATTTCAGATATTTTCAATTTATAATGAAATTTTTGTGTAAAATGCATTAATTTAGAAAATAAGCAAACCAAAAAAATTGTTGTTTTTCGCTTTTAATTTAAAAGTTATGTGTGTCGTATTCATATACAGTAAAACCTGTAAAGTTGACCACCCTTGTAAGCTGACCACCTGTCTAAGTTGGCCGTTTTTTTCAGGCACGGAATTAGCCCTTATCATATGTCAACCTCTGTAAGTTGACCACCTGTTTAAGTTGACCACTAAAGTAGTGCACCGCAGGTGGTCAACATATACAGGTTTTACTGTACTTACAGTTTCATATAATATGTCACGCAAAATATTCTAATGGTTTAACCGTAGTTTCACGCCGACACTTAAAATTTCTTCCCCCTTTATATATATCAAAACTGAAAAACAGGGGGAAGGAAATTTCGTATCGGCAAAACTTGGGGAGGATGGAGGACAGCATTCTAATCTCGTTCATTAATTTGTTTCTCTGCTTATATATACACAAACAACATGGAATCTTAAAACAGAAAGCCCAATGAGTCCACATGCGCAGTTGCTGTGGCAAATTTGTGATATCCGTGGTTTAACGTCTAGTTGCAACTGTTTGATCTGTCTTGATTTTAGTCTTGATTGAATTTCATTTCCTAAGACAACTTTGAATAACTGTTAGATCTGTTCTAACCTTGTGCAATCGCAGTCAGAGATGAACAAACCCTATGAGCTGAGAGTAAGTTCATAAGAATTTAGGGGACATTAGTGGTTTTCAAACTTTAATTACTACGGCCCATGATGTTCCTGGGGGTTGAATTCTTGTATACGTACTCAATGGTCCCTCAAGAATATGTATACAAAAAATCATTACCATAGCCCCCCGGGGGGCAGCTACAGAACCCCGGGAAGGTAGGATTTGTGGGGTAAAAACGAGGGGGAAGGGGTCAAATGGCACAAAAGGCACATCAGTAGGGCACAAGAAATGTTTGTGCGAAATTTCAGCTTGATTCCTTTTTCGTCTGGGCTGTAGCCCTATCAAAGAAAGCGAAAACTTTTTTGAACAGCGATTTTCTAACTTAAATTCCTCCTCCCCCTGATGATCCAGGCGATTGTATTTTGGTTTACGTCGTCAGGAGCCACTAGAGATTGAGTATACCAAAAATCAACTCCGGGGATCTTCATGGGGCTGAGATACAGAGGCGTGAAAAACCCAGAAAACCCCAACTTGTTCTGCCTTGTAAACTGTTCTTAGTCGCGTTTATTTTCTTCCGTCTTTCTTGGCTGTGGATTTGTTTTTGTTGGCTGCTAACGTTTGGTTTCCTTGGCGGCCGGGACGCTCCCGTTTCCCTTGATCTCCATTTGGAACTAAGAATTTGGTCTTCATCTACACTGTACAAGACTATCTGATCATTCGGCCAGTTCATCCTTTTCCCTTTTAGAATTTGCTTCTCTTTTTTTCTATCACTAAGTGAGGTCACTTTTGGTTCTTGCTTCTTGCATTTTTTTGGTTTCATAGTATTCTCTTCTGGACTATATGTTGAGATTAGTTAATGAGATTAAATTCATTTTGACAAAGTTTACATATTTTAATTTTGTATTAATGAAACCATTAATAATATAACCAATTACATTTCAGCCATTTACATACAAAAAAAAAAAGACACGCTGTTTCTTGCTAAAATAATTAAGTCATATCTTACTTGAACCGTGTAAAGTAAAAGAAGGTTGTTTCCATTTCTCTTAAAAATAACTAAGTAAATGCTAAACTTTCTCCACCAGTGACAAAAAATAAAAGTTTAAAACTAAACTTGAAGCAAGGAAGCCAGCAAAATAGCCACTAAAATCATCCAGTCACGAAAGACAGCAATTTTTTAACGAATCTGGGGTTGAATCAGACGATGCAATCCACGTAAAGATAACTTTAAACTTTTTTTTACCAAAATCCAAACGGAAAATTATCTATCGCATCATTTCGATTCGTAAAGATCCGATTTCAAGAACCACGAAGATTTTTATTATTCATAGAAAGAACTCTTGCTGTTACCGAGACGAAGTTTTGGTCTAACCAACGACAAAATCCGATACTTGATGCTGCGTAATGAACGAAAAGATCTTCTGAGGTCCTGGTGTGCGTGTGAAACATTTTCATGGCAATTCTCATATCAGTGATTTTTGCAACACGTTAACTTTTGCTAGTGATAAATAGGAAAAATTCTTTTCGAAACTAATTGATAGTTGTTAATTTTTATTTAAAGACAAAACATTTAAGTTGGTTGGTTTATAATATTTTAATGGTGCAACAGCAATTGAGGGTTTTGCTGCGCCAAACAATTCTTTATTTAACACTACGTAATTCTCATTTAAGTTTAATTTAATTTTCATTTGAGTTTAGTGTCAGGAAATGGTAAAAGAAAACGTCTTTTGAAGTAAAAAGCATGAAACTTCAAGTATTAGTTTAAAATAAACAGTCTTTGAAAATATGGAAACATTAAAAATGTTTAAACAAACTATTATGTGAGAAAAAATGGATGAAACTATATCTTGACAATGAAATATGAAAACTAAGAAAGGGACAAAAACACATAATTACGAGAAAAACACTAAATTTAAAAGGAGATACCAATCTCCTGGAGAAAAGAGTATAGATTATGATGGGGGAAAGGGGGGGGGGTTGGCACTCCTTCAAAGGTGGATTAAAATTTCTAAAATATTTAAAGCGTATTTGATTAAAGTTTGAGCAGTTACATAAACATTTAAAGACTCATCAATGATCAACAACGGAAAAAAATCAAAAAACGAAAATTTATTGAACAGTTAGAAATTTAAATTGCAAGGAAAAATGTAATTACAGATCCTTTACCTAAAAAATTCAAAATCACCCATATATATTTTTGAAGAATTCAAGCGTTTTAATGATTAAGGTATTTGGTAAGCAAAAGATTGGGAGAGAGTGTCAAGGGGGTGCCAAGGCGGGGGGGGGGGGTCAGGTTAGGTGAGCGGTGTCCCTAAAGGTATCATATGACCTTCTCAAAAAAACTCGTGACGCGGTCTCAAAAATCGGTACAGATAGTGACATGATAGGGCTCCCTTCTACTGAATCAAAGCTACATTTTAATTTTTATGAATAAATAACATGAGAAAACGTAAAACATACACGTATGTTAATTCTTCTTTTCTTTAACACGTGAATCAATCAATTTTATAATTTTTAGCTCGATCATTGATATTAAACTCATAAAAGTGGAGGGGCAAAGCCTCTTTCTTTTGAAGGTGAGGGGCAGCTGCTCCCCCCCCCCGCCTCCTCGTACGAGCTGCGTATGTTAGAAAGAGATGAAAATGATATTTAGTCGGTGGTTGTTGATTAATTTGAATCTCATCCACCCTTTTTACCGTTATATTTCAATGAACTCCTCCGTAAACAAGGTCTTTCAAAGCCATTACTTTCAAAATCATTTTTAAAGACGATAGATAATTATATTCAATCCTTAATAAAATGTTTGCGTTTTTTCCCCTATAACGGTTAACCAAGAATCAGACTTCAAAGTTTTATCCATTATTTAATGGTATCACTAAAATGTATTAAATTAATTTAACTACTGTACTTGAACATAAATCTGTTCATTGAAAATTGAATGTAAAGATAATTTGTACCACTTATCAGAGGAGTAAATTTTAGTGAAACAATTAAGTATATATAACAGCAAAGTGCACAATAATACAGCACATTTTTTCACGTCAAATAGAGAATTGCTTTAACATATGTATTTTTAAAAAGTATTAAAGCTTGCTTTAATTATAGCATTAATTAGAAATTTTTTGATCGATTGAACATGATTTTTTTCTGAAAAAAGTATTTCAGAACTTTGATTTTTTTCGGAAATTACATATTTTTAGTTCAATGTTTTTTAAAATAAGTTTTTTAATAGTAAAGTTTAAAACACCGAGTATTTCTCATTTTTTTAAATTATTATTATTATTTTTTTAAGTTTAATGCTTTCGTAAAACTTTTTTTTTCTGCTATGAATTTTTTTTGTGTTTTAATCATAAATTAAAACAATTTTAAACATATATTTTTATATTATTTTATTTCTTAATTAAAGCTGATAAATTGTAACCAATTGCTGTTATTTATTCCTATTCTTCGCAATTTAATTTCCCCACATTCAATCTTTTCCTCCAAAAAACCTTGATAACTTTTAGCTTTTTCCCATCTATCTATGGGCTATTTATGCTATTCACTAACTAAAGTGGTAAAGTAAGAACTTGGCAAATGTAGTTTTGATGTCTTCCACCCAATTTTCTCTTCAGATCTACACTACTATGAATTTATTAACTTGAAATACTTTAGTTTCTTAAAGAATTTTCAATTTGTGAGACATTTAATTCAAAAAGAACAAAGAAATCGTTTAAAAAAAAAGCTTAATTCCATTAAAAATCTTGGGACAAGTGTGCGAAACTTCTTCATTTGGTATACAAAAGAAATCTTTTTCCATTAACTCGCAGTGAGTGCTCTTTCATTTACATAATTTTCGTCAACTATACATGGTGCTAGAAAAGATTAGCACGTTACAAAACCTTCCATTATCAGGAGCGGAGAGAGGCTTCTCTGAATTCTAAAATTCCAAAAGGGGTGTCAAGCATGTTGCGCCGCAATTGATCGTTGACGATACCAAGGATCAAAACAACACCGCCTTAAGACTCCGGATACTTTGAATCTTCTTTCTTTCTAGCTCACATTCTGCAGCAAAGATGAAGATTAATGAAAGGAAGGTGGAATTTTCTGCTGTAGTTAGGATAGAATTCTGTGATAGTTGATGGTAGAGTGGGAAATAAAACCATCAGAACAAATCCGTAAAAGCTACGCAGAGGATGCTTTTTGGAATTTTAAGCATTGTTCCGTGTATCAAATATATCATTCATTTGAAGACCTATTTTTGACGATGAAGAGTTTTCTGTGTAGTGTTATCAAAATTGAAATTTTATCTATGATTCACACTGCAGTTTTGTTGGACGGCTTACTTCTTAAAATTATTTCATGCCAAACGTAAAGCCGCTTGTTAGGTATTTATACAGAAAAAAAAAAAAAAAAAAAAACGTTTTGCAAAAACGTTTCTTGAACGCAACATGTTCCATGAATGTCGGTTTTACACTGTGGTGAAGAACATTTTTAGCTATAAGTGAAAAAATATACTAAGCTTCTTTATTTGGTGATTCACTATTCTTTTAGTTGTGGGCCTTCCGGATTGACTGAACCCTATTAAAGGGCAAAATGCAGTCTCCGTGTATTATAGGTTTGAAGGAATTGCTCGCAGTTCCGATTTAGCTTCGACTGAATTTTTACTTGCTTTAGGAACCTTCGTAGTAAATCAGGAAGGTGCCAAGCTGATCCTTTATACATATATAAGTTTTCCCTGAAGGTTTTTCAACTTACTTCTTTTTTTTTCTATAAGAAACTTCACAATCCTAAGATAACCTTCAGATGCTTAGCACAGAAACATAACTGGCTTTGATTAAGAAGATTTCTGAATTTTTTTTAGAAATATTCAAGGTTAATTTCAGGAAGGTTACTTACTTTTATTGAGAAACTTTTCCCTTTTTTCCCCAATATATTATTGACAGAAATTAGGCACATTATCTGCACATTATTTTCCATGAACGTTTCAAATTTTTTTTATTGCATTTATTGATTTCATTTCCAACGGCGAGGTAATAGCTTGAAATAAAGAATAGAGTCAAAAAAAAAAAAAAAAAAGCGAACAAGCAGCAAACTATGGTAAACGAAGAAAAAAAATCTGAAATCATCACTCTACAGTGTTTCGTTGCTTAAATGCTTTGTGTAAATGTTAAGTGTTTAAGCGTTAAGTGTAACAGATTACCTCTGCAGTTTTTGTTTTTGACAATCTACGTGCATTCACATTAAATATATTTGATTCGACATTCTTTGTTTAAACTCGCTCAAGAATTAGGTCGTGCATCAAATACACAAAGTTGCTAACCACTTTGCCATTTTAACAAAAGCTACCCAGGGTAAACCACGAGGAGGTATTTTGAGGTCTGGCTTTTTGAAAAGATAACGTCCTAACTATTTTTTTAAGTTTATACCCTATACTAGACTTTTCTGTTTCTAGTACGTTTAAATTTAATATTTGAGAGTGTCTGAGCCACAAAAAAAAAGGTCGTGTAAAATTAAAATCCCTCCCGCTCACGACCATCACATCTCTTACAGTTTCTAATAATATTTTTTGATTGAAATTATAGCGAAAAGTTAAGTTAACTTTATATAAAAATAATGAAAAATTAATCCAATTTTACCGCAGCACAAACTAAATTTTAAAAAATCATACATGGATTTATGAGTTTCAAGTTACCTGATTTTCAACGCCAAAAAGTTTTGATCTTCAGAGCACCAAGCAGCATTCATATCATTGCTAATCAGCGTCCAGAAGCTTTGTGTTCAAAATGGTGGGTACCTAGTAAGTTATTTGAAACCGTGAATGACGTGTGCACAATTTCTTAATAGATACAGTACTTAGACGTCAAATCTTTCGGCTAAAAACTTAGTGTGAAATTTTTGAAGCATTGCAATCGCTGAATAGGTGAAAATCATTATCATCCCACCTGCTAAACATACGTAAGATTTCACAATTCCAAAGTTAACTGCGAACCATGCATTGTTTATACCTCGATATGAATAAGTTTGCACAACGATATATCGGTTTTATATTGATATCAATAAATCGCAGATCAATATATTAGTTTTATATCAATACCAATAAATTGCACAAAGATGTAATGATTTTATATCGTGTTTACAGCTTCCATTGATGACACAATGGCGATATATTTTGGCTCAGAAATTCGATGCCAAAAAACTATGGCTCGAATGCCAAGCCATAAAATGTTTTACATTTTATTATGACAATGCTTGTGACTTTTCTTAACTATATCATATGGTTTAATTGGATAAATAGTTTTTAAGTCATTGACATTTATTATCAACAGAAAATGTTTACAGAATCATGTGATTGTTACTTATGAGCATTTGCACCTACAACTTAATTTAAACTGAAGAATTGATAAATATATTAAACCTGAATTTTATCAGGTACGTATAACACTTTTATCCCGGTATTATGTTTTCAGTTCAAAATTCAGACTGAAATTAATTTATTTGCCAAGCTTAATGAAATTGTTTAATCAATTAACACAATACACAATTTACTACACAAATAGCTATTCATTAAATTCTATTAAGAGTAAACAAATAAACTACTATATTTGCTATGTTGTTGAAACTAGATTTACATTTCCTTTAATTCGAATTTAATTGAAACTTCAAATGTAACAATAGAGAAAGCTTTCATCCAATAAATTAAAAATTACTATGGAAATACTGAAATAGGTGGCTTTTGCGCATCAAGCCATGTAAATGTTCTTCTCAATGCGAGTAGCTTTTTTCTTTACTACTTTTTAAGTACAGTTTTCTTTTTTTGAAATATTCATTGTTTTTAAAACACTTATTTTTGGTTAGATGTATAATTTAATAGCATTTTTTGACTTAACACTTGAAAGGTATTGACGTTCTTTTAAAGCAAATTTCATTTTTAGCGATTTTTACTTTGAAAAAAAATCAAAAGTAATACATAGATAAAAACGATTCAAGAATATATAGTACATGGAAAATTGTCAATTTTCTGAAGAATTATTTCAAAATACAAAAAACGTCAAATATTGTTGTTAAATAAATAAAAGTAGAAAGAAAAAAGTTTTTATATTTGATGAGGAGTTGCGTATCGTTCTGTGTTCACCATCTAATAATTTAGAATAAATTATCGAATTTGAACGAATTGTTTTTTGTTTAAACTTTGGTGGGACATCTTAGCCCCTGGATAATATTTTTCTTCATTAACGTAATTAAAGAATGATTTTTGAATAGCCAAAAAATCCCATTAAGCTACACAAGAATAATTGTACTTATGTCGTATAATTTTTCACTCATAAACTCACTTCTTTCGTATTGACAAAATAGCTCCTTGCAAAACGCTTTGCCGTTTCCAAGTTTGCATGTTTGCAATTAGTTTGCAAACTTGTGCCTTTTAACGTTGTTTTATTTGCCTTTACTTTTTCGCAGAAAGGTATCTATTTATTCCTTAACTGTATCTTATTTTTTTTTTTTATGAAACTAGTTAAATTTTTGCTTAAACGAGTTTTGGGTAATATACTGCCGTGGGCAGGTAAAAAGCAGTATCTGCAGAAGTGAGTATTCAAGATATTTGAAAAATCGCGTTTTGAATTCAATATTAACAATAGTAAAATATTGGAATCAGATTTTTTTGCGTTCTTTTTTTTAGCGAAACCAAATAAACAAGTTTGTACAATAAAGCTAAGAAAAAGTTCACGGCAAAAGGGCAAAATAAATAAATAAATAAATAAATAAAAAACTCGCAGTTACAGCCCTTTACCTGCCCGCGCAGTATATATCATTTCAGCTGATAGCGGACCATGTAATGAGTATTTTTTCCACTCTCATAACCAAAACATATTTTGTAGCTGGTTTCTTTACTCGCTATTTTAACGCGCTAGGTTGAGTGATTTTATTAAACAAAAGCTTGTTTTTTTTTAAATATAAACAGTACAGTTTAAAAGAAACTCAAATATATAATCCCTTTAATTAGAACTACTTAACGGTAAGTAAAATTCGTTTATAAAAAATAGCGCCTATTTTTAAAGAGCTCTTATTCTGTAAAGATAAATTGTATCCTTTTTTTAAAAAGATAATTTTGTCCCAAAAATATAAAGAAAAATTACTAGCTAAAAACATGTTTCTTATCATAAGCTAAAACTGCCTAATCGATGCATAATTTTTGTGCGTGACTAATAGAAAAAGCTAATCGTTGTCAAAACAATATAATAAATAACAATTACCATTCTCCACAATGGCTTATGCATTTTCGAAAGAAGTAACTCGAGAGAAAAGTGTTTTAGAGTTCATGTAAAGTTCTTCAAGAGAACTAATTTTGGCATCATTTGTTTTTGAATTACTGGTTCGGAATAGAGCATAATTTTGAAAATTATAGCAAACATATCGTTGAAGAATTCAATTATTGCATAGCCTAGCATGTGCTTAACATTTTAAAAAGTGCATCAAGAATTTTAATTCTTTCTTCTATGGTTATAAAGCAACCTAAGCTGTTCACAAAAAACGCCCGTTTACTAGAAAATATCTAGAAAACTGGGCTTCCATAATGGTCTCTAGTAACTATTCAGTTTCTTCTTAAGTAGCATTACTTAAGAAGGTGCTGTACCGTTACCAGAAATCTTACACTGAGAAAAATGAAGTTTTCAAAATTGACTACATTCATGCTTTCAAGTTTTCTTGAAACCTTTTGTTTGGAATATGAGTACCCATGTTTTCAAATAGTGTGAAAATTATTTCATACTCAAAAATGAGTACATAACACGGTTAATGCTCAGTTTTGAAATTCTTACACACATTCAAAAATGTGCACAAATACCTCAAAAACGAGCCGATGTTGATTTGAGTATTTTATGACCATTTGAATGTTTCAAATTTGAATATATACCACATAGTCGGAGCCATTATGACTCCGCGATTTGTTCAAATTTGAGTACTTTTTCGTCATTTTGGATATTGATGTTTTCAGAGTATAATAGACGCCCAGTTTTCAAGAGATTTTCTAAATTTGTGTGAGCACGGAAAAACATTTAAAAAATTCACAGCTGTACTAACTGTTTCATCTCATAAGTCTTCTCTTCTCATTGTACGTCACGAATTGTTCATGATACAAGTAGTCTTAATAATATCAAAATATATATCAATAGTTCACGTAGACGTAAAACATACCATCGTTCAAACTTCTCCTCTTTTTTTCTCTAAAAGTTAAAAAAATGATGCTTTCTATTTTATTTAAACTGCGGACATTGAAGAATTTCCAAGTACAAATGTAAAATGTACGAGTTCAACGTGAACATTTCTTACTGAAAAGATGAAACAAAGTGAAGTTCGCAACGAACAAAACTGTAATTCAATTTTACAGACTTGAGTTAGGCATTTCCCCACAGTTGCTATTTGTTTCAACTCACACGCTTCCATTCTGTTCAATATTTCTAGGAGTTGAGGGCACCTTGTTTTTTTCCTCTTTAAATTTGCATTTTTTAAGGAAAAAAGTTCTCTCTTTTATGTTAAATTTTATTTGGATGCGTACTGTGTCGATATGGAAAGTTCTTGGAAAAAATATTTTGTGTTGAGTGTCGTACCTCAAACAAAGTTCCATTTAAAAAAAAAAATCCAAGCAGTAGTTGTCTAACCGGATTTTGCAAAAGTGTCATCTTCCAAAGATAAACCATAACAGTTCAAAAAGATCTTCAACATACTCAGTTGAATTTCAACTTCAAGCTAAAACTAAAGAAAACTATTAATCCTGTCTTTGTGTGTGTGTGTGTGTGTATGACTGCCTCTTGGGTTACAGAGATGGGTTATAACTTTGAGAAAAATAAATATAGACAATATTTTAATTGAAGTAAATACTTAGTTACTTCCCTTTTGTTACAGTAGTTGTTTTATAGAGATTTTGTATTAAAAGCTTGCTAAGGTTAACATAATGGAGAGTAGGAAATATAGTTTCAAGTGCGCGCTGATTAGCCGTACTGCTATTTTCTTACAACTGCTGACACATGAAGAATGTGGTGCAATATGTACGTCTACCCACACTAATCTATCACATTATTCTAATGCAAGATAAGCTTTATTGTAATTTATCGTAGTCACGCTAGTGGTTTCAATTTAACAGTCAAAGTGAAGCTGTCTGTCATTTCAACATTATTCTTTACCAGGGATGCCCTGCAGGAGGAGGGGAGGGGGAGTCCATGGCACAGATTGCTCCATTGACACTTTAGAGGGGGAAGGGGGTAATTTGAAAGGTTTTTGATCTTATTTCATGATATGAGTCATTTTTACTGATCACCTTTTATTCAGATATCACAATCGTACTTTACTATTCAATGCTCTTCGGGCTGAAAAAATAGTCCTAGGGTTAAGAAAATGAATAAAGAAAAATAATCGACTGTTTTTTAAATATATATATTTATTAAAATGAACAGTAAAACTGATAACTATCGTATAAGTAGGTAAATTTTCTCAAGAATGTAAGATTTCGACATTTGACTTTTTTATTGCCCTTGACAGTTGTCTGCATTTATAGATTTGCTTTCCTCAAATAATGATATCGCTACAAATTGAAATATCTGAAATTAAACTAAATAAAAAATAATCAAGAATTCATTTGTTCTTTCATTGGAACTGAAAGCTTACCTACCAAATTAAATAGGAAAAGGAAATTAACTGTTGTTTAAGCTGCCTCTGTGCTTTCCAATTACCGGGAGCTAGAAAGCTTGAAAAAAGCGGAAACCGCTTTCCGGCACGTTTAGGAAAACTAACAGCGGCTGCTAATGTGAGGTATAGCCGTCTAGAGATTTCATTTCAGCTCGGAGAACACGGTCACAGTTAATCTCTCACCATTAAAAGGGACATTTAGGAGGCGGAAACGTTCGATTTTGTTCTAAGGGTAAAATGCGAAAATGGGGTATCTAATGTTTGAGATTTGACCTAAGCTTAGGTAAATACTGGAGTTCAGGTTTATGGCATACTTTTAAGAAAAGAGGTCATTGGTATTTGAATAAAATGAACGTTCTTAACTAAGAAAAAATAATAAGGATTTTACTTTTCAATACAAATGCTTCAAGTGGGGAAGATAAACGCAAAAGTGAGCTAGAAAATAAAAGAAAATTGCAATTTAAGATATCAGTTTCTTATTTATTTTATAATAATTTTCTTGAAAAGCATGACAAACATCTTGCTAATTGTGAAGAACTTAGCACAAAATCGAATCAGTTCCTTTTTTTAATTTGAATTACGGAGACAAGGTCTTTCGTGATCACATGTTTCACCTAAATACAATGTTTTATGATTATTTGTGAAAAAAAAATATTAAAAAAAAAAAAAAAAAAAAAACTCTTTAAAAGCTGCATCTGATTCAAATACATGCATATGCAAAGCTTTAAACGGGAATTTCTCGTTTAGAATTCAGAATCAAATACTCTTAGCATGGAAGAATTCTGCATTTAATTCCTTTTTACCTCATTATACATTTACAGGGGCAAAGAGAAACTGAATAAAAAAATTAAATGTTTTATAGCAGATATGTGATTAATCAGTGAGTTTTTGTGAAAAATATACACCATTGATTTTATCATCAGTAATGAAACTAGGGTTTAGTAGTAGGTTTTTGTTCTATAAATATTAATTTAATGTTTTTTGATTTCGGGTTCAGAGTTTTCTTGTTTTAAGTCTAAAAAGGGTATACTGGGTGTTTCATATTCAATGTAGCAAAAAAGCCTCTCCTGTGAACATATTTACAGTAGAACCTCTGTAAATTAACCTTTAGTGTCTCAATAAGAGGCACTAAAGGGGCTGAACGTTTTGTCCCTTAAAAGAAGTCCCCTTAAATAGAGGTGTCCCATCGTCGGAGGTATTTGTGTTTATGTATGCAATTTTGCAATATTTCGTTACATGGATTTGCTAATTCACACTGAAATACAACGAAAATTACAATTGTTGTTCATATTTCAAGCTTTCTTTTCGAAGCTTTTTAGTTGTTGCGTGCGGCCCGTCGGCCTTTTCGCCTCCTTGAATAAATTGCAGAGAGGGCAAAGCAGTTTTGAAAACTTCAGCAGGATTCTTACAATACATACGAGTATTTGCTTCATTGCACAGAAATTGATCTCAAATTTTCAGAAGAAAAGTCAACTTTGATTTCCTGTCAATCCAGTTTCTTATTGTTTCCACATAATTTTTTGTACTCTTCTTCTCTATGTGTGTCTCTTAATCAGATGCAAATGCATAAAAGTCCCTATTTAAAGGTACTAGGACTCGAAAGAATGGTCTTTTAAAGAAGGCGGTTTAACTGTAATCACTGTTTTAACAAATCAAACTTACAGTGAAAATGTACAGTTATCCAAGTTTCTGTCGATGCTCTATAAGTAAACAGTAAAATCCAGTGACACGACAAATATGTATGCGGTATTTTATCTCCTGTGACATACCTAGTAAAGTTTACTTTGTTATTGATTTGAGATCTTCAATTATCCGCTGCTTAATAGTGTTGCCGCCATTTCTCATAAAGAAATGGAAACAGAAGCACTTTCTCTTTAACGAAATCCATACAAACGAGCTGATGTGTGCATCACACGATTTCCTTTTACTCCAATTCAATTTCATTTTCCCATTATTCGCAGTTTTAATGTGATTCAATAGTTTACTCTCTAAATATCACCAACAGTGGCCAAATTGACACCAGATTAAAAAAAAAATCCCCAAATATGTCGCCAAGTTGGCGACAAAACTTGGCGATCAAAAGAGATTGGCGACGTATCACCAAGTGTTCGCCAAATTATAACACCACTTGCGTTCACATCAAAATTAACAATGATTTCCCCCCAAAAAGGGGCAAAAGACCCCCTTCGGAGTATCCGAATGCAACCAAAAAGGGAGGTTCACAACTAGACCCAACTAGTAGTCTAAGTACTAAATTTCAACTTTCTAGGACATTCCGTTCTTGAATTATGCGACATACATACACACATACATACATACGTACATACAGGCGTCACGAGAAAACTAGTTGTAATTAACTCGGGGATCTTCAAAATGGATATTTCGGGTGTCTGTACGTTCCTAGGCATATATTTACGGGTGGTCGGGTTGAAAAATAAACTCAACATTCATTCGGGGGTAAGCAAAATGGAAATTAAGGCCGATTTTTGAGTGAAATTTTTTTCGCGAATACAATACTTCCTTTTTTGTAAAAGGAAGTAAAAACTACAAGGGGTTAGCTCTGCGGATATCGGTGACCAACACAGTCTGTTGTTTACTGCTTTAGCAAGTGTTTTGCCCAGCACGACCAATTCAAATGGGATAGAGGATGAACATAAAACGGATTCACCCATACCGTTCGTTACTGTGACTGCAGAGATTCCTCGGATGGAAATGTCTTTAATTTGCTTCATCTAGATTTGTTGGTGGATATTTGATGAGACTAGAGAACTTAAAAATTTCCTGGTTTGCAATAAATGTGCTTCTTAGAATGCTTCACCAGAGTACATTTTGCAATGCCTTCAATTCACCCGTGTGGGCTTAATTGGAGATCCTCTGTTATTTCTGGACTTACGAGTACTAACCTCATGGAATAAGTCTAGCTAGACGTGGAGAAGAAGAAACCTGAACGACGGCAAACGATATTTTGGCGTATTTCAAAACACAACTCTTTTTGGCTTTTCTCCTTTCTAGTGGAAGACGTCATTTTCATTTCCAATGTCCCTCTTAGCATTTTTTTTATTGCTGAAAGATTTTTTGCAAAACTTACAAGATTGCTGTTTTAAATTTTGTTTCGCTGAATGAATTGCAGAAGCTGTGCAGCAGCTGAATTTGTTCCATGCTATTTTTTTTATCCCATTCAATATCAAGTCTCCTGTATAAATGCCTCTGCACAGTAACTAAATTTATTTTCTCTTATTGATTTCATGAAAATGATTGTACATTCAAATTTATTTCTTACTTCATGGAAAATCTCTATGAATATGTTACTGGCACAATGTAAAAATTTTTAAAAACAACAACAATATTCCTAGGTTTAGAACTTTTCTTAAGGGAGTAGAAACTTAATGTAATCTTATAAAACTGTCATTGTCGCTCCTATAAAATCAGCATTTTCGATTTTTTCAACCCCCGACACGCAAAGGAAGTGGGTTATAAGTTTGAAATGTCTGTGTATCTGTGTGTCTGTCTGTGGCACTCTAGCGCCCAAACGGATGGACCGATTTTGAAAATAAAAATTTTGTTCGAAAGGAGAGTTGAGGGAGAGTGTTCTAGCTTGAGTCTTCGGATGACATTAATTAACGAAGATATTAGTTAAAAATCTCTAAACGTTTTTCTCGCGATTTATGCTCTGAAAACATATTTAAAGAAAAAATAATTTAGTACCAAAATAAACAATATTTTTTTCTGCGTCTGATAGAATGTGTTTGGAACTTCTATGTTTTTTAGAATTCGAATTATAACGCTTTTCTAAGGCAGATTTTAAATACGGCTAAGCCTTTATTCACGCGATTTTTAATCGAATTCATTTTCGACCATAGAGTAAAGAAAGTTATAAAGAAAGACCCCGTCTATGGAAAAAAAGGAGATGAAATTAAAGCCGGAATTATGGGATAAAGTGGTGCAATGATTGGCGGGATTATGAGAACATAATCGCGGCGCGAAAATAGTTTTCACCAATCTCGCTAAGAGACTAATAAAATAGCTGTCGGATTGGTTTGCGTTTTAATTCATGTTTAAATGCAATTTTAACAAGAAGTTCTGTCTAGAACTAGACGAGCCTACTTTCCCGTATACCCATACTACTTTCTAGTAGTACCTGATCAATATTCTCAAAAATAGCTAAAATCGCAAATGTTTTCAAACATATTTTTAAAATACTTTAAGCTGATTTCTAGGAATAAAATATTCTTCACTCATCTAAAAAAAAATTAGATGCGTAAAAAAAAAAAACAAAAAAAAAAAAAACGAACAAATAAAATAGCAGCAACTTTTAAACAAAGCAGCTAATACACTTTTTTCCATTAAAAAAATCTTTAACAGCTTTCAAAACGAAAGAAAAATAATTAAAATTAATAAGCTCATTAAAATAAATACATCATATCAAAAAAAAAAAAAAAAATCGTTCATTTTTCCCCTGTTGCCAAAAACAATTTTTTAAATGAATTAATGCACTTACCAAAATAAATAAAAACAATAAAATGTCAACTTAAAGAAATAATTTTCATTGTCAAAAAAAAAAAAAAAAAAATCGTCTGCGCATATCTTTATGTAGAAATATGAATGACTTCGAGTTTATTCGCCGAAAACTGAATACCTAAATTAAAACTTTAGCGTAAAAATAAAAACAAGTCAGATCAACAATAATTATTTCACAGTCAAAACCATAGCTGCGGAGTCGGAGTCCGAGTCAATCTCATTTTGGGGTAAAGGAGTCGGAGTCGAATATCTAAGAAACGGAGTCAGTCATTTGTCCTCCGTGTATAAATGTTTGCCAAAGCTACGAAGTTAGAGTTGAAGTCAGGGAGTCGGAGTCCGATTAATTGTCGGGCACAGGAGTCGGAGTCGAAGTCAAGTGCCCCTAAATATTCGGAGTCGAAGTCTGGAGTTTGGCGTCAAGAGCTATTTCCAACAAAATTTGTTTGAAGTAAATCCGCTTTCAAGTACGGAATCTACATTGACTTTCAGTTTCCCCGTAGGCGCTAATGTTAAGGGATTTGAACTGTTCAAAATTGAACGGAAAATTGTTCAAATCAAAAAGATATTTTATATACAAATTTTTCATCAAAAGATTTTTCCTACAAAGTTTGTTTGAAGCAAATTCGCCTCACAGTTCGCAATTGCCTTGAATTTCCCCGTAGGCGCTAATGTTAAGTTTTTTTGAACTGATTAAAATTGAACAAAAAATAGTTCAGATCAAAAAGTGAAATATGGGTCCTCGCCGAGATCTTTCGAACAAAAAAAAGTTTTTTTGAATCGAATTATTCATTCAAAAGTTATTAGGGGGGGGGGGGGGACAGACCGATAGACCGACAGACATTTTTCCCCATCTCAATACCCTACTTTTCAATTTTTAATTTTTCGACATATATTTAATTATTTTATTTATTTTTGACTTTTTCTTTTTGTTTTTCGCGATATTTTTAAGATGCATTAAGCCTTCTTCCGTGCTTTTTTCTTATTTTTCTGACTTTTACTGGGAAAGTAGGCTAAAAACGTGCTTCATAAACTTGCAACAATATCTAAGTTTAAAATAACAATCAATTACGATTCAGTAATGGAATGTTTTGAATCAAAATGTATCTCGAGATATTTAGCAAGAAGTTAAGGATCATTGGATACAGCGGTGCAACTTCTTAGTATCGGGGCCTCTCTATGTAATTTTTTTACTCTATGTTGTTGGCCGACAGGGAAATTAAAAGCAATGATTTAAAATTTTTACCTGTTGCCAGTTTCTATTTGTTAACAAATAAAATACTTGTAATTGATTTTAATAGTGTAAGGCTTTAAAAAAGATTTTCAATTTTCCCTCTTGATTCTACATTTGCGACTCAGTTGGGTTTTTTTTTTTAATTTTTAGTTTTAGTTACTTGTTAATTAAGGATTCTTGTATGCTTTATTGAGGCTGCCTGTTAACTGAAGAAAATTAGACGTCGGTGACGATTTTATGCAGACATATTAGGGGAGTTCCATTGCAGTAGCACATATTTTTACATATTTGTTTTAAAATTATGCATATCTCACTGAATTTTTGAAAAAGGAAACGCTGGCCGTACGCGTCAATTTTTAAAAACTTTCAATCTGCACTATAAAAACCTATAAATAATTATTGCTCCAATCATAGTTTGCAGTGTATAGTTGGTACTTCAAAAAAGAGATAAATTTTTGTTATCTACAATCTTAAATTTTTCTTATATATTTGCATTGTTGACCAATTCAATTTTGTTAAATACGTGTTTTGCTTTTAGGTTATTTGTACTTAAAAATTATAGCCTCGTTAAGAAAATTGTTTTGAAAAGCTAAAAGACTTTACTGATGAAAGAATAAAAGTTGCCTACTTATGAAGTAATCATTAGCTTAAACAATCTTTGAAAACTGTTAAATAATTCATCAAGTTAATTTAAAAATGAAATTCTAACGAAGTGCTTATATAAGGAGCGTCATTAAGTCCGCAAAGCAGCTCGTTTGACAATAAATGTTTCACTAGAGACCTGTTGTCTGCTTTGTAAATTTATAATAAAAAATGAGGCTTCATTTTTTACTCCGTGATACGTTTGCGAAATTCTTGGACGAAGTCCAAAAAGGGGGGGGGGTGAAGGATCTTTTTTTAACGATTTTGACATTTCTCCGATGAAATATTTCTACTTTCTTATTTTTTCGCCGTTTCTTTTATAGGGTACTAATTTAGAAATCAATTGTCTAACTTTTGAGTTTAATAGAGAAGCGATAAAAGCAGGATTGAAAATGGCTGCATTCAATAAGTAGAAGTTTAGACTTATTCTATTAGATAGATTGATTTTCATTAAACTGAAGAATAAATTCAGAGAATATACCGAATACAGTGTTTATTATTATTTTATTGAATAGTCATTTTTGTTTGCACAGAAACATCACAATTAAGACAGATACAGATATACAGTGTGCAGTACAGGTTATGAAAATTCAAGAATTCGCGGAAACTCGAAACCATTGAACTTGAATGGATTTCTAAAAGGTAATGCTTTTCTGTTACCAGTCTACTAAAACATCCGGTGCAATTGCAGATTAAAAAGATTAAATATATGGCGTAGATTGTCATTACATCAGTTCCACGATTTTTCTGAGTCATACTGTTGTAAGCCATGTCTTAGATGTAGACTCTGTTAAGCCAAGGTGAATAAGCCTACTAATGCAGACGATGTAGGATTAACCTTTTTAGTTTAAAAACGCACGCTTTATTTGAATATTAGATATAACAGAGTATTTGATGCTGAGTCTACGTAAAATACGTAGATACACCATAAAAATTGAAAATTTGGTCACGAATTATTATAAAGAAGCGATGGTGAAAGATATAATAGTTTTATAAGTATCTGGACACATTTTGTCTTGGACACTTGAAAGAAATATACACGAACAGCAATCATGAAGTTATAGACATCTGCGAGACTAATAGTCTTATAACACAGTGTAAATATCTGCAACTTTTTCTTGCTACATCATTTCATGTATTTCTACGGGGAAAAATTGCTTAGTATGTGCTTAGTTACTGCGTCTAAAGTTGTACCTAGTAATAAGACCATACGCAGCAAAAGTTGGAAATTATTCAACTTGGAATGATCTTGATGATTGTTTTATCAAAATCAAAGGGTCACAATTATTTGTTTCAAAACAACTCATCATTGTCCTAGTGCTACTAACGATTTCATGGCAGCAATTGTTTTCCTATGCAGGTACTTTTCGTTGAGTTAGAAACTTTGACCCTGCTCAGATTAAGAAAGTGATGTTATGAATAAGCTCAGAAAAAATTGAATCAGAAACACAAAATTCCTGACATAAATGTTGTTTTAAGGGTTCCTGGTCTTCAAAATACACATTATTTAGTGAAGAACATGAACAAATAACACGTTAACCCTAGCAGAACTTAACTGCTAATTTGCCGTGCTACGTATACTTGACAATAAACTGACTCGAAGAAGTGTCCCACGAAATTATCCTGTTTCAAAAGTTTTCATAAATCAGTTGATAACGAAGCGGATTAGTCGCTTGCTATTGGGAACTTGATTACAGATGTTACGTTCATTAACAGCAGCTACTCTATACTAATGAAATACTTAGATTGGGTCGTCTGCAGGCAAACAGCGTAAACAGCACCAATGTTGCTATTCGAAATGTAATGCCACTACTTACTCAGCTGGAATGCTGACATTCTGGGGTAATTCCAGCCTGTATTTCATGAAAAGTTATTTCTGAAGTGGGCAAGTAAGCGGCTGCATCTGTAGAAATGAATTTTCGACATATTTGAAGAAACACGTTTAGGATTCAATGCCAACAGTAAAGAAATGTTATGAATTAGACGTTAGTTTCGTTTTTTTTTTCTTTTCTTTTTCAGTGGAAACCAAATAAGCCAGCTTGTACAGTTAAGTTAACTTCCAATAGATGATAAAAATGAAAGAAAAAAAAGCAAAGAAAAGTGAAAAATTTGCAGTTATTGCCCTTGACTTTCATGCGGCAGTATTGTAGCTGGATTTTTCTTGTTTTTTTTTCGTTATGTATCTTTTAATGTAAAATACATATATTCGCTGCAGTGTGCGCTCAAAGTATTTTGTTTTTCTGCCCTTATCTTCCAAAACTGCTTAAAAATATCTTTTTCATGTGATTCAGACGTTTTTGAAGATTTTACAAACATAAAATTAAGTTATTTGTTGAAGTGTATTCATCTTCAAGATTATTTTCTAGATTTGCTATTCCAATTCGACATTAAAACATCAGCACATTTTTAAATCTTAACTATAAATAGAACAAAAACAAACAAAAAATATTTTAGAAAAAAAATTCAAAATCACAGTAAAAAGTACCTTTTAAGAAATATAAAAACGAGGACTGTATTTTTATTTAAATACAGTGTTCTAATTACACAAAACAGAGTGTGCTTACTGAAAAGATTCTGCTATCGATTTTCGATTTTCCATTCTATACTAAAATATCAACACATTTTTCAGATCTAAACATTTTCCTCGTTCATCAACTTGAAAAAACCTTTTCCTGGGATATCGTTCTTTTTGAGATTCTATGCTTTTCAAAGATAGCACGTCAGCTCTGTAAGGAAAAACCACTTTTATAACCCTTCATTCCATCTCGACCCCATGGCTCCCATCTTCATCGATCTCGGCTCACAATACCCCCTTCGTTCTTTTTGTTACACGCTTTCTTTTCTGCTTCTTCGAGTCACATCGATTATTGTGCTTGTGCTTGAAGACTCGATGCTTCACGCTGCTTCTCTTCTCTTCCTTGGGATTCGTGTCAGAAGCATTTCGCACTATTTTATGCCTCTGTCCCGAGGATCAAGATCCTGTGTTACGAGAAGAGGATTAGTGTTCCCTTTGTTTCCGTTATCCCCACTGGGTTATGTTGCTTTAGGGATTTTTGTAATACTTTTGGTGCTTTTTGTGTCATATGCTAAACGAGTTCACAGAAGCATTTTTGGTAGCACATAAATAATAAAAAAATGAACATTTAGAAAGGAGTCAAAGCCAGAGTCATGAATTTCAAGATAAAATAATCTTTTTGCACTCAAAGTTGAGGCAGTGAGAAGCAAAGGGATGTAAGTGGATATTTCAAAGTTTGGAATAAAGGGAGTTTAAAGTCCAAATCTTAGGTAGGCTTTCATTAAAATTTTTTCCTAAATTATGCTGTATAGCCGTACCCACCACAGCTGCTGTCACCATCTTTTGCCCTAACCCTTTCAGACGTGGCGTCCGGTATACCGGACATGAACTTTAGATAGTTGCCAATCTTTTTTTAAGTGAATAAATTTTAGGATTTTTTCGTAGTTAACTCTTAACAGTCTGCTTATTATTATATGTGCAAGATTTGTTCATTTTGGGATTGGCAACATTAAGAAATAGGGATTGGGAGAATGGGACTGGCTCTTTTTCCCAACCACGGATTCTCGTCGCAAAAGTGAAAGTTTTTTTTCTTGTTTTAAAAAAATATATAGTCTTTTATTAATCATTTCAAATGCTTTGCTTATATTATGTTTTATTTTTGTTTAGAGATTATTTTACAATGAAGTTTGTTTGATGTTTCATCGTTTTTTTTTTAAATCTGAAATATGTATTTCAATAATATTTGTCCGGATTATTGGACGTGTCATAACTCTATTAATTTTTCACCTATAAACTTGAAATTTCGTCTCTAAGATGCTCTTTACCATAGTACACTGTCTACCAAATAAAAACATTTTTGGTTAAGTATTTCAAAATTCCGTCTGAAAGGGCTAAAGTAGAGGAAACGTTCTTATACGTTTATATTGATTAGCTCCAAAAGTTGAAGTTTGGAACTTAATTCTTTTGCTTCTCACTGTCTCATATGTTAATAAATGTAAGAAAGTAGAAAAGCTTTTGAATTGATGACTTGAATGAAGAAAGCTTCGAAAAAGTGGGTTACTTACAAAGTATAAAACATTTGAAAAGTCGAAAGTCTACAATAGTATTCTTGCCTGCTCTGAAATTTATTTGTCAAATTTATTAAACTTTATAGCGAATATTAACAATTTCTAATTATTGTCACTTTATTTAATATACTTACTAGTTTACTTATTGTAGAAACTTAAAAACTAATGTTCAGTTTTGGGAGCACTGCTAAAAAACTTTCCCCCCTAAACTGACAGGGCAGAGCAAGTGTAATAAAAGCTTTCAATAATTATTCTACTGCATTTTTCTTTTTCAGTATAAAACACCTGAATTTTAAAACTCGTTTGACAATTTGCTCATAAGTCTATAGGTAATATTTTTATTTTGATCTCAGGTTTGTTTCAAGTTCATAGACCACACACACATGCTTTATAAATAGAAGCATACAAGGAATCTGCTGAAGAAATCAACTAAAAAAGAGTTGATTTGGAAACACGGCGCGGCGTACTAAAGTGCTGGCCAAATTATTAGATTAAAGTGTTTTTTTTGTTTTTGGTACACTATTTGTACAAAAATACTATTTATTTTACTGTTAAAGTACATTACATATTGTACATGTTTATTACGTTATTTTAGCATAATTTAATGTTTGTTGGTGCAGCACTGTCTGCTTTGTTTATGTTCTCTGTTTATCTACTTACCAGGAACATTACCTCAATCAGCTTAAACAGTTCACGAGTTCTTTTTATTAGTGTGTTCTGTTATATTTAAAGTTAGTTTTAGGTAATTAGTGAGTATGTGTATGTGAGTATATATAATAGTGAGTATTAACAATTTTTTACCTCCTTTTTTAAAAAGCTAAGAAATGGTGTAAACCTTGTGAAAAGTATGCCAAAAAGACTTAAAATGCTCATCAAGAACAAGGGAATGCATACTAAATATTAGATAATTATTTCACTGTTCGTTAGTGTGTCTATAGTTATGTAATCAATAAAGAATTTGCTTTTAAAACAGTCTTAGTCGAATAATTTGGCCAGCAATGTATTGCTTATCAGCGTTTTGCTTAGCTTGGAAAGAAAAGTTTTCAACCAGAATGTTTTACCATGAACTGTAAGTTTGACTTTTACCCGCACAGAATTACAAAACTTTCAACCAGCGAATGACCCAGAACATGACATGTAGTAGGAAAGGGGAAAATTTAGATCTTTGTTTTGGTCTTGTTGTGCACGGAAATAACAACAAGTATACTTCTTTTCCTGGTTCTAACAACTTTGAGGAATACTTAAAATACACCACCAGCTCAATTATTCCATCCGAGGACTGCAGTTTCGTGCTTTTTAGCACTCATCAGCCCGGAATAGTTGAACCGCACCATTGCTGCGGTCACTCATCTGGTGTGCTAATTCTACATTAGCTACCAGTTTGTTTGGCTCTCTTGGCTCCATTAAGAGGATTTTCGCCACCAGCTCATGTGATTCCTATTCCGGGCTGATGAGTCTAAAAAGCACGAAACTGCAGTCCTCGGATGGAATAACTGAGCTGGTGGTGTATTTTAAGTATTTCTGCCTTAGCCCAGGCTTAGGGCGGTAACTTACTGCAAAAAATATGAGGAAGTTCATCTTTTCTAGAAGAAAACAAGCAGTAAAAGGAGGGATTGTTATATAAGGAAATCCCTGTACAACAAATACCAATACAACGAACTATCCGTTTCCATGGAATACATTTTTAGTTCCCAATTTATTTTTCGTTGCATTACTTGAATTCATTTAAAAGGAGATTCCTGGTACAACGAGCAAATTTGCGATCCTTTCAATTTCGTTCTAACGAGATTCCACTGTATTTGAGGAGCTAGGTTCCTATCGCAGAATGTTATTAATTGGAGCGGAAATTTCAAGTCGCTCAACATTTTTCGTCTGTATCACTGTCGTTTTTTCCCAGTGTGTTTTATAATAGAAGTTATTTCTTTTAAAAACCATTGCGTCCAAACGGAAATATGTAGGATAACTTAAAATTACCGCAAATGTTTTTTTTTCAAAAGGAAGTAAATTTTCTGAGCAGCTAAGTCTCCTCAGAGTGATTTCAGAAGAGTACAACAATCAAACAGGTTAATAACTATATTAATTTCCAAATGCGCAACAAGTGTGCTGTCATGCATGTTCTTTCTCAAACCGGTTTTTCACCTCCTATTTTAGTAACTGGAAGAGTTTTATGCTTCAACCACTGGAATTTATACGAATCCCCCCCCCCCAACAGTAACATATTAAACTGGTATTCTCATGTCGTCAAACATCCTAAAAAACTTCGACAGATTGCAGAATTCGAGGGAATTACTCATAGTTCAAAAGCAAATGCAGAAAATTATTTTGAAAGTGCGCAAGTGGACAAGCTGAAAACGATGATGATGCCAATGATGAAGACTTTCAGAGTGCATTTAACTTCTTTAAAGACTTTTTAGTTCAAGATTTGTTTCTTGTTTTGTTAGTATTTTGAAAAAAAAAAAAAAAAACATTTCGATAAAACCTATTATGATAAACTACAATGATAAATATTTTTGAACCGTTAAACAAAGCGGTTACTATGTAGTTGTACCGCGGATAGATGGCAGAAAGACTGGAGTCTGAAACAAATCATTTCATTTTGTGATATGTAGGATCAGCGATAACGCGCAAGCAGTAACGTTTTTGCTGCTTGTGCGTTCTCGCTGATCGTACCACCTACAAAAAGAACCGTTTTGTTTCCGTTTTCAAGTCATCCACGAAACCTTTGTGGCACAACTATAATTTATTTTTAATATGAATGAACTTTAAAAACTCTTGCTCATCCTAGTGTAAAAGTGATTTTGGAAAAGTTTTTATTGTAAAACTGCTTATCTGATTCAGTGGCGCAGCGAAGATGGGATTTTGGGAGTGAAAACACTCCCCAGAGGCATTTGTTTTAACATAAATGCAAATTCTAATACAGTAGTTTATGCATATGAAGATGCTGTTTTGATCCTTTTCAGAAGGTTTGATCAAAAAAAAAAAAAAAAAAAAACACCTCTCCAGAAGGTATTTTTGTGCAACGCCCCTCCAGAAGGTATTTTTGGTTTTAAAACACTCTCCAGAAGGTATTTATGATCGACCCCCCCCCCCCCCCCCAGAAGGTATTTTGCTCAAAAAAACCTCCAGAAGGTATTTCTGGCTGCGCTAGTGGTTTGATCAGAAGTCACAAGGATTATTATTATTACTATTTTAAACACTTTTTAAACTCTTGCGGTCAAAACAAAAAAGAAAACATAGAAAGGTCTTACAAAGCATTTTTTGCAAAAAAAAAAAAAAAAAGAGAGAGAGAGAAAAAAGTTTCTCAATAACAAAATTATCTCAAGGTGAGTCTGAACTTCATAGTTGTAAATTAATTTACTGGCAGTTGTTTTATTCGTAGGTAAGGACACTTTTGCGTAAAATTTAGCCCTCGTTTATAATTTCATTCTATTATTATTATTTTTTTTATTTCTTTTTACAGAAAAGAGGATTAAAACCAAGGAAATTGATACTTTTTCTCCAAATTCGCCATAAAGTAGTTTTAACTAAAATACGTTTTTTTTTCCTTTGAGACATTTATTGATTCTGTAAGTACCAAATAGGACGAAAAGACATATTCCTCAATAAACTATCATATTTTGAACATCTTTGCTTTTATAGCAGAAACAGTGGTTCTTTAACAAGGTAGTTAAAAGAAATTTATTTTGTTGCGGGATCATTATTTTGTGCTACACCAAGAAGCGGTTTAGTCTTCGTTTTCTTTTCCTTAAGCCTCCTATATTTTCAGTTTTGCGGTCTTATTCCGTTTGCTTTGGTATTATTTTTGTCATATAGAAAAAACGTTTCAATTTTATTCTGCTACCGTGCTCAATGGTAGCTCAAATACTCAAAACTTATGAAACACTTGACACTATTCTTATTTTATACACTGTTAAAAATTCAGGAAGATTTTCTGGTAATTGTTACTGTAAAATTGCATCGCCGACGCATCGCTGATTTTTACGGTAATTTATACCGGAGAAATAAGCGATCCCAGCGCCAACTGGTTGCTGTGGCCTACCGAGGAAACCGTAAAATTTTACAGTAACATTTGATTTTTACGGTAATAGTTACTGGCAACATGGATGCCAGTAACAATTACCGTAAATTTTCCGGAAAATTTTTAACAGTGTACACATTTATGGGTAGCATTTTTGCTTAAAAAATGATAATGTTGGATAACACTAACTCTTATCGCAAAAAAAATAAATCGTTTGTTCACAGTAATCGAAAATTTTCCTTTTTGCAGAATTTTAGCATAATTAAATAATTGTAAATGTTTATTAGAATTTGAATAAGAACAGCTAGAATTATATACTTCTTCTCTTATTTAAAAATGTATTAAATAACAGGAATTCAAGTAACATTTAACCCAGCTAAAGATGATGTACAATAGGGTGGATCGAAAAAAAACGAATTTTTGAATCTTAATTTGGAATACCTGACAAAAGCTGTGCATGTGTAAGTACAACACACATGTAAAATATTATCAAGTTTGAACAACTCTTTGAGGGTCCTTCCAAGGCTTGAATTTCTCCAAAAATAGAAAAAAAGGTCAATTTTTCAAAATTTTTATGAAAATACTAGTGTGTATAATTTTTGTTTTAATACGGTTAAAATGCTTCCTTTGAACACTCTTTTCATGTATCTTCCCAACTATTTACAGTCTTTGCACCATTAAGTTTGAACTTAAGCCGTTAAATTTCGCGAAATTAACCAAAAACGGACTTTTTTAAAGCTTTTTTGCACATTGCAATATTTCCTCTTTTGAAGTCCAGTTTTCTTTTTTTTACAACGACTGTACAGAATGCAGTTTTAAACGGAAGTGAAGTTACACTTTATTACATTAACAGCTCAGAATCCAATAAAAAGAAATGGCTGCAATTCGAGTTCCATTCTACCTTTTCCATCTGCCGAGCCACATGTATTAAGTATGAATATATTATTCATTTTACATTAGAAGTAAAGTATCAAAATGATTTAGTTGTATTAACTAAAAAAACATAGTGAGAAATGCATTGGTTACAAAGAATGTATATTTACTCACACAAAGTCGCTCTGACATATAAACATCAATATTTCACAAAATGAGGGACTTGAAAAGCATCAGTTAGTTAAAGCCACATAAAATAGTTCGTCACATCCATTCATGAAACCTCCTTAAAATCATTTTTTTGATTCAAACGATGACATGATACATCGAGGTTTGGTCTTTGCTCATATAAAGTAATCTCTTGCCGATTGACCTAATCACAACCAAAGAAGCTTCTTTCACCATATTAGTAGTTCCACTTCCACCACCTGCGTGTGACAGGGGGAACTAAACGAACGCAAAATTGGCGTTGGTGTTTTCAATCTATTGTTGTAGACTTTCATTAGATATGCCAGCTAAAATAGGAGAAGGGTAGCAGTTATTGCACATTCTTGCCGGTTGATAACATCATAGTAGTCTGATGCATTCAAGTTAATCTTTGAATTATAGAATTCGCTTATTTCTTCATGAACAAAAACCACCTTTCTGGCCTTCAAAATCTTTGCAAACCCAGTTCTCTGATGTACTTTCGTTCGTCAGTGATCACTGTTAAGAGAATTTTTTCCGGGTGGCAAAAATAGGCATTTCGTTGAATGACAGAATCAATATTTTTTTAGATTTTCACTTACGGTAACGAGATGCTGCAATAACACTGATAAAGAACAGCAAAGTTTTGTTTCAATTCCAGAAGAAGAAAAATTTGCAACGGTTATGCTCCCGCCAACAGAGCCATTAACATCTTTTGGTGTTGATGTCATTTCAAAAGTGGAACAAATGAGGCTTTCTCTGCCAACGCTATCAAGAGTGTGCTACCAGTACAGCATTTCAAACAGAGGTGCGATGTGCTGCAGCGATTGCTTCAGAAACGTTACAGGATTTTGGTACTGTGTCAAATAATTATCTTTCTAAAGTCGTTGATAGGAATAAAATTCGAAGACAGCGACATAAGTGTCACAGGTGTCACAGACGAAGTAAGTGCTTCTCTTTAAAACCTGCAAACTAGAAGTGAAAAGGTTTGAAAAGTACATTTTTCGATAGCCCAAAAGACAAAACTGTGACAAAAAGAAATGGTTGAAGACAAATAGCGTAGAAGAACCATAAGCGAAGAATCCATGGTTGAAAAATCCAATTCTCTTTATTTGGGTCATTTGACGCCAACTTCTGGAACGAGAAAACATGTTGCGGCAGCAATGTGATTTTTGAACTGAAAATTTGTTTAAGCCTTAAGGATCTTTTAGCTTTTGACTGTGATGGCACGGCCACGAATACCGGAAAGAAGAACGGTGCATTTGCGGCCATAGAGAATAAAATTGGACATCCTGTCCCATGGTTAATCTGCGAACTGCATGCGAGCAGCCTTTGCGTCACCTGTTCACACTTGATGGTAAAACTGCTGGTCCATGTGAATTTTCGCAGGACCAATAGGCAAATTGCTAAACAGGTGCGACAATTTACCACTGGTCCAGTTTGAAGCAATTACGCTCCTTATCGTGAGTTCTGGGCTGATAATGTAATGAAGTACAATTTCATTACCATTTAAAACTGCATTCTGCGCAGTCATTGCAAGAAAAAATTGAACTTTAAACGAAAAATATTGGAATGTGCAAAAAAGCTTGAAAAAAGGTAGTTTTTGAAAATTTCACGAAATTTTATAAACTTGTTTGCGAACTTAATGCTGCAAAGAATGTAAATAATTTTGAAGATACATGAAAAGCGTGTTAAAAGGAAATATTTTAATGGTATTAGAACAAAAATTTTGAACCTTATTATTTTTCATAAATATTTGGAAAATTGACCTTTTTTCCTATTTTTGGAGAAATTCAAGCCTTGGATGGACCCTCAAGGAGTTTTTCAAACTTGATAATATTTTACATGTGTATTGTTCTTACACATGCACAGCTTTTGGTAGGTATTCCAAATGAAGATTCGAAATTTCATTTTTTTTCGATCCACCTTAATGTACAACTAAACTACACTTCAATTCGAAACCATAAAAAGGGTGTTCATTTTTAGGCTGACATTAACTTCATTTGTCCAGCGTAAAGCCCTGAATAGGCAGTATGCAGGGCTTTAGTCCAGCCATGCTGTCAATGGTATCCGATTTCTCACTTTTAGTACGAGTGCTTCACCTTCGGTAGCTTTTGAAATTGCGGAAACAGCATGAAATAATTTCAGAGACCGTTTTGATTTTGAAAGGAAATGATTTGGCAAGACAGGGCTCCTAAACAGTTCATTTCGCCTGCGTTCGGGGCGAAACGATCGTTTTTCCTTTTTATTCAAATCTTGTTTATGGATTACATGGTGGTCGTTAATTATTACTTTTCGTATTTTCAAACGAAAGCCTTATTAGACAACCCACGAATTGTCTAATAGTGAAAAAAAAAAAAGGTAGCAATCGAAAGAGCACAGTGAAATATTTTTTTACGCATAAATTATTTACCGCCTACTTTTTCGTCGCTATGTTATCTAGATCTAAAGTTTTAATCTCCGTCGAAGCCCCGCTAGATGGCGCTGACGCTAAACGAGCCTTGACAATTTATGACTTTTCTGTGTTAAACCGATACAGCTCATGCATCCACCAATCAACGTCAACGTGTCAAAGTCTGTTTATTTTTGATTAGACGTCGCCCATTTTGACCGCAAGAGGCGCTGAACGGAACTCCTGCATCCACCAATTAATTGCAACGTAATGGAAACAGGGGTTCCCTGTAGCTCCCTCTTTGTTGCCACGAATTTCAGACGTCGCCCATTTTGACCGCAAGAGGTGCTGAACGGAACCCCTGCATCCACCAATCAATGACAACGTAATGGAAACAGGGGTTCCCTGTAGCGTCTTTTGTTGCCATGAGTTTCAGATGTCGCCCATTTTGACCGCAAGAGGCGCTGAACGGAACCCCTGCATCCATCAATCAATGGCAATGTAATGGAAACATGGGTTCCTTGTAGCGCCCTCTTTGTTGCCATGTGTTTCAGCGATTGTCCCGGCCTGTAAGAATTAAGTGGGGCCATGATCGAAGTTTTAAGAAAAGTCGCCAAGTTTAAAAACTTGGCGAGAAATGGTAGGTACCCCGTGACTTTACCGTCTGCATGTAGTTGGATATCCATCTGCAAAGCCTGTGAAAAATATCTTCCATTTCTCCCCGAAACTCGGTGAATTTGGCGACTATACTTAAAATTTCAGCAGGCATGAATTCTATAACGAGGAGACGAGGCAAATAGTTTATGCATCCAAAAGCATTTTTTTACGTATACTTTCAATTGCTACTTATTTAGATTTTTCTTTATTATACTGTCGCATGGTTTCTCAGTTACGTTAATTAGTACGGATAAACTATTGTTTAACTAACTTTGATGAAGATTAGGTCAACAACCGACCTTAGGGGAAAGCCTTTTTTACTTCGGTTTAGTCACCTCCCTCAGAAAACCGCTGCTAACTCCAAATGCTTTTCTTCCTTTGAGACTGCACTGTACAGTAAGTAAATCATTGATAATTGCACAAATGCATAATTTTCATCAATAGGTTTGTTCTGATACATCATTTAATTACATGACTGAGAGTTGAAACAAATTTAAGTTTTTAAAAGTTGATTAGTGCAGGCATTTTAACAAACTCAAGCATTTACTCCCTTTCAGCTCTGTCTGAGAAATGCTGCCAGAAAACATGAACTGGCTAATTAGGTCGTATTTGTGTCATCCGACATACCTTTAAGGTTGCTTTTATAAGTACACCCTTTCTCTTAAAAATAAGCAATTTTCAACATTTTTTGTCAATTCTGTAGACTTTTGACAGGTGGTTTTTTCTAGAATCTTTAATTTTTTTTTTTTTTTGATTTTATGCAATTCGGACGTGATAATATTCTTCTTAAAATACTTATTATAGAATAAAATCAACTTTAGTGCCTTTTATAATGCAAGAAAATACCGAAAAGTGTTTTCTGGCTTTAATAAGGAAAGTATTAGTTATTTTTGTTTTAAAATTTTTCAATTTAAAAGATATCAGAAAATTGAAATGACGAATAAATAAAAACTTAAAAGCTTCTTTAAAAATACTACTGAAGGCAATAAATTAACAAATTATAGCAAAATAAATCAGTATCCCATTAAAAATCTTATAGGATCAGGTCTTTTAATTGGAAATGCACAAAAAAAAAAAAAAAAAAAAAAAAAAAACTCAAGTAGGTTTTTGAAAGGGACAAAGAAGGTGCTATAATTTGCCTGTCGCATAATAACATGTTTATTAATTTAAAATTTTAGTTTCAGGTGTTGTTTACTAGATATCAGCATTAAAAATATGTAACTGTTAAATAGTTAAAATATTAATGCGATAGTTACTTAACTTTCGCAAATAAGTTAAATCGTCAGCTCAGTCATTTCCAGCCGAAGACTGCAGTTTCGTGCCTTAGCCTTGGCTATAGGGTGGTAACTTACTGAATAGTATATCTGCCTTGCCTTCAATATTCGATTTGAACCGAAACATTGTTTCGGTTACTCGTCTGGTCAGTGCTAATTCTGTATTAGCTACCAGTTTGTTTGGCAGTCTTGGCTTCCTCAAGAGGTTTTTCACCTCCAGCTCAGTCACTCCAATGCCGGGCTGAGGAGTGATAATAAGCACAGAACTGAAGTCCTCGGCTCGAATTGACTGAGATGGGGGTGTATTACATGTAGGGGAGATGCGGGCAAGATGGGATATCTAACGTTTAAAGGGCAATAAAACTGAAACCATTGCATTTAAACAATCATATTTATTTCAAAATCTTAATTTGGTAATCAGTTTTTAATTTTTTTATAATTTTAGGAACAATCATAGCGTAGTTATTATTCTAGAGATATAAAAGTAAAAAAAGCCCCACCACCCCGTCTTACCCTCTGGTTCGGGTAAGATGGGGTACCCCTAGGGGCAAGATGGGGTACAGCATTTCACCTACTTTTCCTGACAGAATTCGCAGGAGAATGTTGCTTCATCGTCCTCATCATCCACTCCAGCACAAGAGCAATGTGCCCACGTACCACAGAGAGAACATTTGATCCAGCCTTCATTGGAATCTAAATAAAGACCTCTGCAGTACAAACAAGGGGTATTTTCAATATCTGCATCACTATTGTTATCCGATGATTTGCGATTATCTATCGTTTTTTTCTTTTTTATGACTCCTCTTTTATTGGGTCTTCCTTTTTTATCCTTCGTTTTCGTCTTCTCCAATTTTAATTGTCTAATTTCTTTTCGTTTTAGTTTATTCTCTTCCGTGACCTGCTTTCTTTTAATCGTTTCTTCCAGTTCTTTTTTATACGGTGACTCAGTAATAATGGCTGTTCTTCCTCGTTTACGAGTCACGCGTGAAGATCTACGACTTGCTGGAAGGGGTAATATTTGCTGTGGACTAACAACAGAAAATGTTGACTGTTGTGGAGTAGTTGGTCTTCTGTCTATTTCTGTATCATCAACCCACGTGGAACATCCAGGTTGAGGACTCGACGAGGTAGCAGAAGTCACCGTAGGTGTCTCGTGAAAAGTAGCTGATACAGGAACATTATTAATGGTTTTGCGAATTGCCTCTGTTTCAACCCCGGTAGATAGAAGTGAGGCACGAGATGTAGTTGCATTAGTAATAGCAGCTTCACTGGTATCCAGCACAGGTAATACGTCAACTTGCTGCATTTCTAACTCAGCAGGTGCTGTGACTGCTACATTTGTGGTCGCTGAAGTCAGTGTTTGAGTGAGCGGAATATCAGTCACCAACGAAGGAGCAAAGTCGGTTTCAGAGAAGACCGTCGGATCGTAAGGCCAAATTCCGCACTTTTTGAAGCCATTTACAGCTGTTGCCATGGTAGATGTTTCTATGAATGCCTTTCCAAAAATTTCTGCAACTTGCCGCATTGTTACAACCATCCCTGGATTGCTGCGAAGCCAGGTCGTAATTTGCCGATCGTAATAATTGCTCAACGGTCTCATATAAACAACATCGGCGACCTGAAGACGATGAGTTGTATGTGGGGGGAAACATAAAATAATTACCCCATTGGCTCGAGCTTCATCTATTAAATCGATGCTTTTTGTATGGGTGCTATGGCCATCCAATAATAGCAAAACAGGTCGATCTACTGTGGCCCCACTAAATTTCACAAACTGTTTAAACCATCCAAGAAACAACTCCGTGGTCATCCAGCCTGAGTCACTAACAACTCCCCATGCTCCAGGGGCAGCATTAAGCATTAACTGTGGATCCATCCTCTTCCTGGGAAACACCATCATAGGGGGCATGTATTGTCCACTGGCGCTGAAGCATATCTCTACTGTGATTGTAGTACCTCTTTCTGCAGAAGTTAATGCCCCTACTTGTTTTCGGCCTCGTTTTGCTATAATTTTGGATTTAGTCTTTGGTACAACTGAAACACCAGTTTCGTCGCAGTTATAAATGCGGTCTGGTGTAAGATGGTGTTCGTCATAGATATTGCCCAAAAAATTAAAAAATTGATCAACAACTATTCTGTTGAACCCGGCAGCACGTGCAGCAGAAGTGCTTTCGGGTTTTCTTATTGACAAGTCTGGGTGTCTGTTCAAAAACCCTTGAAACCAATCTTTGCCGGCTTCTTGTTTTTGAACGTTAAAAGGATGGACTTTATTATTTTTTACTGCTAAATTGTACGCTAATGCTCTTAAGTCTTTGGCTGTAAGTCCGTAAAGTCTAGTCTCCATGTCCAATATATAGCCACAAAGCTCGTCCTCTTCTTTTTCTGTGAAAACAGGTTGCTTAGGTCCTAATGAAACCTTTACTTTAATACTTTTAGATGGAGATAGGGCCAAGTTCTCCCGAGCTTTTTTTACTTTTCTTTCTAGAGTAGTCTGAGGAACTGAAAATGTCTTTGCTGCTAGCATATACCCCATTTTCTCTTCTAAAACAGCTTTAACAGCTTTTTCCATGCTCTCTTCCGGCCACTCGCCTCTATTTGTCTTTCTCTTGTATGTTTTCACCATGCTAAAACAAACAAGTCCGCCTATGCATTACACAGCCAAGCCACATGCATATATACAATCACAAACATACATATAGAGCGAGAGATACATTAACATTAATCAACACAAAAGCTCGAACCGTAATAAAAACTTAGAGCGGGCAAGACGGGGAACACATACCCCATCTTGCCCTCATGGGTCTTGATGTATTTAAAAAAGAAAACAAAATAAACAACACACAAGACAGAAATAAACCAGTTTTTACCTGTTAGCGTAATATTCGGCGCATGCGGATAAACTCTTATCTCATTTACACTACTATTACTTGTATATTAAACACGTACTAAACGAATTGAGAAAATAAGAAGAAAACTTGGCGAAATCACTTTTGTTTCGATAACCTAAAAAATACGTGTCGCACGAATCACATACGAGAGTGCACTGGAAGCCGTCGTGGTGCCACATCGTCTGTGCGAGTTTGAACGTGTTCGCGCGACTAGAAGGTTATAATAGACCGGGTGCCCCGTCTTGCCCGCCACCCCATCTTGCCCGTATCTCCCCTAAATATTGTAGGTTTACCACTCAAACAGCAATCTTTACAAGAAACTCGATGCATATTTATGAGGAGTTGTTCTTTTATTTATTTATTTTTAAATCTGATGCTCATGTTTACTTTTTTTCTTTAAATAACGTATGTATTTTGTGTGTTTCGCAAAATAAGTTTTAATTTTTTTGTCTAATCTTATCTAATGATTACAAATTTTATTTATTTACAAATATTTCCACGACAATATTCACGTGGTTAGTATTTACTTTTTTACTTCTTTCATTTTGGTTTTTAAAAATAAATAAAATGACATTTTTCTGATTAAACTGAATGACTTAGTAGTAGTTATTTTATTATTATTATTATTATTTTTGTTATTTATTTATTTTAAAATTTGTTGCTCATGTTTACTTTTTTCCTTTAAATAACGCATGTATTTTATGTGTTTCAAGAAATATGCTTTAATTTATTCATCTAATCTTATCTAAAGATCACAAATCTTATTTAATTACGAATATTTCCACAGCAATATTCACGTGATTAGTATTTACTTTTTTAGTACTTTCATTATGATTTTAAAAAATAAATAAAATGACATATGTCTGATTAAATTGAATGACTTAGTCGTAATTTAATTTTCTGTCACACTCCGCTTAATCACTTCAAAAGCAAAGCTAAACCATTTCAGAAAGCAACTAGAAATGCCTCTATTTAAAGTAAATTCTCTAAAACCAAAAGTTAATAAGACTTGGAAATCTAATTAACTATTTTCTTTCCTTAAACACATAATCAATTCCATAGATTTCAATTCATTGTGATGTAAATGCGTCATGTCAAAAGCCTTTGGACCAAAGATTTTCCATTTGGGGAAATATGACATCTTTACAAAGTGCAAAGATTGAAATTCTCTCAGAGCTTCTGCTTTGGAGGAATCCCGGATGCACTGCCCGGAAAGAAAGCGGAGATTGCAGAATTTCGGTTGCCAGGCAACTAACAAACGAGGCTGCAGATACTTTAAACCGAGTCAGAGAGCAAAGCTGCAAATTGGTGAAGGTGATAAACTTGGCAGCCAGATATTGAACTGTCAAATGTAAGAAAGAATCGTTTTGATACATTTACTAGGAGAAATGTTTAAAAGAAACTCTAATCTCAGATTTAACGGATAAATATAATATCTAAAAGGAAGAAAAGGGTAAATAAATGAGGTCATTTAGTAAACTCAGTCGGAAATGATAATTGAAAACAAAATAGATTAATCGTGTTGATTTTGATTGCTGCTAAGCCCAAAAGTAGTAAATGCAGTTAAACTCAAATGAAATATTGCTTTTTCAAGTTTTTCACATCCAAATACTTAAGTAGCTTTTACCCGCGGCTTCGCTCACGTTGATGTAGTTTTTTTTTATCGATTCAAGTTAATGTTTAACACAGACAGAGGTCAAATAGTTACCAAAAAATGATTTGCCCCCAGATTTTTAATGGCTGTAGCGCCAAAATTTTTGAAAACTCGCCCCGACCGCGTTATCATAACTCTGCCTATCGAATAAGTTTTTAATATGTCATTTTGTTTAATTTCATTTTCTATTTTTGCAATTAAAAGCAGCGTAAAAATGTAAAACAATAAACCCAAATCCGTTATTTATCGCCAAAGGACCACAGTACCATAACATTCGCCAGATACTTGCCAAGTTTATAAAACTGCGTAACTATATTCATAAGATATGATTTTAAATTCCAAACAGAAGATGCTATAAAGAAAATGTTTTACATTAATTTGGCCCTTCCTCGGGAAAAATAAATCTTTTTTTCAACGGTAAGTGGGGGAATTGGGCAGACTTTCACTTTCTTTATTTAGTTACCAGGTTATTCTACATAGCAAAGATACCCGACGTAGCCTAGGTCTGTAATAATTATGAGAAACAATCTCACTTACTTTTATTCGATTTCTTCTGTAACTGAAATAACTCAAAACACACCGCTTTGACGTGATTAAAAATCGAGCTTTTTCCTTACTCATAAAAGTGAAATGGTAATGAGTATGGAGAACAAAATAGTACTCTTTTAGAAACGAAAAAACGACATTTAAGAATATACAAATTTGAGGAATTTCCAAAATATGAATTTAAACTTCACTTGTTTAAAAAGATTTATCTTTTTTGAGCAATCACGATTGCTTATTGCTCTCACTTGACCGTTCTTGACGTTGTGGTTCCTTTTTCAGCTTGGATCAGCGGCTCTGCAGCACCACCGGCCTCTGCAGGCGGCGCGGCGGCTGTCCCCCGGTCGTGAGCTATCCGCTTTTCCTGGTCAGAGGCGTCCATGTCCGGTACACACACGCCTACGTGCATACACACTGGTCTATGCACACACACAAGCCTACACGCGCGCCTACGCACACACAACTATACACACGTAACCACCCAGGAGGAGGGGCAAGCTTGGGGGACAGGAACCGTTTCTAGAAACAATAACTCCAATGAATAGGGTCCTGTCGCAACTCGTGTTTGCGAAATACATAATTTGAATTCAAAATTTCAGAATTTAAATTAATTAATTAGTTTTTTCTTATATTTTTTTAACATATCCTAAAATCTTCTCTATATTGCTATTGAAGTACAAACTTTTAAAAAATGTATCCGCCCGTAATCCCTTACTGTGATTTAAAACGTTACCAAATTTGCGGTAATTGTTTTGGGATACCTTGGATAAGGTTCCCCCTCCTTACTTTGTAAAACTGTGTGTTGCTAATTTTCATCAAAGAGATAGTGTAGCCAAATACTCATATACTTCTGGTGACCACAAAAGGATGTTACCCGAAATGTTTCCAAAATAAGTAGTAAAATTTTTCAATTATTTGAAATGGTGCGCATATTTGTGCAGTTTATGGATTTGCTTAATTTAGTTGGCGGATTATTTTACATCTTAACAAATGATTTAAAGAAAGAAATGTTAAAGAAATGGCGATCTTTTGGTTACATGGTGAAAAACCAAGAAACAGTATCCGCGTAGTTTTTAGCTTCAAAAACAGCGACAATTGAAAACATTGCCAAATGCCTTAGCTATTGAAATGATTCCGCAAAAACAGTTTGGGGAGATTTCTGCTGGTCGATCTAATACCAAGTCGAACCATGATACTCTAATACCAAGTCGGCTAAACTGTTAAAATTCTAGAAGTTTTGTGTCCTTTACTCTGAATAAAATTCCCCCTTTTTTTTTTGGCTTTTTTTTCTATTTATTGACAATTGTTTGGCGCCTATTACAGCTCTTGCGCCAATAAATTCTGTAGAACCAACCAACCTGGTCATGGAAGTGAAATCTGTAAGCCATCTTGATTCTCCGAAACTTCTCATCAAACCTTAAAATTTATTTTAAAAAAGTAAAAACAAAAAACAGTAAATTTCATACAATTTTCCTATTAAATGATTAAATATAAAACCCATTGTTACAAAAGTTTGGTGCCATACAACAGTAATATTAATGATAATTGTAGTGATAATTTTAAATGAAGGTTTCTCTGACGCAAGCATCAAGTTTTTTAGTGTCATTGCTCTACAGTCACTAGAGTAGTGACTCTAGTGTGGTGATGCTATAGTGGGGGTAAACCTAACCTGGAAGTGAGATAATGATGTGGTTAAGATCTGCTTAGCCTTCACAATGCTACCAGGTTAGGTTTTCTTCAACTGTAGTAACTTGTATGCTGTGAAATGTAAATTAGTTAGGGAAAACGTAACATTTAAATGGTTATAAAAATTAATTAACACACAAATGAATTCCAGAGAGGAACAAAGATAAATTTTTAGTGCTAATGCGTGTTTATAGTTTTTTTTTTTTCAGTATGGAGCATTTTTATGAAAAAAATGTGAAGTTTCGTGATTGTAACTTCTTACTATTTCTGAAATAAATTTACACTAAAAAGAATACAATAAAAAATTTTGAAAAAAAAAAAAAAATAGAACCGACTTTAAAATTGCTCTACAAAGTGAAAAATAATTTTATTCTTTACAGACCATTGATAATACTTTTAAACATAATTTTTGAAGTTGGCGCAAAAACGATAGATAAAATTGATAACAGCACATTTGAGTAACGATATAAATGTTTCGTTTTTAACGTGGGATGATTTTCTGAAAAGAATGTCAACGAAGCATGGTTACAATGGATTTTACTTTTTGTTTTAACGCCGACATCAAAAATTATGTTTAAAAGTATTATCGATGGTGTTTGAAGAATAAAATTATTTTTCACTTTTTAGAGCAATTTTGAAGTTGATTCTATTTTTTTTTTAATTTTTCATTGTTTTGAAAGTCATGCCATTTTTTTAGCTTTTCTTTACACAATCGGAAAGTTTTTCCCCTCCTCCATACTTCTTTAATAGAATCCTTACTTTTAATCATTGAACTTCGTGAATGAACGTTTTCATTTTCGATTATCTTCTTTAAAATAAAGTAGCTGCAGCTATTACACGGACTTAGGATTAATTAACGCTAGTAGCGGAAGCAAACACATTCATTATCTGTATAGTCTATTAAAAGTCGGTTCTAAGTCAGGACGCAGCGTCTTTGCGCTAATTATACTTTTAAGCAGAAGACTTTGAAAGGCCCTTCCAGCTAAAACTAATTTTAAGGACTCATTTTCGTATGACCTGTGAACGAAGATGTTTGAGTTAGTTTTGAGATAAAGTAAACTTTTACGCTTATTTTTGTAATTGAACAGCTTTGGTTCATTAATTACGATGTTATAATTAGCAGAAAATGAAATATCCTTGACGTAAATTGTTACTTTGTCACTTTCGATGACAAATGATGATGCTTTTTAAAATTGTAAGCAGCTCAGACTAGTGCAATATGTGTCAGCTGATGGCTTTACTCCTGCTTTTAGTCCTATCTTGTCCCGCGGAAAGTATACGGAACTGTGAACAATAATTTCGAACATTTTGTATCCTTTTTACTTTCTTCTATATCTAATACATAGAAGAAAGTATTGGATTCGTGCAAATTTTCGAATTTCGAATTTTGACAGATTCGAACGTTTTGAGGTGTGCTGAGTCCATTTCGACTATTTTTGGAAAATGTCTGTCTGTCTGTGTGTGTGTGTATGTGTGTGTGTGTGTGTCACGTCTGTGTGTGACCAGTTTTTTGTGGCCGCGCTACAGCAAAAACTACCGCATGAAATCGAACGAAATTTGGTACACATATGTGCCCCTATGTGAACTTGTGCCCATTGGTTTTTGGCGCGAATTCCTCCAAGGGGGGTGGAGCAATGGGACGTTTTTTGAGTTACGCGTGCTTGCTATTCCTCAGGAAGTAACTGGCAGAATCAAACAAAATTTGGTCCATATGTTGCCATTAACAGGAACAGGTGCTGATTCAATTTTGGTGTCAATAACTCAAACGGGGGTTGAGCTATAGAACATTTTTTTGTCGTCAATTGTGACTGCTGTATCTCAAGAAATAATGAACGGAATGAAAGAAAAATTAATCGGCAAGTAGCCCTTAGTGGGTATAAGAGCTGATTTTATTTCGGTGTCAAAAGCTGAAAAGGGGGTGGCGCAATCGAATGTTCTTTTTTTTCATTGTGAGTGCCATATCTCAAGAAGTAATGCTACGTTCTGGATGAAATTTGGAATAAATGTGAATCTATTTGTAAATAGGCGTTGTTTCAATTTTGGCGCCAATCGCTCCATGGGGGGCTGATTTTTTTTTGTGTAAATAAAAATAGCTTTATAAATGCAACAATAAGAAAGATAAATTGTAATACTGTCGTCTGCTTATTTCACGTGATTTTAATTTTTGGGAAATAATCGGAAATGTTATCGCAATGATTTAAAATTAATAACTGTTGCCATTTTATGTTTGTTAACAAATAAAACATCTAATTAATTCAAGCAAGGCTTTAAAAAAAAATTTTTTTTTTTGTTGCTGGGAATATTGCATTCTCTTCAAGCATAGGGATTGATCAGAATTCACAAGAAAGATATAGAAGAAAGTTTCGTGATGGCCACAACATACTAGTTTTTACTTTACGTTTTCTTTTGTCCTTATCTATTGGTGTAGCACATTTTCGTTTTATACATTTAAGAAATCTTTTCTTTACAACTTCTGAGCACGTGACATTTTATTGAAAATTACGGTATTACGAAGTTTCTCCCCTCTAATCAACCCATTTTTTTTTTTTTTTTATCAAGTATTGTTTCTTGCTAAAATATTTTCAGTCAGAACTCAATTCGGCTTCTATTGTTTGTAAACGTTTATTCATAACGATGTAGACACTTGCTTAAATAAATCAAGAAAAAAAATGATTCTCTCAATTAGACTTAGTTTTAAAAAAAGGACACATGATTTTAGTGTATTTAATTTCAACTGAATTTAATCAATGTTTTAAAACGTTTATTCTATTTTACAAATAAAACAACAGATACAATTAAAGACTAAAAATGCAGTAAATGCCAAATAAAAATTTTTACAGGGCATCAAAAATAAGATTCCAGGCGGATTGTGGCACTTTCTGCATTTTCCATTTTTACTTCCTTTTACAAAAAAGGAAGTATTGTATTCGCGAAAAAATTTTCACTGAAATTTCGGTCTTAATTTCCATTTTGTTCATCCCGAATAAATGTTGAGTGTTTTTTAACCCGATCACACGCGGATAAGTGCCTAAGAATGTATAGGCACCCGAAATATCCATTTTGACATTCCCCGAGTTAATTACAACTACTTTTCTCGTGACGTCCGTATGTACGTATGTGCGGATGTATGTCGCATAACTCAAGAAAGGTATGTCCTAGAAAGTTGAAATTTCGTATGTAGACTCCTAGTGGAGTATAGTTGTGCACCTCCTTTTTTGGTTGTGCTCGGATGTTTCAAAGGGGCTCTGTTACATCTTTTTGGGGGGAAATGAATGTTAATTTGAATGCAAACTCAAGTGGTGTTATAATTTATGCAAATACTTGGCAATATATCGCCAAGCTTTTGGTCGCCAAGTTTTGTCGCCAATTTGGCAACAAATTTGGCATTTTTTTTTTTAAATCAGGTTTCTATTTGGCCATTGTTGGTGATATTTAAAGAGTTAACTATTGAATCACATTAAAATTGCCAACAATGGGGAACCAACTTTAAATTGGTGTAAAAGGAAGTCATGTGATGCACACACATCAGCTCGTTTTGCATTATGTACTTGGACTACCAACCAAAACAAGTAAATAAAAAAAAAGTAAACCTTCGGTAAGGTAAAGTCATAAACCTTCAGTGGCACTTACTGCGCTCGCCACCGCACGGGTGCTAACTCTTGCTGCACTGACGGACCCTAACAACGTTATTTTAACCACTTTCAGGGGGGGGGGGAGCGGGTAGGTTAATAAATCTTTTACCACAGCATTTACTGCATTTTGGCGGAAAACTATTTTTTGGGGGCACTTAATGCGTTTTCCAATTTTAATCTTCAATTCTGACGAACAGCAACAGGTTCTGGGGGCTCAGCTAGGTTGGTTCTAGTCAATTTATTAGTCCCGAATGAAGATCAATGGCCCTCTTAAAGCTGTCAATCCATTTACACATTACTCTTCTAGTAAGCTGCCCACAACCCTACAAAAGTAGTAATTTTTCCTAACTTCTAGGTTTTCCTGAGATTTGAATAGCTTAAGACAATGATCCAATTTTTGGTAAAACTTTTTGCTCGAAAGAATTTATAAATATGGCTCATTACACAAAATTTAGAAATGGCAGTTTAATAATTTTTAAATCACACAAGAGTTTGCAATCCCAAAACTCGGGGAAAAAACAATTAGTCGAAATTTTCTGGAAGCAGCATGAAAAGAAAAAGAAACTTGACTTGTACAGACTTGTAGTTACCAAGTTGTTGTATTCACTATACATAATGTAATGTATTTATTAGATGTAATTATGCTAAAACTACTTTCAAAATAAGCGAAATACATGTTCAAGAATAATCGGCATAAAATGAAGGCATCTAAGTTTTGCTATCTTTAGTCGATTTCTGCAGTCGAATAAATTTTGGAATGGTTCGGAACAAAGAAAAAAGGAAAGCTAAAACGAATAAGAAAGAAAAAAATTCACATAATAGGAGAAGTTTTACTGAGGTTCTTGGACAGGATAAGCTTGTCACGTAAAATCTGTTAAAAAGAAAATGATTGCGTCGTATTGATCGCACCGTTGTCAGAGTCTTTTAATTCCGCGGCGGACGAAATAGAACACAAAAGGAAGTGTTTGGGGAAATGTTCGCTAAATCCCTTGCTAGAGTTTCTTAGTTAAAGAGAAACTCAGTATTGACACTTTGTGCAAACAATAAAGTTGAATTTTGAAATTGTTCCATGAATATCTGTAAAAAAAAAAAAAAGAACTGCTGATGGGGTCATTTCCGAAATTTGAAATATTTTTTTTTTGAAAGAGCATGCTTAATAACGAAGGATTTGACCACTTTTAAAATAATTTGACAAAGTTTAATATTTTTTAAAAATCATTTTAAACGGTGCGCAGATTCAATTTTATTTTTTACGCTTCTGCACATGACATCGCAAAAGATGAACTACCATTCACTGTTGCCATTAACGCAGAGCGCAATATTTAATTCGCTTTTTGATTATCATATCATGGAAACACGGTAGACAGCAAGCGTAAGCATTCAGCAGCCAGTAGAATAGTGCACCAAAGTTCATCACTTGCGACGTCATAAATGCCACGCCTTATTTGAAAAATCGCACATTTATAAAAAAAATAATTAAAAATTAAACGTTTTGAAAATAAAAGATACTTCTTGCTCCATGTTATTATTCCTATTATTATTTTGATTATTCTATCAACTTCACTGACTAAAAGTAGTACATTTGACTGATGAAAACAATCCCATTCTGCCGTGAGTTTTGAAACGCTAAATTTAAAGTTTGTATTAAATTGTAAATTCTTCAGAGCGAGAATTTGCGAAAGACCAAAAATATGTGCATTATAATGTAAGTTTCTAATTTCATACACTGTAAAAAAAATGCGTTAGGTTACCAGTATTAATGGGTGTAAGGTTATACAAATTCTGAAGCATCTTTGTTTAAAAAACTCAAATTGTTGGAGGAACCTTGCGCTATGGTTTCAGTAGAATTCAAATCGCATGCGTAAAGATCGGAATCAGCGAAGAGCAGGCAAACTCTTATTAGAGAAACGATAACCGTCCTTGGTGGCCAAGCGGTTAAAGCTGTTGCTTTGAGAGATTCGCATTCAGGGTTCGGACACGATTCATGTCATTTCCTGGGCGGTCATTCCAAGCTCGTCAGCTTGCGAGATCGAGATTTTCGCTCACGTGATCGGTTGTGACGTAGAAATGTCGCAGAGTAGCATTTTAATCTACTCGAACTTAGCTTGCGGCTAGGTTCGAGTAGATTAGAATACTACTTTGTGACATTTCTACGTCACAACTTATCTCGTGAGCGAGAATCTCGATCTCGCAAGCTGACGAGCTTGGAATGACCGCCCTGTCTTAGTGCAATAAAAAAACTTGTTTGTATATTAAAATAAATAAATATTGTATATTAAAATAATTGGTTGTTAAAGAGCATGAACTTTATAAATCGTTCAAGAAATTTAGATGAAAGCTTGACTTTTGCTAATGTGTAAACTTTCAAGCAATTTCTCTGTAAGCATACAGGAAATTCTGGTGTAACCTCAAGCATAGATGAGAGACGTTACACTATAGATTAATTACTGTGGTGAAATCTTGCACAAGCGAAACCTTTCGCCAGTTATATGAATTAAATTACTCCAGAGCAGTGGAGGCAGCTAAACTGCCACCGATTTTATAGAGTAAGGATACACAACATTTTGAATGTAAAGACTGGATGATTTTAAAAATGTTATTGCCCCAAAGCTAATGGTACGCACGTGTTCCTTACGCCCCTGCTGTTCCCTAATGGTGACTGGTGTACGTTAAATATATTGTTGTCACAAAGTCTTATAAGTTCCTATGCGTATCGGTGCCTCTGATGGTGTTGGATGAGGAGTTTACTCTGCGCCTAGTCTAGATAAAAAGGAAAGCTGCCTTCAAACGAGATAAACCTTGTACTGTGGTTGGCACAAGAGAGCCAGGAACAAAAAAAAACTTAAATTGTGTTGTAAACTCAATAGAACTGTTAAGAATTATAAATATCGGAAATTGAAAGCGTTTCTACTGATATGTTTTTTTTTCCTGAATAAAATAAAATGCTAAAAAGCACATTTACACGCTTATATAAGTATAGTTTTATTTATAAATATGTTTGGGTTTTACACTCAGGTCTAAATATACAAAATTAAACACAAAAAATGTTAATTTATATACTTTGTTAAATGTTTTGTTTTGTGATTCATTTTGTGCTAAAGTAGAAAACCTGATAGGCGAAACTCCTATGGTTGTAATGGTATGAGAAACACGTGCACAAAACTTGAAGTTATTAAAATTTTGTACAGCATTTAAATATTTTCTGGTAAGATGGTTTGAAAATTTATTAGAAGAAAGTTTGGTTCTTGTAAATGTTAATAGTTGTTCATTATAGGAATTAAAAAATGAAACTCTTTAAGTATAGGAGACCAGGCAGGTTGGGAGGTTAGTGAACTTGTTTAGCTTTATTTATTTATTTTTTTATTTATTATTTTTATTTATTTATTTATTTTATTTATTTATTTGTTTATTTATTTATTTATTTATTTATTTTTTTTTTTGAGGTTGCCAATACAGTAGGAAAAGTTTTTTTTTTTCCACTTTGGCTTTTCTTTTAAATCCCTGTTTCTTTGAAACAACAGCGAGCATGTAGACTGTAGGTGAGTATGTAAGAAAGTACAAACGTATATGTAAGAATTTAGAAGCTCAAGCATAATGCGAGCAATGCAATTATTTAATTAAAATAGCATTTTAACCTAATCTGAATTCGCACACTTACCCCAACAAAATTCGGCTTCTTGCCTCATCATGCTCAATTGATATCAAGTTCCACTGGTTTTGGGATTGGCTTCGTAAAAAAAAATCCGAATAGGACTTGTTTTGTTGCGACGAAAAAGTGGCTATACTCAATATTAATAATGTTTGGGATGTGATTTCACTATTATGGGTTGTAGAAGAAAATAACTGCGGAAATCTTTTTTTTTTTAATTGAACTACAAATAAGGGTACCGGAAAGTGTTTTAAAAGAAAGGATATGCGCTGGTTTTCAAACAATGTTATAAAAATCGTCCTCAAAAGTTTTTAAGAAGTAGACTGAGCCAAAAAGGGGCTTTGAAAAGTTTCAGAAGTGTTTTGAGAGATGTTTCAAAAGTTTTCTAAAAAAAGGGAAGAAGTGTCCGTGTTCAAAACGTGTCTGAAGATTTTTAGTGTAGATTTGTTTCAAACCCCTCAAAAAAGATGCAAATGTTCGTTCAGAGAACTTCACTCAGCTTCTTCCCTTTCTAGCCAGTTGGGATTTGAATTCCATCATCGACATGACACACCTTGATTTCATTCGGGATGGAAAGGGTCCATTACGTCTTCTCTATCTAATACTGCATAAGAAGATTTGATTGTCCGTTTTGCTATTTTTTGAAAATTCAATGTAGCTTTTACCAGTGGCGTCACTAAGGCTGGACGGTTCGCCCCGGTGTCAACCGTCTGGGTCGTGACACCCTAATTGGAATTGTAAGTTTTTGAAAAATATGAAGCTAAAATGCATTTTTATGACTACAAATTTGAAAATATTCCGGGTGGGGGGTAAACTCTCGGATCCCCCCGCCCCATTTTATTTGTTTTGTGTACATTAGCCGACTTAAATTTCGTTATAGCACAAATGTAGTTGTTTCTGAATTGCATGAATTTTATGTTTTCATGTGTACATACTTTTTTTTTCTATTTCGACTGGGGGAGGGGGCGCTGCCACCACAAATTACTGCCATGGGTGTCATCAATGCTAGGTACGATACTACTTTTACTAATATCAGTTGTTTCTAATACCAGTTGTTCTGCATTTGAATGGAACAGAAATAGTAGCACAGTAAAATTTCTGCAATTAATAAATTTTGCCGAAACAAATGTATTCTGAAGTTTCACTCAAAACATTTTTAATAGCTATATAGTTATTAGATCTGAATGGTCAAGAAATGTAGCCCTTCCTGAGCTTTGGGAAGAAGTCTCAGAACCTATATTTCATCACCACGCAGCAGATATATCCAAGGTACCTCTAATCAGTACTCTCTAACGGTTTTATTTGCAAAATAATCTAGAGTCGTGATTTATTACGACTATAGCTGAGATCATCTGCTGGTTTCAGAACTACTTTCTGGCTGGATAGAGCACGTTTTCAAAACAGTTGATTCGTCCTCCAAGTGGTGAATGAAATGTCCGATTAATTCATTTAGCTGGCACACAAATTAAAGACAGAAGATTTGGTAAAATATTTCAATTACACTAAAAAAAAAACAGCTATTATTTGCTACGATTGCTTCCATTCCAATTCGTCCTAATGCTGAAAACAAGGTAATATCAATATCAGATTCGTTGCAAAATTTGTTTTACATTCAGTCAGTTAGAACTGCTATTTGAAGGCACATGCCATGTTTCAGTGTTCCGAACGTGCGTTTGCATCTTCTGTTACGGTACATGAAACCCCTATAAAACTTTTCCGAAATAATTGTTTAAACCTTTAAAGTTTAATTTATTTCCTGTGACTAAATTTTAATATCTTCTTGACTTTTGCCTAAGCTCTAAAATTTTGACGACAAAAGGAACCAGATGTTTTTTTTTTTTTTTAAATATTTTGTACAACTTTTTTTTTGTATAAAAACGTTGCATGCATGTTTTTCAAGCATCCTCCAACTTCTCCGTGCTAGCGCAAAGAAAAAGTCGGAAATATGGAAATTCACCAAAATGTATAAATCTGCTATTTCCATTGCAGACTACCCATCTGCGTTAGTATATGATTTCGCATTTTTGACAGCATATTGGAACCTGTAGGTATTTATTGATTTATTTAAAATTTTGCATCCCTATTTCTCATACCTTTTTCCACATGCTTATATTTTTCGTATTTTTTCCCTCAATGCATCTAAAGACAGACTTAAGTTCTAGAAGCTAAAACGATAAAATCAGATATATTATATTTCAAGAGTGATTTTATGGGAATGACGCAACTTTCTTGACACGTCATCAAACTTCATCAGTGACTTATCCTTTGAAAAAAAGTTGGTTTGTTTGTTTGTTTTCTCCCGATTTCAGCAAAAATATAAGGAACAAACTTTTTAACCCACGTTTTGCTTGTTTTTTAAAAGAAAACGATTTGCTAAAAATAGCAGACGAAATAGTATTTCATTCAAGTTGGAGAAAACTTGCAATGTTAAAAGGGAAAACCAACTTGATATTGTATTTTTGCATAAAACTTTCATGACAGGACTATAAAGCTCGAGCACAAATGCTTTGCACGGATCTGCTAGTTTTACATAATTTCTAGATAACTTTCTTTCTTTTTAAGTGGAGTTGATCACTGGTACTTTGGTTATAATTCAAGCCACTGACCGTCTATTTCATATCTAGTTTTCAAATCAGGTTAAACTCACAGTGGCTAGAGAATTTGTTCTTTGATCTATGGACACCAACGTCATGTAATTTAGTGATAAATATGTTACCATAGGTACAAGAATCTGGAGAAAATTTATTTCATCTTCCGCGTGGATCCAAATCGTTTAGTTGGAGATGACTGATGACTTTTTAATGGTTAAGATAGTTATCCTTGTTCTGTGTTAGGAGAAATGACAACATCGTGCTTTTGAATAGGTAGTGATAGTCATTTGTAAAGGTCTCCCTTTACAAACGCCCATCCATTTCATTGCGTTGAAAGGGGCCAAATACTGAAAAAGTAAGGCGCCTTCACATTGCCCTAAAACTAATCTTGCTAAATATTCATTTCTGAATAAATACACTCAAAGAAACACTGACTAGCTAGAAATTGAAAAAGAAATGAATAGATAGATAAATAAACCAGAAGCATTAACAAACAAAAACCGTTTAACTAATTGTCATGTTCTGAAAATTTTATTTAACTTTTATCTCCAGTAATCTATAATGATGTCTAAAAGTAAGGTTATCATGCTTAGAAGATAGTAACTTCCCACCGAATTCCGAAAAGGCAATAAATATAACGAATACCGAGGTGGCAATCGGTAGAGCGAAAAACCAAAAGTCAAGTTACATCCATATTTGTAAACAAAAACTATTTCTTACGGAATCTTTAAATTGGAAATAGAAGCACTCCGAAATACACTAACTAGCTTAACAATTTAAATAAAAATAGCTAAGGATAGTTGAATGAGCAATACGTTTAAGCAAAACAAATATTATTTACCTAGAAATCATATTTTGAATGTGTTATTTAACGTTTATCTTGATTTTTTATAGTGTCAAACAGTCAAGTTATCAATCCCGCTTAAATGATAGTACCGAGTAGGGCGAATACTGCGAAAGGCAAACTACCAGCACATTTGAAGATTCAAGAGGCAAATGGATGTAAAACGTTAAAAAATTGAGATAATTTGTAAAAATGGTAGAAGGAAATTCTCTTGTGTTTTGGGACAAAAAATGGTACTCTTATCTCCGACTCGTACTGCTGTACAGCATCAGATAGAAGAAAATATCAGTGAGGTCCTTATGGTTTGAACTTTGCAAGCCATTTACTCAACACTTTAAAGCTTCCATTTTCATCCTTTTGCTTCTCGCTACCTCATTTATAATCACAACGATTTTTCTCACGGAATTTTCAATTCGGAGAACGAAGCACCTAGACAAGGACTAGCAGGAAAATAAACAACGAAAAATAGATAGATGAGTAAACAAACAAGAAATTTTATCAAAACAAAAGCCATTTAGCTACTTATCATGATCCGACATTTATCTTCAGTGTTTCATAGTGTCTAAAAGTCAAGTTATCGTGCTTTGAATACGGTATGTATAACTTCCATTTAATTCCTTCACTAGTAGAACTATTTCCTGAAAAGAAAGGAGCGTAATAAATGCCAGTTATTATGTAAAAGATCTCTCCGAACAGCTGCTGGTTTGGAAGCAGAACATACGAAGGACGGCACTAAATTTTCGAGTCACGTTTGGAAATTCATATGGAAGATTGCACCAAAAAGAAGTTTTGGACAAGATATTTTACCTCGTTTCGTGGGAATCGGCGTTATCATATTCAGAAGTTGCCGACTTCTTGATATGAGAAATATTTAAACGTGACTTGTTTTCCCTCTCAACATAGATATCTTCTTTAAGGAACTTATGGTAAACGGAATTGTACAACTACTCGAAAGATTGTGTAGTTAAAGGAAAAGCTCGTTAAGTAATAAATACAGCGTAGACTGAAGCAGATGTTATGGTTAAAATTCAATAACGCTAGCGTATGATGAACAGCATTATAGTTTTTTTATTTAAGTGAAACCCCGATTTTAAGTACCTGAAATCTACTTTCATTCCTGCATTTTACGTTTTTTTCATCAGGTTCCAGTTTTTCCGTGTACAGGCGCCCCTCGTATAAACACAGTACCAAATTTGCGATTATTATAACACGGTTTCGATATTACACGGTACGAAACTTGAATTTAATACTTCATGATTTTGATACAACACAATGTTATCTTAAAAAAAGATGGAATTTCATTTCTGTTTAATACATTTTGTTTATGTTTGATAATAATTCTAATAAGCTTTTACTTTGTTTTTATGAAACTTGGTTTCGATACAACACGGTATACATCCCTCGATTTATATTATTTATATGTCTCTTATAACATGGATTCGATACAACACCATTATATTTCCATAAATATTATGTTTTTTCAATTGACATTATCTGTTTCACTTAAATCTTTCTTGTTCAGTTATTATATTTATTTTTACGGGCTTTAACTTGGTATAAATTTCTAATTGATTGGAAACTTTTAAACTTCAAAAAAGAAAAACCTATATGATTTTTTTAAGCATTTCAGTATTTTCGTACCGAATTTGGTGAGGATCTGACATAAACTGTAAACTTAAATTCTAAACAAATCTACATAATTTAACTTCTAAATATTTGTAGACTTCTTCCTTTTTAAGATCAGTAGCTTCATTTTTCGTTTAAGATATTTAAAATTGATGTATGCTTGATGAATATAGTTGGGTTTCTTTTACTATTATTTAAATATCTTTCTTTTACAAAACTTTAACTCTCCTTTAAAAAAAGTATAGGAAGTATGAAACATCGATTTAAAAAAAAAAATCTTAAATAAGAGGTTATCATGAAAAAAGGAGAGTTGAACTCGATGAGTTCAGCAAGCTTTTGCCTTTGTAATACATTGCTAACAGCATCTACTTTAACAAATAAATCTTCTTCCCCTTTCAAATAAAACTTTTTTCTATCAACGAAGTAATTCATTCATTCGTAAAATTTTAATGAATAAAATTGTTAACGTAAGAAGTGATCGAAAATGTTGAGATAGTTTTTTTAGCAGTTATTCAAGAAAAATCACGTAACTTTCTGGAGCGTCGTATTGAAGGATATTTTACACAAGTATTTTCAATCACCTCCTTTTAATTAAAAAGACATAAAAGAGCCAGTTGTGAAATATATTGCTCTCGACTTTAGAAAAAAAGTAATACAAGTAAAAAATGAGTGCAAATAAGTGCTCTTTAAGTCGATGCATTTGTAAGTAAATTTAATTTAATTGAAGAAATTTCCCTCAAAATGCATTTTCAAACTACAGCTAACAACAGAGATATGTTTAAATGAATAGCCTCTTTTTTCATTTAAGAGCCTGCACGTGACCAGGATCACGTTCTGGAAATAGAAATCCCATTTCTCCCTCAATCAGAATAAATCTTCTATCAGCAACCACTCTTCGATTAAGTATATACCAAAAGATAATTACAAAAAAAAAAAGTGCCACGTGGAATTATTAGACGTTGTTGCTTTCCCTCACAATGAATAAAAAAAAAAAGTGGAAAAACATGGCAAATGACTTGCTTTGAAAGCGATTATCAAGGGGAAAATACCGATGATGGATATTTGTATTCTAAAGAGCGCAACTTAGAAAGCCGAACAGATAATTCCCTCTTTACGTGATTGCCATTTACAGTGTACAAATAAATATTTGCGGCCTTCCTCTGGGACAGTGGCATGCATGCGTACTGTTTGTTCCGGTACTAACCAATACGAGACACTTTCAGTTCAAATTATGTTAATGAGTAGTTCGTTCAGCAACAAAAGGAATCTAATTATGGGCATTTTCCGCATTTCAATGAGCTCAACTCAGCTGAATTATTCAAGATTGATCGACATTTGTGGGGAATATGATGTAATTTTCGAATGTAAAATCAATGATAAGGTAGAGTAAACAGATGAAAGTTTGAAGCTACTGCCATTATTGGAATAATAAAGTCATTTTCCCTTTAGAGTTATGGTGTGATTTTTATAGGGTTTTTGATTCATCATTTTTTCTTTAAGCGTGCGATAAAACATTTTAAAGTAAGTAGTATTTTTTTGGAGATGTATTGAGTGAAAAGAAGGAGTGTTAAAGGTGGAAATTGTAGAGTAGGGTTAAAGGTAACTGTAAAATATATATATATATATATATATATATATATATTTAGATCCTTTCCTATTTCTTGAATTAGCTCAGAGATAAAATTTTGTTTATTTCATCCAAGACAATACACGTGAGAGTGACTGTGAGTTAAAAGTTTACTTCATGACTATTTATCTACACCATTAAAATCTGACAGCATCAATCTTTCTTTCTATGCTTGTGCATTTCTATGTGTGTCTATGGGTCGTACCTGATTGACTGTTTGATGGATAAAGTCATCACAGGTGTGCATGATGATCATGGTGACATTAGTGATCATGAGACGTGATGAACTATAAGGTTCTACAAGTCGCCAAATTTAATGATATTTGATGTTGTTTTTCCGAATTCGGTGCCAAAAAAAGAAAAAAAAGCCGGCGCCAAAAATAATGTCCACTTGATGATATTTCTTTAATTTCCCTCTCGCCCAGAAATTCTAAGCAAGCATGAAGCTATCCCTTCACGCACCGAATCAAGCTGCCGTAGGTGGCTATTTTGCGCTATTAAAATCTGAAGAAAAAAATCTATGCACGCATGCACGTACGTGTACATCTATTTGGGGCATGGCAAGCGGTATTTGGAGACTAAACAATGTTTTCATTCTCCCCGGGGACTGTGGAGAGGAGGTGGAATCAGACAAACTACTACTACTACTACTGACCTCAAGCTATTCTGATCTTTTAAAAAAAAATAAGTATTAGAATTCTTAATCAGATTTTGTATCAATATCTATTTAAGTTTCTCTCTGAAACACTCGCTATTCAATGCAAATACCACCGAATCAACTCTTAATTGATGATGGTCAACGAACTCGGATGTCATAAACATAGTTCATAATTCAATGTGTACGTTATGTTAACTATCTTGTCAAGCGAGAAACAGAAAACTTCTCCTTGAGCTAGTAGTAGCTCAAGATGGACAGTTAGGCTACATCTGGTTTAGTCTTAAACGAAAAGAATAAGCAACAGCAACAGCAGCACGTACGGCAGTTATGTACTTCATAAGTTACCGCAAATTATTCATGCAGATGTTAACCACCTCGTGCATTTCTAGACGTTAGAACTATTAAGTCATTATCACTAATAATCATTGAGATTGTACTATAAAGTATTATGCAGTTAGTTACCGCCCTAAAGCCAGGGCTAAGGCAAAACTACATGCAATATACCGACAGTCCGGTTATCCCATTTAGAGACTGCAGTTTCGTCCCTGTTTGGACTCATCAGTCTGGAATAAGGAATAACCGAGTTAGAGGCAGATGTCATCTCATTGAAACAGTGGATTTGAACAAACTGGTAGATAGAGTAAATTTATCTCTCTAGTCCGAACACATCGTGCGGTTCAACTAGTAAATCTATAAATTATGTCCAAAGTTTGACAATCGTCCCGAAAGCTATCCCATTAATCTCAGAAAAGGAATGTTTCAAATTAATTTAGGTTTAACTTGAATGAAATTAAAAGTAGAAAATGTTTTAATCATGTTCGGAAAATCTACAATCTAGTTTTCAAAACTTTACTCAAATGTTTCAGTTCACCACGGCTGAAGCTAGCATTAGTGCTTCCTTCGAGGGATTACTGAAAGGTAATATCGATTAGTCTCAGCTAATATTGTCTTAACTTCTCTGCAAACATGTCTGCCATAGCTTATATGAAGATTTAAACAGTAAATTATAAGACAGGAATAAGATCCAATATTTGAGATCAAGACGCTTTTGTTGCTCTTAAGTGTATTGTATTATCGATCGTGGGAAGCAATTTATAAGGTATGATAATAGTCTGTGTTTAGGTTTATTTATTTATATATTTATTTATTTTTTGTCAACTAATATGCAATTTCGTTCTAAATATTTTGTTTTTTCCTTGTTTGAAAGCACACATCGAGTACACTTATCACAAACACGCACGCAAGCACACTCAAGTACACATAACCATACTCACTAACACACAATTCACTCATTTTTTTATATACAGGGTCGTGAAAATAATTATTTCTTCTAAAAAGAAACCTTCGAATTGTTATGAATTTTTTTTATTGTTAATACAAATTGAAATGTCAATTAATATAAGTTCTGTCGTACCGCATTCAACAGACCATTTAAACTATCTAATTTTTAGACTTTAGATGGAGATGCTCATGTTGTTTGTAGATGAAACATATCCGTTCCTCATTTTAGAGTGCAAACTAGTTTGTAAAAAAACTTCACAGATTTACACTCTGTCAGATTTCATCATTGGTTGCAAGATAATTTTTTGCCAATATTTTAATTTTGTTTAGACATTGTTAGGTATACAGTCGACTCCCGCTACAACGTGCACCGACTTACGCGAAATGGCTATAACGCGAGTTTTTCGTTATCAACAAGTTTTAGAGCTAAAGCGAATTTCTCGCTCTCAACACGAAAATATTTGGAAAGGAATTCCGATGCTAAGTTTCAGCTTTGTTATTCACTACTAAACATTGACTCCGTGAATGTACTTTCATCCTTTCAACATCACTGACAGCGCAAGTACCCACACACTGCACTATAAACGTAGCTTTATTAGTGTGTGCCACTCCTCGTTTTTCATTTATTTATTCTAAATGTGAAAGGTGATGAAATATTGTAGCAACTTGGCACGCTGTTTCATCTAAAGTTTGAAGATGAAAACAAAAAGCGAAAGTTTGCGATAATTTAAGAAAAGGTAAAGATTTTTTATACACTTGATTAACTAAAAATTGGGTGGAAGGTAGTACGACACTTAGGTATGAGTGAATCTTCCGTACGTATAATTAAGAGTCAATCCGGGGGGGGGGGGGGTATAAGTCCAGACCTTAGTTTTAATATGAAGCTCGCAGAGTAGTGTTTAAGCAAAATACAAACATTATGAAATTGGAATCTGTTCTTGTATTGTAGAATAGAGACCCTGAAAGAGGGGTGTTACCATAAATGTAAATGTTATAAAAGTAAATGCAAAGCTACTGTATTTAAAAATATATTAGAATGACTATCAGATTGCACAACATAAATCATCATCTTCAATTTTTAAGTTATAAATGTAACTTGTTGTATCTACTGTATAACTCTTACAGTGCAGTGGTTCAATAATGCAGCTTTTTTAAAACTACGGTAAAAAATCGGCTCTTTATGTAAGAAACGGTAATATATAGTAAAAAAATAGTCTAAAACAGTTTAAAACGTGTTTAAAAATGTCTAAAATGATTGGGTATGTTTATAAAAAAGTCAAAACACAACACTTTCCCACAACGCGAAATTTCGACTTACGCGAGGAATCTTGGGACGCATCCCTCGCGTAAGTCGGGATCCGACTGTATTTCTAAAAATAATAAAATCCTTAAAATAAAATAACTCAAGAATAAATGTGTATCAAATAATGAGATAAATATCTATCAAATCAGTTCATTATTAAATACATTTCTAGAAATTCCAATGCCCCTTTATTGGAAATTTTCTGATAGACGAGTATCATGTCCCTCAAATAGTTTTATAATTTCCGTCTGATTAATAACAAGAGATCGAATTTTATCACGCATAGTGCATAAAAGTATTTTTTAACCGAACATTAAGTCACGCTGAACATACATAAAACAGGTAAAGTTATTTGCGTCTTTTTTTTGAACATCGGTCTAAGCACACGAAAGCAAATTATTGGGAAGCAAATCGATGTTAGGGAATAAATAGAAAACTGCTGCTAGTTGCCGAAATGAGCTGAAATTTATTTTGCAAGAGAAAAAGATCAATATTGCATTGAGGCGAAGAGTACCAGTAAAAAAAATTGAACCCAATTGACCCTTCATTATAGGAAACTTTAAGCAAGATTTGTCGAGACCTCAAGGGAGAAATTGTACTTTCCTCCAGTAAATAAGGATGAGCTGAAAGAGAAAAAAACAAATGGCACCATAGATATTGGAATTCGTTCTTTTTAATTATACTGCGAACAGAGCTGAAATGAAAACCGTAATTTCCTATTTTAACTCTGTATCAATATTTTATTCTACCTTAACACTTTGTTATGTACAATCAGTATTCCCACGCAAACGTACAAACACATATCTTATTTATTATACACTAGTGGTACCCGCACGGCTTTGCCCGTAGTTGAAAATGAAAAGGTCATTCGGTTCGCCTGTATATTTACAAATAATAGATGACGAATTTCTCGCCAATTGAAATAAAAAAAGAAAAAAATCGAATTTTCGAAAAATCGCTTAGAGGTGCACACTTCCATTCTACAAACTAATTCTGTGCCAAATTTCATGAAAATCGGCCGAACGGTCTAGGCGCTATGCGCGTCACAGAGATCCAGACATCCTACAGACATCCAGAAAGAGAGACTTTGAGCTTTATTATTAGTAAACAAGATGTATTGTACAATCTATTACTGCAGGTGCGGCATTTTTACACATATATCTAAACTTTATTTGAGGGATTTCAAGCTTTGGTTGTTATTTTCTATACATTTGAATACTAGTAACAATTATGTATCTTAATCAACTTTCTAAAAATAACTCTTTTGTACTTAGAAAAATACTGATTCGTAAGCGTTGCGGATATGCCTGTATGAGTACAAGTAACCATTATGTATTTTACAAGTATCAACTTTCTAAAAATACTGTTTTTTACACTCCTGTTTGTGAAAATTGCAACACCATGAAGGAAGCATCTTAGTTGAATGAAATTTAATACTCAGTTGAGTGGTAATGGTATAAATAAATGATTACATTTTCAAACCAAACAAACAATAGAAAAAGATAGAAATTAGTATTTTGTGTGGCTACCACGTGCCGCAATAAGAGCTGCCACAAGTCTCGGCATGGAGTGAAACAAAGTTTGAATATCTTCCTGCGGAGGAGAGTTCCATATTGTTTGTATGCGCAACCAAAGTTCGTCTGTCGAAGCAACAGGACGAGGATCACGAGATAGACGCCGCACAACGAAATCCCACACATGTTCAATTGGTGACATATCCGGGGAATATGCAGGCCAAGGAAGAAGCTGTACCTGCTGCGAATCAAGGTAGGATTTGACAGTCCTTGCGATATGTGCGATATGTGGACAAGCATTATCCTGCTGGAATACAGCCCCTGGCAATCCTTGCAGGAAAGGAATAGCTTGGGGATGTAAAACTTCGTTTATGTATCGGGTACTGTTCAAATTGCCCACAATTCGTAGCAATTGTGATCGTCCATGATATGCTATGGCACCCCAGACCATAACTCCAGGCGTTCGTCCACTGTGGCGTTCGATAATGCACTCCGGAATGTGCAGTTCACCGGCATAGAGAGTGACAAGAATTCGGCCATCATGGTGCGACAAATTGAAGCGGCATTCATCAGAAAAGACAACCTGCTGCCAATCAGCACGCCAGCTCCTATGCACATTGGCCCATTGTTGCTGCAGGCGGCGATGGTTTTTTTTGTGAGAGGAATCCTGTATAAAGGAATCCTTGCGCGCAGCCCACGCTGCAGCAGACGTCTCCGAATTGATGAAGCACACAATGAAACACCTGTAGCTGTTGACCACTGTGCTGCCAATTGTCTAGAAGAAGCTGTGCGGTCCGTCAGCGCCATACGCACCAGGTGTCTGTCATCGCGAGCTGACGTCACATTTCGGAGTCCACTTCCGGATTTCCGAGCTGTCCGACCCCTCGTCCGTCCACTGCTTCCAAACACACATGAATGTGCTGCTGTTACGCTACACACGAGTGGATACTGCACGATAAGACAATGCAGCTACACAAAGGCCTACGATTCTGCCCCGTTCAAATTCCGAAATTTGCTCAAATTTCGCTTTCTTTCGTCGAAGAGGCATAGTAAAGTTTAAGTTAGCGTTTACTCCAGCATATAACCACCGATATTCATACACGCCTCGCTACAGCCGTCAATTTATATTCGGTTCGACCGGCCGTTCAGAGGGCGCTGCTCAGCATACGCATGCGCTACCGGTCTGCAATTCTAATCATTTGCATATCATGCCCTACTTTACATTTCCTGCAATTTTCAGCTCACTCGCGTGTCCTTCGTGGTGTTACAATTTTCACAAAGAGGAGTGTACTTAATGAAATACTGGTTCGTAAGTTTTGTGGGTGTGACTATATGAGTAGAAGCAACCGTTATGTATTTTAACTTAAAGTATCAGCTTTCTAAGAAAACGTATTTGTACTTAGAAAAAATACTGATTCTTACGTGTTGCGGGAGTGACTGTAATAGTACAAGTAACCATTATGCATTTTAGTATAAAGTATCAGCATTCTAAACAAGCTCTTTTGCACTTAGAAAAATACTGGTTCATAACTGTTGCAGGTATGACTTTATGAGTATAAGTAACCATTGTGTATTTTAACATAAAGTACCAACTTTCTTTAAAAAAAAACTCTTTTGTACTTAAAAAAAAATACTGATTCGTACGTGTTGCGGGTGTGACTATATTAGTAGAAGTAACCATTATGTATTTTAATATAAAGTATTTAAAAAAAAAAAGCTATTTCGTACGTGTTGCGGATCTGACTTTCTATAACCCACCCGCAGCTACAAATATATTTTTTAATACAAAATTTCTTTTTAGAAAGTTGATACATATTTTGAGTTAAGATAAATAATGGTTGCTTACAGTGAGATAAAGAAACACTAAAAGTCCATGACTGAAAATCCAGGAATCTAGTGAAAATATATATATATACGTTAAATTCTCACAACTGCAACAATGGATATGTGTGTGTGTGTGATTGCATTCTTTACAAAGCAGTAATTGAGTACGCTCGTATTCTATCTCAAATAATCAAATTGCAATGTATGCTCCGAAAATTTTAAATCGATGGCGCTCTTGATATTTACCGTTCAAACATCCCAAGTATTAGATTCTCCCATGTTTACCAGAAGAGCAATATCGATCAATTCCTGTCTCGAAATTCGGCTGGAAATCATTTTAAAGATGATTGAATTACGTTGTGCAGAATTTGTGATGAAAAATATACAATTCCCTTGATCTCCAACTCGGAATAAGGTATATTTACAATAAATTACAATATTTCATTGTACACTGTACATTTTGATTAATCATTGAATATCGTTGATTGATAACGAAACGAAGAAGTAGATGAAGCAAAACGTTAATCTATTTAGAAACGATCAAAATAACAGTTTAACGAGGTAAGTTTTTAGCATAAAATGGAATGCAAGTGGAAGAGACGTCGTCAATTAGTAATCGTTTCCTCAAACAGCCCTCAGGTTTGGCGCCAAAAAGGAAACCTCAAATTTAGTATCACTGTAGTGAAGCTGACGATATTAGAAGCGTTTATCATAGAATTAAATGTTAATATTGAAATTTATATCGATAATTTCAGTATGATTGTCTTTCCTGCCTCATTTAGTGTCATTACTGAACTGAGGTATTTAAATCTTTGCAGAAGTTCTTTATACACAGTTGGGTATATTGTAAATAAGTACTAATACTATTAAAATATGACTATATGTATGTATGTTCAAAAGGCTAAAGTTCGCTTCTGATTGGCTGTTGGATCTCACA